>NC_054379.1:80519961-81119961 GCF_017654675.1 Xenopus laevis
GATCCCGTTCTCAGCCTCAAAACTATAGGCCAGTTAGTCTGACGTCAGTGGTAGGAAAGCTTTTCGAAGGGTTAATAAAGGATAAGATACTGGACTTCATAGCAAATCATAATACTATGAGTTTGTGCCAGCATGGTTTTATGCTAATAGATCTTGCCAGACTAACTTAATTTCTTTTTATGAGAATGTAAGTAGAGACCTCGATTCTGGGATGGCAGTGGATGTGATTTACTTAGATTTTGCTAAAGCATTTGATACAGTGCCACACAAAAGGTTACTGGTTAAATTAAGGAATGTTGGCCTGGAACATAGTATTTGTACCTGGATAGAGAACTGGCTAAAAGATAGACTACAAAGAGTGGTGGTAAATGGAACATTTTCTAATTGGACCAGTGTTGTTAGTGGAGTACCGCAGGGCTCTGTACTAGGTCCCTTGCTTTTCAACTTGTTTATTAATGACCTGGAGGTGGGCATTGAAAGTACTGTTTCTATTTTTGCAGATGATACTAAATTGTGCAGAACTATAGGTTCCATGCAGGATGCTGCCACTTTGCAGAGTGATTTGTCTAAACTGGAAAACTGGGCTGGAAAATGAGGTTCAATGTTGATAAATGCAAGGTTATGCACTTTGGCAAAAATAATATGAATGCAAGTTATACACCAAATGGCAGTGTGTTGGGAGTTTCCTTAAATGAGAAGGATCTAGGGGTCTTTGTAGATAACACGTTGTCTAACTCTGGGCAGTGTCATTCTGTGGCTACTAAAGCAAATAAAGTTCTGTCTTGCATAAAAAAGGGCATTAACTCAAGGGATGAAAACATAATTATGCCTCTTTATAGGTCCCTGGTAAGGCCTCATCTGGAGTATGCAGTGCAGTTTTGGACTCCAGTCCTTAAGAGGGATATAAATAAGCTGGAGAGAGTGCAGAGACATGCAACTAAATTGGTTAGAGGGACGGAAGACTTAAATTATGAGGGTAGACTGTCAAGGTTGGGGTTGTTTTCTCTGGAAAAAAGGCGCTTGCGTGGGGACATGATTACACTTTACAAGTACATTAGAGGACATTATGGACAAATGGCAGGGGACCTTTTTACCCATAAAGTGGATCACCGCACCAGAGGCCACCCCTTTAGACTAGAAGAAAAGAACTTTCATTTGAAGCAACGTAGGGGGTTCTTCACAGTCAGGACAGTGAGGTTGTGGAATGCACTGCCGGGTGATGTTGTGATGGCTGATTCAGTTAATGCCTTTAAGAATGGCTTGGATGATTTTTTGGACAGACATAATATCAAAGGCTATTGTGATACTAAACTCTATCGTTAGTATAGGTATGGGTATATAGAATTTAATTAAAAGTAGAGAGGGGTGTATGTATGGATGCTGGGTTTTCATTTGGAGGGGTTGAACTTGATGGACTTTGTCTTTTTTCAACCCAATTTAACTATGTAACTATGTAACTATGAAGCAATTAAGGCAAGTTTACACTGCTGTGGTTGTCCACAAGGAAGGTCAGAAGATACACTTTGTCTTTGCCCCCCCCCATGCATATTTGTTGAAGGAGTACTTCATTCTCTACTGCAAGCTTTAGTTTTAGTTGTTGCTTTGTGTCCAACATCAAGGCTCTTGAAAGAAACTAAACCTCATCACGTAATTGGGTTCAAAATGAAGAAGATCTATACCTTCGATAATGCCTGCATTAGCACATAAACTTTTTTTCCTGGGCTTAGGGGTCAACTCACACTGTGCATATACAATATAAAAGTCACAATAAAAGGCTGAGTTTCACATTACATAGCAGATATAACCTCATTTTTTTCTGCTAATGATTTCCCACAATGCCTAAGCTTAGCTTTTCAAGAGCAACACTGAGCATGTGTAGTGCCACTGACATTAAAAGATGTGGAGCTACTGAGAAGAAACTTGAACACATGTTTCATTTATTTATAAGGCTGGAGCAGAAAGTTCACAATATAGAATGCAGCATATACTTTTGTAGGCTTTGGTTTTCCTTTTAGAATGTTAAGTATGTCAATCCAGAAGAGTGTTTGTCATTAGGGTAAATAAAGTCTGTGGCTGAAATCTAATGTGTCAAAAGCTTCCTTACAATAGACTAGCATTGACTAGGAGACATAGGCTTCAGTAATAGTGATAAGCAAGCTGGCCCTAACCTCTGCCAGCCCAACTTGAGACACTACAAATACTTAAATAACCTGTGCCTGCCATCACCAAAGAGAGCAGGGAGAGGCAGCCACAAATATATAAATTCAATTTGGCAGCAGTCTTAGACCAGGACAATTTGTTAGAGACAGCTAGAGTAGCAGTGTGGAGGATTCTGACCCTCTACCCAGTAAAGAGTCAACCTATGCACTGTGCAGGCCCGGATTTGTGGCAAGGCCACATAGGCCCGGGCCTAGGGCGGCGCAATTTCAGGGGCGGCCCAGCCGCATCAGTAACTAGCACTGGAGACTCACGTCAGTCTCCAGTGTTGTTCCCAAGTGTTAAGATGTGCGCATGCGCGCGCACACTGAGGGGGAAGAGGACGGCAACTGGAAGGGGAGGGACATCGCTGGACAGGGGGAAGCGGAAGTGGAGGTGACAGTGCTGGACAGGGGGAAGCGTAGGGGACAGCACAGTGCTGTTCCTGAGTGTTAAACTATGGTCCCTGTATAGGCCGAAGGCCCTGGAAGGCAAGGGGACATCGCTGGACAGGGGCAAACCAGAAGTGGAGGTAACAGTGCTGGACAGGGGAAGCGAAGGGGACGGCACCGGCAGGGGAGCGCAGGCGATGAGTAGAGCCGGCCTAGGGGTGGCAAGTTTGTAAATCCGGGCCTGGCACTGTGGATACTTCAAGTTTACTACCCAAATAATTCTCACCTTGGTGCTGAACACACAGTGTAGTAATTGCAGAACACAGAAATATATGCAGAATGAATGCATGGCCCATAGTGATACATTGTATCTTTATTTAAAAAAATATTGACAGTTCAGAAATTTCACATTTGGATGAGTGTTACATATTAACATTGCTCCATTTTCAGTACCACTTGCTGCACTAAAGTCCACATATCCGTATAAAAATGAAAAAAATGCCATGCAGCTTTATAAAATATCTCCGTTCTGGAATCGTGCAGCATTACAGCAGCATAACAGGACAGGGTTCTGGGGCACTGCAGGCACGGGAACGGCTCATAGAATTTAGAAGAGAACATAAGGCATTGGGAAGGAACGGGAACACAGATTTGGAGCAGACAACCAGCTACAAAAATATTATGGATATTCTTCCCTAAAAATCTGATTTTTGGTTTAAAGGAACAGTAGATCCAAAAATTAAAGTGTAATTCAAATAGAATGTACCGTTGCCCTGTATTAGTAAAATTGGTGTGTTTGCTTCAGAAACTCTACTATAGTTTATATAAACAAGCTGCTGTGTAGCCATGGGGGCAGCCATTTGTATTTGCCCAATACAGATGGTCCCTGTATTGTTAGAGAAGGTCCTTATACAGGATAGGAATTAACTTGTTCATATATGAACTGACTATTTTCTATCCCTGTACTGGACCTCATATGAAGTAGCAATAAAACAGCTGAGCACAGGATGATGGATTTCACACATCTTATATAAGAATAACTACTATCTCTAAAAATATGTCATTTAATGAGTTGCAAATTAGTTTCTATCTATTTAACATACCAAAAGGTTAATATATTGTGTGGGCCTTTACAAGGATGGGAAATAGCCAGCTCTATTAGAACAGACTAGATTCTATCCTTATTTGGGACCTCACTTTGAAGGTCCTTGTACTGGATGACATTTAGCTTTGTCAGTTTAGAATGGACTAATTCCTATTCTTTACTGGTACCTCACCACTAGAGGCATTTAGGTCCTTTCTAGGGATAGGAACTAGCTTACTGCCATATGAATCGTCTATTTCCTATCCACTAGAAGGATAAGCCTTTCTGAGGATAGGAACTAGTCACTACTGTATAGAATGGTCTAATTCCTATACTTTCCTGGTACCTCACCACTAGAGGCATTAGGTCCTTTCTAGGGATAGTTCACTGCCATGTGAATTGGCTATTTCCTATCCACTAGAGGGACAGTCCTTTCTGAGGATGGGAACTAGTCGCAACCCTTCCAAATCCTGGACTTGACCTGCTGACGTCATACGCAACGTCCGTCTATGGTACGCTCACCCAGGAACAGGAAGTGATGGCATACGTATAAACAATGCATTGTTATGAACTGATTAACTGGTACCATTTTATAGCTCATCTTCATAGTCACTGTATTGGGGTTGCTGTGCTATGCTTTTCACACAAGAATATCTCCTTCTGCGTTTTGGTTGATTACACAATACATACAACTTTTTTTCTTGCAGTGAATATAAAAGTACTTTTATTATGCTTATTTTTTTAGTTTCAGAGTTATTAAGCTTTTTAGTACAGGTAATGGGACCTGCTATCCAGAATGCTTGGGACCTGTGGTTTTCCGGATAAATTTATCTTTCTATATTTTGGAACTTCATGCCTTACTTATGATAGAAAATCACGTTAAACATTAAACGAAAAACATTAAATAAACCCAATAGACTTGCCTCCAATAAGGATTAATTATATCTTAGTTTGGATCAAGTACATGGTATTTGAATAATAATAATTTCAGATCACGTTGGTCAGCACTAGAGACTACGGAGAAAGGGAAAACAAATACCACTATACAAATACTCATCTAATGCAATATGTTGGTTTTTATGGAGAAAAAAAAAAAAAAAAAAAAATATATATATATATATATATATATATATATATATATGCACAGTTAAGTGTCTGTGTGCTGGAACACTGAGATCTATCCAACGTATTGCGCTAGGTGTGGTATTTGTTTTCCCTCTCTCTGTAGCCTCTGCCGCTGACCATTGTGATCTAAAGTTACTCTGTTTAGGAAAGACAAGAGAAGGGTCTTTTGAGGCTTCTGATCTTATGCCGAAATAGAGCAGATCAGAACAGTTTTCTGTTTTTGTTCTGAAATGTCTCTCCGACTGTATCCTCAATCTCAGTTACAGTTGGAGAAACTGACCAGTAAGTGGCAAATCATAATAAAAAATCATATAATTAAAAATCTTAGAGGAATTGTCATGGTTTTTATGGCATACTTCCCAACATGTGGCCCACACCCCCATTTTACACAATTGGAAGTTTATGGAAAGTCTGAACACATTTCTGGGGTTTTTAGGTTCGTGTTTTATGTGTTATTACAGTTTTGCTAATGAAGGTGACTTGCTTATATTAAATAGTTAAAATAGTATCTTTGCTTCTCTTATTAGTTACAAATGTATGTAAGTGGAAGCGCTGTGTATTTTGGGCTCTTTGCCAAAAAGCTTCTTGTTTAATTAAGTTTTAGAAACATTGTATCTTTTCCTGGCTTCAGTGCAGGAGATCAAAGGGAAACTCTGGACATTTCAGAAAGAAATCGAGACTGTCCTGGAAAAATGGGACAGTTGTTAGGTATGTCATGGTATAGTTTGTATTACTGAATTACACTGTGTACATTGCATGAATTCATTCTAATATTTAAAATGTTATTCTTGAACCAATAAATACATTTTAAATCTAAAGTTGTGTCTTAAAAGTCATTGGGGGAAATTTACTAAAGGACGAAGTGGCTAATGCTGGCGAAAATTCACCAGTGTGACGTCATTTCAGCACTTCGCCGATTTACTTACAGTCGCTGGCGTAATTTTGCAAAGGAGAATACATTACTGGCCTTGTGTAGTGTAATGTATTTGCTGCAGCATATACGCCCATTGTACTGTAACTGCACACCGTATGCTAATTAGCCAATGGTAGCGTAGCTTCCAACTGCTGAGCGTATTTTCACTAGCGCAAGTTCACCAGCATTCGTTACCCTGTGTGCAACTTCGGATCTTTGTGAATTAGTGTTGTCCAGGTGACTTTATGCCTGGCGAAGCCAGCGCTGGCAAATTTTCGCCAGTTAGTGAATTTGCCTCATTGTGCCTGGTCAGGTCTTTTCAGAAAGAGCCAGCATGTCACAATGGAATTGTATTCAGATAAGCTATTGTTTCTCCTACTCAGTGTAACTGAAGGAGTCTCAACTTGGGTTTGTCAAACTAAGAGAGAATTAATGAAGGTGTCAGGAAACTGTTAGCTGTTATCTGGTTACCTTCCCATTGTTCTATTCAGGGGTCACATGTCACATGACTAAGGTCATCTGGGAATCTAAGAACACAGATGTGTGTGCTTCAACCACCTCGTATAGGTTCCTTTCGGGCAGAGTGCAAAGCAGTGTATAGGCCCTTGCCATAGGCCAATTGTACAGCAAAACAGGAAAAACTGCAGCACCTCTTGTTTGAAAAATGTGAAAAATTTATTAAAGTTGGTCAGTAACAGGCAACGTTTCGGGCCTTGTCTTGCCCTTTCTCAAGCCTGCCTGATAGTGTGTGATACAAACATTTATCCCCCACACTGGGGGAGTGCACAATATCAGGACCCACCCCCAATTAAGTTTAACCCATCAAGTGAAGACTTCATGAAAGTCCAGTAAAGTCCAAGCGTTATGCATTCTCCGTGTATCTTGTCAGTCCAATTCCTTACTAGGTATTTAGTTGTACTTATAAGACAAAAATTTAAAAGTGACACTTAGTGATAAAAGTAAAACAATATATAAGGTTATAGACACTGCAGTACCTTTTACCCGGAGAGGATGGTTCCAAATGGAATCAAATGGAATCTCCTCGATGCAGTCCGGGATCATGTACCCATTCTTCATAAATGTTGATAACCTTAAAAGACAAAAATCATGTTCAGAAAATTGTAAAAATACAGTAAAAGGTTAAAACCAATCAGAACAAAAGAAGGTGTTGTCTGACCTAGGTGGAATAGAAAGGGTATTATAACTTAAATAAAGCACATAGGTGTATATTCCCTATTAAGGCCCTTGGGCCAAAGCGTACCCAATTTATTTATCCAGTACATTTCTTTTCTTTTGAGGACTTTCAACCGATCGCCCCCTCTTCTTAATTTGGGGACACCATCAATAATCTGAAATCTCAGCTGACTTGGTGTATGTTTTGCTGTATGGAAGTGTGCAGGTATAGGGAGTTCCAGGTCTTCGCATCTTATGGTTGATTTATGTTTTGAGATCCTGTCTTTTACTTTCTGGGTTGTTTCTCCCACATATCCTAGTCCACACGGGCATTTGATTAAATAGAACACATATGTAGATTCACATGTAAAAAATTCCTTAATACTGAATCTTTTCCCAGTGTGGGGATGTGTGAAGCTTTGTCCTTTGGTCACACTGTTACACTGTGCACAATTTAAGCAAGGGAAAGTTCCCGGTTTAATATCAGCTAGGTATTGCTGGCCCGTTTTTTTAGTTGGGCCAATATCTGCTTTTACTAAGGTGTCTCTGATATTCCTCCCTCTCCTATAAGCCATCAGTGGAGGAGAAGTGAACTCCTCAATGTCTGGGGAGCATTTTTGTAGTATATGCCAGTGTTTGCGTAAAACCATGGCTATGTGTTTACTGGCCGATGTATATTGGCTTACAAAAGCCAATCTCTTTTGTGTTTTGGGTATGTTTGGGAATCTAAGAACACGTCTAGCCTGACAGATTTCAAAATTCAGAATCCCTTTAAGCACTATTTTTAAAATATGTATATTGCTAAATTGCTTAAAAAAGCACCCTGAGCTATTTTACATTAAGCTTGAGTTTGGACAAAGTTGTATGTAGATGTATTTACCTACCATAGATTCTAAAAGCAGAACTATTGCAACAATGAAAATTTAATGAGTCATTTCATGGAAATAAGAGCTTTTCTAAATAGAAGTAAACATTCTGTACCTCTTATCAAATAGTTATTCTTTTCTATCCCACTCTTGCTAAGTTGTCTCCCATTTAGGAGGATTTATGTCAGTCTGTTATTTTGCAGCTAGCTATTATTGCTCACCCCAACGTAACCAGAAAGAGTGCACTTGATTTAAATGAATCACTTCTATAAACCTGCTTACTACATTAAAAGCTAATTCCTCATTGTGTTGAATGGGAATCACCGTAGGTAAAACATTTACATCGTTGGCAATTCCTGTTTAGCATAACAAAGAGGAATTCTTATACAGTGTTACACATTTAGTACTGAAGTCAGCCTGCAGGTGGCAGCTAAGGACTTCTAATGTGATTAAAAACTAAGGAAGGGGAAGAAAGCGGAGAAGAGAAATATTATTAAAGGGATACTCACAATGAATTTCTAGCTCTGCTTTGTTTTCAGGGCTACAGTAAACTGAATAAACAAAGGTCCGGGACTAGGGGTGCCACCTTTTAAAAAAAAAAAATTAACGGGCAGTGGTGGGGGCGGGAATTAAGGGG
Source organism: Xenopus laevis (assembly GCF_017654675.1). Classification (NCBI taxonomy): domain Eukaryota; kingdom Metazoa; phylum Chordata; class Amphibia; order Anura; family Pipidae; genus Xenopus; species Xenopus laevis. The sequence continues at coordinate 80,528,348 of NC_054379.1, forward strand.
CGGACAGTGACGCAACAGGGGTGGAGCCATCGAGACGTGCCGCAAAAAGGGGCGGAGCCACTGGGTAGTGCTGCAACAGGGGTGGGGCCACGTCGCTTGAAGCTGAAGAAAATGTACGTTTTCAGTATTTTTTTTTTAATGTCTATTGGTTGACCTGTTTTACCAATATTTATTGAAATTGTATATGATCTGGGCCTCACGGGGCCCCTATAACTCCTGGCCCCCCCCTGCAGGGTCTGCTTCCTCTGTAGTTACACCCCTGGGACGGTGCAAGTTGGTGATCAGTCAGAGACATGGGTCTCCACAGATAGGGGCAAGGGCCCCCCTGGACATGTGTGTACGTGTGTGTGTGTGTGTAGGAACAGGTTGGCTGTGGGTTTTGCCTACAACATTCTCTTAGTGCATTTGCCCCTACAGTCCCTTGCCCTGCTGCTCCATTGTACCCCCCACCTATCCATGGCATCACTCTCTCTTTCCTCATTCTGCTGAGTTAACCCCACACTCACCTCTCTGTTGTTAATAACTCTCTGCCTCACTCTATATATCTGTATAGATAGAAATATCAATATTAAAGGAAAACTATACCCCCCCCAAACAATGTAGGTCTCTATAAAAAGATATTGCATAAAACAGCTCATATGTAAAACCCTGCTTCATGTAAATAAACCATTTTCACAATAATATACTTTTCTAGTAGTATGTGCCATTGGGTAATCATAAATAGAACATTGCCATTTTAAAAAATAAGGGCCGCCCCTGGGATCGTACGATTCACTGTGCACACAAACAAACCAAACAAACTATACTTGTTTGGTCACATGAGCCAATTAACAGACAGAGTTATGTCTTTTGTTTCAACACTTCTTCCTGTTACAGTTAGAGTTGTAGTATCAGGTGATCTCTGAGGCAACACACAGACCATCACAAAATGGTGGTTCAAGGCAAGAGATATAAAAGGGCAAGATTTGCTTAAATATATAGACCAGTTTGGTAAGATTCTTTAATATGCCCACTTAATATGTTGTAAACTGTTGCTTAAATATTCATTTTGGGGTATAGTTTTCCTTTAATATAATACAGTATATATTGTGCACCTCACCCCCTCTCCTGTCCTTTATCCACCTCATTGTTTTTTTTTGGATGACTTATCTTTTAACCTTTTTGCCACTCTGGGAACAAAGCAGCTTTCCCCTAGACTGAAATAGAATGTATAAACAGATTTTATACTAGTGAAATTTAGTTGTGCACAACCTCTTCCTGCTAAGGTTAATCTTCTTTATGTACAGGTTTTACATTTTTCAGAGCACCATAAAAAATGGTGTAGTCAGGAAATGTATTATGCATTTTATATTGGTGGGACCACAAAAAATGGTATAACATATGGAAAAATGTAACATTTTCTGCAGACGCCTATGGTCAGAGAAATGACTCCTAGCAACTGGTCAATGCCAGAATGTACTGTATATGAGTGGAAAGCAGCATGCTCAGTAGGATGTGGTATATGTGTTAACGGCAAGAGCCATTTGTCAGCCAATGCTTGCCTTCTGGGCACAAAGTCCGACTTGTTCAGGTCGATCAGGTTTTGTTTGATCTCTGCGGGTCCTTGCGCACCATTTTGGCATTCAAAGATTCCTGCAAATAAGTACTGTGGCATGACATTGTTTGAACACTACGGTGCAGCTTAAAGCAGATTTTTTTTTTTTTTTAAATGAGCCCTTTTTGAGGGTTTATTTAATAGCACCTTCCTGTACTAGCTCCTCCAATAATCCAAGGAGCACTGCAGGAGTTAATTATATATTGAATGAAGTACCCCCGATTGTAAAATATAAGGATATTATAAGAGTTGCATGATCATATAAAAGCACAAGGACGAAGGACTTCAAGAGGCCCATTTATCAAAGGTCAAAATTTCATGTGAATTTGAATATTCTCAATTCAACTAGGAGGTTAAGAATTTGAATGTCTAATATTCAATCAAATGGTTCCGACTCGAAAATTAGAATCACATTCGTTTTGTGCGAATAGTTTTTTCTCCTGAAAAAAAAAAAAAAACTCGAATGGCTCAACAGACCTCTGCCATTGATTTGTACATAAACTCGGCAGGTTTTAGGTGGCGAATATTCGAATTAGGACTGTTTTCATGGTCAAGGTATGATAAATCTCATTTAAATTTACATTCGAATAGGGGGATTCAAATTTTAATGAGTGAATTTTGAAACTGTGTACTTTATTACAATACACCATTTTCAGTGAATTGTGTGACAGAAATGACATCAGTAAGCACTGTTTATAAGTTATATATGAATTCCCTCAGATTCCTTTGCATGGGGATCCTTCACAGTTTATTCAGAGAGTGAGCCTAGTACAGAATTTTGGCTTCAGATCCCCTGCCGCAGAACTCTCTAAAACAAGAAAAATAAATGCTGGAACAAAAACAAATACACACGGGGTGCAGTACAACATCCAAGATGATGCAGGTTTAATTACAAATAAAAATCCTAAAATCAGGCCACTCTTCATGCACTGGATTAAGCATTATGTCTGCTGTATTTTCTGCATGTAATAGTATTTGCAACAGATGTAACGTCCCTGAACAAGTGTAGTTTAACCTTTAAACATTTAGCAAGTTGCGTGTTGCTTTCTACATGCTGCTGCTGTGTGTAATGCCAATAATCCAATCCCATGCTTGAAATCCTTCTAAACATTAACACTATCTCAATATAAAATCCACATATTTTATAAGCACACACAGCAAGTGAAGGGCACACCGTTTAATTTAAATTTTAAGAGCAAATGCCAAGGTTTATTGTTTGTTTAAATAGTTGTCCTTGAATGCAGGCATCTTACCTTTGTTATAGATTGCTTGCCGCATTCATTTTGTGTCCTGGATCATAGATTTTAGCAGACAGCCTAAAGAGTATATAGTGGGGGTCACAGTGGTGAAAGTCCAGGGATTTAGATATAATAATGGCTTAGGGGTAAACACATTTTACACATCATGCTAATATAAGAAGTACACAAAGAAGTCCTTATACAGTAGAACCCCAATTTTACATTCCCTGATTTTAAGTTTCCCCTCATTTTACATTGTTGTTTTGTGGTCCCACCTATATATTATGCAGAATACATTTCCCGGGATTTTACAGAATTCTTTTCTGGTCCCCTGAAAAACTTAAAATTGGGGTTCTACTGTAGTTTTAAATGGTGGGCAAAATGAATACTGGATGCATTCCAATTAAATACATTGGCTAACAGAATGTTTTTGGCCAATGGGCTGTGCAGAGTATAATGGACTATACAATCTGAACAGCAAGAAGAGGATAAACTGCATTTCTTCTCCTGCCACAGCACCATCCACTGACTGGCAGCAGATCACAAACCTGATGGATCCCTGAACTAACTAAATAGATATAGATTAAGAATGGCAGCCCACCATACACCAAAATACTGTTTCTGTACGGTTTTATTGATATGTATATGGCCTGCTTAAGATTGCACACATTATATTAAACACAACTTCTGATTTGGTCGGTTTGGGCGACCACAGTGGTGCAATATACCTTAAGTTAAGTTGGGAAATTTTTTTTTAAAAAAAACCCGTCCGTCAAGATCAACCCTTTAAGGAAGGCAAAAAACCCCATCTGAAGCCTCTTCAATTTGCCTCAAGGGGGGGATTATTTCCTCATTTCAAAATGGCAACTTGTATTATGGGGTATCTTCTATCTCCAGCTTATCTATCTGGGAATGAATAGATTTAAATGTTTTAGATTGCACAGTAACCTGAGGCAACTTTGGATTGAAGGAAGAGTAAACTAAAAATATGTAAAAGCATAAAATGTGAAGATCGCAAACAGCTGGCTAAAGAAACAATGGGATTTACAGAACATCTACTGTACTCCAGTATTGGGTCACTGACTTTCATATGAGTGGAATGGAACTAGTCTCCCATCATAGGGTCTGCCTAAAATGTTTCTTTTGCCCAACTTGAATAATGAGTAAACAGGAGTCCTGTAGGTTTACAGTAAGGTAGAATGGTCTTGTTCTGTTTGCAACAACACTACACCAATATCAATTAGCAGCTGCAGAGAGTCAAAATAATTAATTAAGCACTGTTTTATTTAAGCATTAGGTAGATGGTACAGAGATTTTAAGTACATTACAATTGATCAAGAGTTTAACAAAGATTTGAGACAAACTCCCCTCTCCCCAAGAGAACATCATTTTTTAGTTTTCAATTGTTTCTTTTGATGTGTACATAGTACCTAGGGATGATTCAGTATAGTGCAATATAATGGACTTTTCAATGTATAAACCCTTATGGAAAATGCTTTCCCAAACCGACTTTAACAGAATTCATCTTCCAACAGGTTGCATTTTACAGGCATGGGAATCATGTGACTTTGATAAAAGGCAGCCAAATACAATGTCTGTTTGGGATGTCATCACCATGACCATGCTCATACTCTGAAACCTGCTACAATTGCAGCCCATTGTTTAAGGGGTTTGCGTTATTTAGACAGCAAAAACATTAACTATGCAAAATATTGGTCCTCAAAAAGAAGCACTAGAAATATCCCAGAGGAGCAACAGAAAGCTTTAAAAAAAATGTATGCTTACAAAAAATAACAGATGGTACAACCCCTATATTATTGTTCTAAACACTATAAAAAGTGTTGATAAAGACATGGAATATAACTGAACTATATGCAAAAGGATATAGACAGTATTACAGAAAGACAGTGGGAATGTCAAAACAGTTCAAGAGGTCAGTTCAGAGCTAGGCAAGTTTTGGAAAGCCTTATCTAACTAAGGCTAACCAACAATTCATTTCCAATTGAATTACAAAATAACGAAGCCTAAGCATTTGAGCTGTCCCAGTAAGTCCCAATGTTCATCACATAAAGCTACCTAATCATGGTATAAAGGAAATCACCACACCAATTCACAAGGGAGAGTGCATGAGGTTACAGCACTGCCAAATACAGCATAGTTGTCACATGCACAATGTCACAGGTTTCCTTTTTAGACAGATGAAAAGGCATTCATTTCAAATGGGATGCAAACTGGAGCAGGATCTGAGCTGGGTTACAGCATATTGTTTACAGTTAGAAACAGCTAATGTTTTGCAGAGAACACTCCAGTTAAAGACAAAAAGGCCTGGATCATGTTAGATTTCATGAGGTTGATCTTTCCTGCATCAATTTATCCTATCACTAGCGTATCTCTACTGTTTTAATGAATGATGTTTCTGTAATAAGCCTAGCACCATCAGTGAAATACATTGAAAGGATATAAATCCACTCCAAAGAAATAACTTGAGCAGGTGCTAGCACCAAACTGTTGGATTTTGTAATAAAACCGTTTTTTTACAGTGAAAAAAAATACTACTCATGGCCCTGCAATACAGGCCTGATTGTATGAGGATTACCATGCAATTTAATTCTAAGACCAAAATTAGGGTGGCCGAAAACCTTGTCTGTGGTGAATTTTTGGAGATGCCTGTAAAAAACAGATGCGATGTGTACAACAATGTGCATTTTTACATGTGCTATTGAGTCTCATACAGTCTGTGTTTAACGCATCTACATGCACTTTAATTTCACAGCAAGAGTGGCATAGAATACCTACACACGGGAGAGAGCATTCATGCAAGTTATCTATCTCCTTGTTATAATAATGGATACAATTTAAACTCATACTAGGATTATATTTAGGGCTTCCAGCAACTACTAGGTGATGGATGTAGAAAGCATGGCCCCCGGTATCTAAAAAGCACCCACCACCTCTACCATTAGTTTTCTTTTTGCGTTTCTTCTTCATTACTTCTAATCAACTCTGCTGTGGCTGGATCTTGGCAAAACTGGTGAAAACAAAATTGTAGTCATTGAACTGCGCAAACTGCCGATCCACACGTCTAAAGCCTTCAATCTTCTGAGCACAACTGAATGTTGTACGACATTTAGAACTCTTTATTAAAAAAAAAAAAAAAAAACACACATGTAAGATTCCATTAGAAACGGCAGATCAGACTACATTTACCATTTCCAAGACAAGGTCCTGTTTCCCCCTAGTCCCATCATATAATATGTACGGTGTATACTAGTTTGACAGGCTCAGGCTGGTTGGTAGTTGCATTTTCTACAGTGGGAGACAACCAGAAACCAGAGCATGCAGCTCTTAAGTAATATAAGCACTAGGTGCCATTTGCACTGGTTTTTAAGGGATCTGAGAAGACAGCACAGTTGGCAATCATAGTGGGTTCAACCTTATCGCAAGTTATGCATGGTGTTCCCTCTTACTGTAAAAGGTCTTCCAGGAGGTAACAAGACTGGCCACAGGAGACCATGGCTGCTTCAGGCCGCATCTGAGTTGTGCCCTGTACACAGTTGATCCCGAGGTACCTGCAGCTAGAAAAACACTAGAATACTGCCTGTAGATTGAATTTTATTGGGGTGGTAACTTGATTGATACTGGTCAACCCTACCTACAAGGGAAGAAGTAGCTACGGTTTGTGCTGTCTAAAAGGACACTAGAAAAAGTTGATTTATAATAGGATCACTGCAGGAGCAATTAGGAAAATAATAGCCAGCTTTGAGCTTATCAAGTTGTAGGTATACAACTCAGAACAGGAATTGCATAAACAAATCAATGGCAGAAGTACCTTAAACCGAAAACAAAAGTTTTTTTTTGTCTAGATTTTCTTGCCCAGTGACAACTGAATTCTACTGCTGGTCGTTATCATATGTTTGAGAATGTTGGTTACACCACAGGACTTTTGATTCATAACCCACAAACTAAAACAAAACTTTTTGTATTAGAGTAGATATGACCGATTCTTTTAGAACCAAATTAGACATGCTTCTATTATTGCTACTCAATCAAGACTAATATTTTGTTATGTAAATCCATACCTGATTAACAAAGAGGGTGGTCACAAATTTCCTTGGCTTGAAAACATCCACAACTTTACTAATCAGATCATCGTAGGTTGTTAGAGATACATTTGTTTCAAAACTAACATATGAAAAGTCTGGTTCTGGAGTGATGTGAATAGTCCAGTAAGTTCCCTAAGAAGAAAATAGTGATCAGTTTTCGGAAAGGACTTTATACTGCTCAGTCACAAAGTTAAAAAATACATTTTTAAGGCACTACCTACCTACCTACCTCATTGCCAAGGCAAATGCTTTACCTTTCCCTCTGCATTAAGTCTTCCTGTTGCAACGGTTAACTAGAAAGGATACCCCCACTAGTTTTGATATAAGCTTGTTCAGTTGGGCATATGAAGAATAGGTGCACAAACATGTTAAAAAGTTTTTTGCTTTTTTTTTCCCTCTTTTTTTTTTTTAACACAGCCATACAATGACAATGTGCACATGCTGCAGGGATCAGCTATGACAATGTGCACATGCTGCAGGGATCAGCTCCCCATCGATCTCAAAGTCAGCCAACCCCTTCCATATAGTGTTCCAATGTAAAGTAGGGATGCACCAAATCTAGGATTCTGCCTTTTTCAGCAGGATTCAGATTCAACCGAATCCTTCTGCCTGGCCAAACCGAATCCTAATTTGCATATGGAAATTAGGGGCAGGGAGGGAAATCGCTTGACTTTTGTCACAAAACAATGAAGTAAAAAATGTTTTCCCCTTCCGACCACTAATTTGTATATGCAAATTAGGATTTGGATCGGTTCATTATTCGGCCGAATCTTTCGTGAAGGATTCGGGGGTTCGGCTGAATCCAAAATAGTGGATTTTTTGTGAAGTGATGGATTCGGGAACTTGAAGCATTTCTGCTTTCCACAGTAGATGGTGCACAGATTCTTTGAAAAGCAGAGGGATGTCAAGTCCCAAAATCTATCCAGACAAAGGAGGGATTTGAAAATGATCAAGTTAACATTGTCCCTTTCAATCTGCTGTATCAGATATGTCTGTGTAAAAAAATAAAACATTTTTATGAAAGTTAAGATAGTGTTTATGAAGTCTTACTGAATGAGCTCGTGTCAAAATGAGGGTACATTAAATACTGCCCATTCCACTCACTAATATGGATTTATTAATTTTTAACCAACCAAACTATGCTGTTGTTATGTCTGGGTAGGTAAAACACCATGGATTGATTGCCTTTAGCGAGAAAGAAAAAGGCAATGAAAATTTGAGTCAAAACTCAAGTTAATGGCAAAGAAATGCAAAATTATATACAGATGGGAAGATGGAGTAATGTAAAACTGTAAAACATATGACCAAAGATGAAGGAATGAAAGTTAAAAGCATGTGGTTTGTGATCATTTAAATTCAGAACCTAAACCGGCCAACGATGGAACTAAGAGCAAATGCAGCCATGTTTTACATTATGGCAAAAAGCTGCAAACAGGGAATCCTATACTCAAAAAGTAATGATCATCTTTTGGCACATGGTTGGTGGATTACCAAATTTAAAATGTTTGTAGACCAAACTGAAAAATGTTGCCATGCTTAAGTTTATGGAGCGTTGAGTAGGCTGGGCATCTTAGAAACCACTTGGAAGGCATAGCTGCAGATCATTGGAGAAAGTGACAATAAAACATGGGAACTTATATAATTATTCTGCAACACCAATGAATGTAATTATTCTTCAACACCAATGAATTTCAGAATCCAAAGTTTCACAGATCATTAGAAGCCTCAAGTGTGTTTTTAAGGTGAATTAAAGGTAAAATCACTGGGGGAATGCAAATTTGGTAGACAACCCAAAAGGGATTTCAATTGCTAAACTGCTTAATAGGGACAACACTCCAATTATTCAAACTCTGTATTGTTAAGGGGTAATTCTGCCATATTTTTGAAATTTACCAAACCTACTTGCTCTGCCCTGGGCAATTGCTTGTGCGGTACAGAAAGTCTCTTCAAATAATTTTGTACTGCCTGTGCACCAAGCTACAATAGGTACAGGGTATGCCTGAGAACAGTGTAGTAGATTGCAGAGCTCAGACGTACCACTCAGTACATTTTTTGTTTTGAAGAGGAGGATTGTCTGACCAGGAAAGCAGGCAAGTGATTAGCTAACAAACTGGCTACTCCCCTCCAGTGATTTTACTTGTTCTTCTTTACGCTCATTCAATTCAATACATAATTCAACAGAGCCTTCCCCTTGAAAATGCCAGGTATACGTCAGAATTAAAAATACACTACTTACATCTGATTTCATCCCATTCATTGAATAACCACAAGGGCTGAACATTGTAGCATCAATGACAGAACCTGTTATCAGGTCACGAATTCCACTCACCTAGGAGAAAAGAAACAATATTTACACTTCTTACCAAAACAGGTCAGCAAATAGCTACTACCTTAAAATAAATTAGAGGCAACCCCAAACGGAAAGTGGCAGAAATGGAGGACACCATGTCTGGTCCATCCAGGCTCCACTGTGCATGCTTCTGGTTGACTGTTGCCACGACTTAGGAGTGACATGGCTAGAAATGGTGGTCACCAAACTGGCTACACTGCCTTTTGAGTTTAGGCATGAAGTAGCAGGACAATTGTGGGGAGTTTGGTTTGTGTGCTGGAAGGGAGCATTTGCAAGTGTTCTCGTTTTACAATACGTATTAAGGTTTCATTATAGATGTAAGGTCATAAGACTGTTAAACTTACACGAGTGACATCATTTGCAGTAACACCCTCTTTCATGTAGAACTGGTCCATAACTTCTGGGTCAAGCTCACTCATTAGAATTTCCAATGTCTGATCTGGTTGACTGATAACATATTCATCTGGAATGTCCAGAGTATACAAATACCTATGAACAGGAAGACCAATAAAGTGAGACACTTCCATTTAAATGTACTTTCAATTTTAACAAATATTTTAAGCAAATACTTATAAAAGAATGTGGTTTAATTAGCAAAATCCTGCCCAGGCCCTCGGCCTACTGGAAATTCACATGATGCTCTTCTGAAGGTGCAAAATGTATTGCTTGAAAAATAAAGAAATCAGACATATTTCATCTTGAAGCACTCACTGCTTCCCAAGTAGAAAGAAAGAACATGACATTAAAGGGCTACACTAGGCCTCCTCAATAACATGGATTTGGCTACTTAAAACAGGAAGGAAAAAAAACTGCAATTGCCAAAGTTGCAATACCCCCTGCAACACCTCTATGAAATACAGATTATTCTTTTGGCTTAGAAGGTATTGCCCTAAAGCAGGGGTCAGCAACCTTTAATATCAAAAGAGCCATTTTGCCCCCTCTTCCACTAAAGAAAAATAGTCTGGAGCTGCAAAACATAACACAGCTTATAAACTTTAAAAGTTTTAACCTTTTTTAATTGTAACTGTTACAACAACAGAATACAACAAACAGAAGTGCAGTGTTCATGTGTAAGCCTACTTTGAAATAAATTAAACGCTGAATAGCCCTATTAAATGCTAATGTTCTCATATGTTTAATGTGACTTCTGTTTCTGAAGCTCCATGCTGAATCATCTTGATGCGGTTCAATCTTGCCTGTCACTCCTGGGACGTCTATACAGCCCTCACACATGATGGCGGCTTCCTGAGTGTGCGACAGCGGTAAGCTAACCGTTAGGTTACCACGGTCACACACTCAAGAAGCCGTCAGCAAGTGCGAGGGCAGTATAGATGATGTGACAGGCAAAGCCACAAGACCGAGCCACAGCAAGCAGGATGAAAAGTCGCATGAGGCTCCGGAGCTGCGGGTTGCCTACCCCTGCTCTACAGCTTCTCTTTACTTTAGAATGATAAATGTGTCCTTTACACACTCAGGACAACTGAAATAAAACCTGTTAATTTTTTTTTTTTTTTTTTTAAAAGATGTATTTTATGCTACTTTTATTAGGATGACACATTTTGTGACCATTCCTGCAGTATGACAAACCAAATCATTTTCCACTGCTGGGAATGGGATTGATTAATATTATGACAAATAAGTAGCAGGTGATTTCTTAGAATTTATTAAATTGATAGCTTGTGCAGTTTACTTTGGGAATTTTGCTAAAGTTGCTACACCTGGTGAACAAATAGTTCTAATTGACTTTCATTACTCATTGGTTTAAGTAGAGAACACTTACCAGCAATCAGAATTTATTCGCCCCATGCAATATGCTGCTCCATCTGTAGAGAATAATCAGAAGTGTTAATAAAAGCTGTATTTCTCTGTCAAACACTAGATGGTTTATCATAATGGAAACACAGCACTAAATGGTGTATATTCAAGGAAACTGGTCTACGGTGTTTGGGCACATTTCCATTATAATGAATAACATACCTCTAATATAAAATGACTTAAAGCAGACAATTAGTAAAGAAAAAATACATTTATGGCATGTGAGAGCCTGCATCCAGAATCATTGTGTCTTCCCAAGTGCAGGTAATTACATTAACCGCTAAATTAGGCTGTTACATTAAATTTGCAATTTACTTACTGGGAAAAATTTGATTTAGGAATTCAACTTCTTCGTGGAAATTCCGATGCGGGTATTCTTGATGGTTTGGTTTCATAAAATTCTTGCGGGAATAAAAAAAGTTCTGGAACACAGGAATATATTGGCAAATTAAATTTCTTAACTTAAGCTCCTACTAAGGCTTCCAAACAAAATGCTCTAAGAAGAATTTCGATTTGAAGAGACGGCACAAATGTGCTCTCTCTTCTTATTGGCAATGCAAAGTTATACATGTAGGACAGAACTAAAGATTGATGACTTAACCCACTCCCTGCCAATAATGTGAGTTTTAAGTAGTCAGCGATAAGGTTATGCCTTTAGTGGAACATTCACTGCTTAGTTGCACAGAGACCACATTAGTGGTAAGATGAAAATGAAATAGTTTAAACTTCAAAACTACTCAGGAACTAGATATTAAAAGCCAGTACTCAACCTGCTATGCAGCACAAAATTTAATATATAATTTTAATCTGCAGGTAAGGACATTTAATTCTATTTTCAACATTACATCATATCACCCTACATAACTACTTTTGGAATGAAATATAGAATGTACACAAGTTATACTTTCAATAGCTTTTTATATTCGTATTTGGGGAATCAACTTCATGACTTCCCAAGCATGGGGTGTAAGGAATCATGCAGTACTTCAAAAACACACAATTTACACAAGAAAACAGGAGAACTGCATCAGGAATCAGGAAAGGAAACCAAATGTATAAAAAAAAATGTATAAATTCAAGAAAGAATTTATGTAAAGAGTTCCTTACGTACTTGGATGCCATCAAACCCGCAATACTCTCTGGCGAGCTCTAACAGGGGAACCAGTGCTTGCAGTAAGAGGGTGGTACCACATGTCTTCAAAATGAAACGTCTCTTGGAGACAAACATGCTACTCTCACTGTAAGAAAAATCAGTAGGAACATTGATGCACATTCTTCACATCTTCAAAAACATAACTGCCTCAGTGTTAAGAGCGCACAAAGCTGAACCTTGGCTTCACTCTGCAGAAAAAAAAAACTGGCAGAGAGAAGCCAACGTGCTCCCATCTGCTCTGTCATTTCTCTGCAATAACAGGCACTGCGCCGGTCTGTGTGCAAATACACGAAAGTGAATTTTGGCACGAAAATGCAAAAACATGCATTTTCTTACAGGAGATCTTACAGTGCAGTTGCCCAACTTTAAGTTGTAAGACACATTAGGGAAAGATTGGATGTGAATAAACAATCTACACTGAGGTGTGTACAGGTGTGGAAATTCAAATTTTGGAAAGATCCTTATCTGGAACCCCCTGGACCGGTTATCCAGAATGCCAGGGAACTGAGGGGTTTCCGGATAATGGATCTTTCCATAATTTGAATTTTCACACCTGTACACACCTCAAAGTGTAGATTGTTAAAAATAATTTTAAAATTAATAAACCCCAATAGGAATGTTTTGCCTCCAATAAGGATAAATTGTATTTTCATTAGGATCAAGTACAATGTATCGTATTGTTATTGCAGAGAAAAGGGAAAATGTTTAAACATTTGAGTGATTATGATGATAATGGAGTCTATGGGAGATGGCCTAGCCATAAGTCAGTACTTTCTGGATAACCGGTTTCTGGACAATGGATCCCATACCTGTACTATGAATATCAAAGAAATAGAAAAGAAACAAACCAAAAAGCATCTATATCACAAATGTACTTTTAGTATTCTTGTTAAAAGGAATAGTGTATGTCTGGACTTCTGTGGTTGCCAAGCCTAGGATGTGCGCAGGGCGACCACATCATTAACATCAGCAGTATCAATAGCAGTAACTTAAGAGACACAGTCATGGTAATCATAACGTGGTTTTATTTATAATGCATGGTCAAATGTATGCCTGATGGTACTAATATGCCTTTTTCTTTTGTTTTGTTTCCTGTAAATTTCCCGGTTACATTTAATAATAAAACTTCCTTGAGCAAAAAAAAAAAAAAAAAAAAAAAGGAATAGTGTAGTTCTATTATGCTTGTGAGAACATACCTGAGTACATAAGCTTCCTGCTTGTCAGTTTTCGTCACACTTATGATCAAACAATGCACATTCTCCAAAAGTTTGTCCCACTCAAACCTATGGGATAAAAGTCAAAACTTAATATTTAGAATATGAACAGCAGTTTTGGTTCCTAGAACATAATTAAATATTCAAATTATAACTTCAAACACTTTAATCTGGACAAATGTAAATGTCCCTATTAACTTGTTTTTGACAGGAGAACAGGGAACTTGAAGGAATATATTTAAAAATACTCATGTTCAAAAAAAAAAACCTAGAACCTTTACTCTGACATGTATCTCTTGCTTCTCTTAAAGATTTTCTTTAAGCTTATGAGAAATCACGCTGTATGTAAATGGTAGTTAATTAGAAGTGGCTTCTGCTACTCTTCAAACCAAGTCTAAGCATGCTGCAAAAAGCAACCGGTCTTCAGTGTGTCTCAACCATGTTAATAGACAAGTTACAAAGAAATGTGTAATACAGGACTTTATACAAGCTTTACACAATTTAGGACAGAAGCATATACAGGCATTTATGTGTAGGAGAAGGGATGGGTGTGTACTGATGAATAATCAGGGAGATTTAAGGGTATAATTGAGCACCGACTGTATCCATGGGCCCTTGACTTTCCAAAGGTTCCAGGTTATCTATAATTCCAGTAAGTTCACTATAATCAAAATGTAATCAAATCTGAATTTAGACACTTTGATATCAAACTTTTAGGTTTTCCAAGCTTCTGCTTTGCCACAGATAATATATACCTAATTAATGAGTGTACATATTTGATGCCTCCTGCAAACTTTATGCAACAGGAACTTTACTGGGAATTACATTCCACTTGTAATCATAATATATACTCTATAGTCAAGAATCTTACAGCTTTTGGGGACTGCCACCAAACATGGATATAAACTCACTCTGCCCACAGCCTCTGTGGGTTAAAAGGATAAACATTGTGTCAACTGCTCTGGTACCACCACTTTTAAGTTCTTTTTAATTCCAGGTTGGAACACAAAAAAAATGTGGAAAATTGCATGGAACGGCCCAACACACTACACTCTACTACATCTCACAAGCTGCTTGTGCTCCATTATAGATCTGCAAACCTAAGCAACTTAAGTTTCTGGTACTATCAACCTTAGACTAGAAATTTCCAACACTCTAGTATTTGAGCAATGATGAGGCAACACATTAACATAGGAATTACGATTACTGTTTTTAGGCACCACAGCAAAACTGCCTGCATATATATATATACACACAATATTAGCCATCCTTTCCAGTGAAACCGCAATAAACTTCCCAAATCAATTCTTTATGGTAAAATAAATGGATTTGTACCATGTAATAGTCTTAAAAATGATTAACTCATGGCTTAAATAAAAACTGATAATTCATTGTTTTAAACTAGTCACGCCAAGCCAAACATACAAACCCACATCAACCAAAATATACTGGGATGTAATAATGTAAAAGTGGTTTTATTTATGAGAACTGAACTTTGTGGTCTTTACAAATGCCATTTACAGGACATTCGTATACTGGTCCATGACTAAGATTCAGAAAACACATGTTTACCATTTTAAACCACTAATTCAGTTTTAGTATGTTATAGAATGGCCAATTCTAAGCAATATTTAAATCTGTCAATTATTTATTTTTATAGTTTTTGAATTGTCTTCTTTTGACTCTATACAAATATATAGTTTTTGCTCCTTTTTATCACTCAACTTCATATTCAGACCCTCTCCTATTCAAATTCCAGTCTTATTCAAATCAGAGCATGGTTGCTAGGGGAATTTGGACCCTAGCAATCAGATTGCTGAAATTTCAAACTGGAGAGCTACTGAATAAAAAGCTAATTAACTCAGACCACAAATAAAAAGTTAGATTTTTGTACTTACCGTTAAATCCTTTTCTCTCATCCTACATTGGGGGACACGGGCACCATGAGGATGAAGATCCTGCAGCTTGGAGAGCGGGACACTAACATGTTAAAAGTGACTCCTCCTCCTCCTCTTGCTCTGGGCTTCATCCCCTGCCTCTTCCTTCAGTTTCTCACAGAAGGAGTAGATAACCCAGATGACCCAACGGAGACGGAGTCCCTCCACCTCTTAAACTGAAAACCAAGACAAAATTTCAACCATATAACAAATGGTTCAAAATGACCAACACGCTGAAATGAACAGGGAGGGAACGCCTGTGTCCCCAATGTAGGATGAGAGAAAAGAATTTAACGGTAAGTACAAAAATCTTCCTCTCACCTATATTGGGGGGACACAGGCACCATGGGGATGTCCCAAAGCTACCACTGAGGGTGGGAACTGTTCCCCCTTAACAGGTGTTCAGATTAGTACTGTCTGTAACACCTTCCTCCCAAAGCTGGCTTCTGCTGATGCCAGTGTGTGCAACCTGTAGAAGCGCGTGAAGGCATGCAAGGAGGACCAAGTGGCGGCTCGACACACTTGTTCAGCTGATGCCTAATGTCGAACAGCCCATGAAGTGCTGGCTGAACGTGTAGAATGGGCTCGAACCCTGAAGGGAGGTGCCTTGCCCTTTACTGCATAGGCTCTGGTGATGGTGGACCGAATCCACTTAGCAATGGTTGTTTTGGCGGCCTTCATTCCCTTCTTAGGACCGTCTGTGAGAATGAACAGCCATTCTGTCTTACTGATCTTCTTTGTCACTTTCAAGTAGGGATGCACCGAATCCAGGATTCGGTTCGGGATTCGGCCTTTTTCAGCAGGATTCTGCCAAATCATTCTGCCTGGCAGAACCCTAATTTGCATATGCAAATTAGGGTTCGGATTCGGCGGAATCTTTCCCGAAGGATTCGGGGTTTCGGCCGAATCCAAAATAGTGGATTCAGCGCATTCCTACTTTCAAGTAGGTCGTGATGGCTTGAGCAACATCCAACTTGTAGTGTCTCTGCTCTAGAGTTTTTCGGTTCTGGACAGAGAGATGGAACCACTAAAGGTGGCCATAGACACACAGATCCTATTGTACGAATCGAGGATTCGTACGATTTTCGGATCGTGTATGGCGTGTGCCGATATCCTTCGTCCGGCGGAGATCGGACGTTTGGTCGATCAATCAGGTTTGATTTTGACCCGACCGATCCCGCCGGAACCCAGGGCACATCGTAATCGGATCGTTCGGCCATGCAGCCGAACAATCAGATTACACCCGATATAGCCATGTTTGTTAATGGCATATCAGGGAAAGATCCGCTCGTTTGGCGATGTTGCCAAACGAGCAGATCTTTGCATCTATGGCCACCTTTAGTCCTGATTTAGGCGGAATTCAGAGACTACTTTCGGAAGGAAATCTGGTGTTGGTCTTAGTACCACCTTGTTCTGATGTATGATGGTGAAGGGAGCCTTGCATGCCCAAGGCTGCCAGTTCGGAACTCTGCGTGCTGATGTAATTGCCAACAGGAAAACTACCTTCTCTGTAAGGGTGGACAGCGGAATAGACTAAGGATTCATAGGGGTCCTCCTGTAGTACTGAAAACACGAGGTTAAGGTCCCATGGAGGCACTGGATCTCTATACCGTGGGGTCTTTATATTGCTGTTCAGTGCCATCCTCTTCTGGAAGAGAATGGAGAGTGCAGATACCTGAACCTTCAGAGAACTTAAGGGCTAGTCCTTTTGCTATACCTTCCTGTAAGGATAGCATTTCCCTCTCCTTGACCCTTCTTTGGCCTAGGCCCCTAGATCCGCAACATCCGATAAAAGTCTTCCACACCCTGTAGTAACTCTTTGCCGAAACTGGCTTGTGGTCCCGTAGCATGGTAGGAATCGCTTCAGGAGGGGCTTCAGCTGCCTCCAGTACAAAGGCTTCAAGAGCCACGCCATTAAATCCCACATGTGTAAATTCTGGTGGACCATTGGCCCTTGCGTAAGTAGGTCTTCTCTGAGGGGTAGGTGAAATGATTCGTCTGTCACCAACTCTAGGAGATCTGCAAACCAGGCTCTCGGGGGCCAATATGGGGCCACTAGGATGATTTGAGTCTTTTCCCCTTATCTTCTTTATGACTCTTGGAAGGAGTGTGGAAGGAGTGCTAGGAGAGGAAAGATATAGGCTAGGGAGAATTTCCAGCTGATCACGAGGGCATCTACTGCCCAAGCTTGTGGATCAACGCTTCTTGCTATGAATCTTGGGACCTTGTGAGTGTATCTGGAGGCCATTAAGTCCACTTACGGGTTGCCCCATTTGTTTACAATTTGCTGGAACACTTCGGAGTGTAGACTCCACTCGCCTTGATCTATCGTCTCCCTGCTTAGATAGTCTGCCATCCAGTTGTCTACACCTGGCAGATATACAGCGGAGATTGCCGGAATGTTTTCTGCCCAGGTTAGTATCTTCTGTGCCTCTGCTAAGGCGGCCTGACTTCTGGTGCCTCCTTGATGATTTATGTAGGCCACCGCTGTCATGTTGTCTGACTGTACTCTTACTGGCCTACCCTGTAGAACTGCTGTCAAGTGTTGTAGTAAATAAAAAATTGCGTAAAGTTAGGATATTTATCGGGAGAAGCTGCTCCGTCTGGCTCCAAATGCCTTGGACCGTTCTCTGCTCTAGCACTCCTCCCCAACCTCTTAGGCTTGCCTCAGTTGTGATCACTGTCCAAGTGTGATTGGGGAAGAGCTTTCCTGACATTCGGTAGGGATGGAGCCACCAGATGAGGGAACTTTTGACCTCCTCCGAGATAGTTACCCTTCTGTCTAGGTTCTCCTGATCCTTCCTTTGATATTGGAATTATTTGATTACTGTCATGAATTCTTGACTCTACATGGACATTACTACCGATTGTACTAATTCCATCTTGAAATGACGTGTTCTTACAGTAAGATTGAGGGCTTTTGGGTCCAGTACAGGTCTGTAAGAGCCATGCTTTTTGGGGACGATGAAAAGGTTTGAATAGAAACCCCTTCTCTTGTCTGTTTGTGGAACTGGTTGTAGGACTCCAGACTTTGCGAGATCCTGGACAATCTTAGGAACGCTTGTCTTGTGTGTTCCCCCTTGGGTAGACGACATATGAAAAATATATGAGGTGGGATTCGTGACAATTCTATCAAATATCCGTGGGATATTACTTGGAGAACCCACTGGTCTGTTACTTGACTCTGCCACACCTCCTGAAAGGTTGTTAGGTGGCCGCCTAAGGGAATCCCCCCAGGGGTGGGCACACCTTCAGGTGGAGGAGGGTTTGTCCTGGGAGGACTTGGTAGACGTCTTGGAGGAATTCCAGGGGGATCCCTGCTTGTTGTGGTACCTTGGGTGTGAACCCATATTGTTTCTTTCAGTCTGTGTTTTGGTTCTATGGCCTTGACGAAAAAAGGGTCGTCTCTTGAAGGGAGGTCTTTTGGGCTTACTCTGAGGAAGTAAGGTGCTCTCTCCCCGTTGCCTGAGAAATCATCTTATCCAGTTCCACCCGAATAGTAGTTTGCCCTGGAATGGTAAACTGACGAGGGACCTCTTTGATGTTAGATCAGACGCCCAGGTCTTGAGCCAGAGAAAGCGACGGGCCGCAATGGATTGTGCCGATGCCTTGCCAACAGTTTAGCGGCATCTAGAGATGCATCACAAATCTAAGCTGTAGCATCCGCTACCTGGGAAAGTAGGAGATCTGTGGTAGGGTCTTCTGAACCTATCAGCTGCACCACCTGCTCGACCCAGACTTCCATGGCCTTAGCCACCCATGCAATTGCAAACATTGGTCTGAATGCTGTGAAGATTGCCTTATAAAAACCCTCTAATCTCTTATCAATTGGGTCCTTGAAGGCAGTCGCATCTGCTACCGGTATTGTAGTGTTCTTGGACAGCCTGGAAACTGGGGGGTCCACTAGAGGAGGAGAAGCCCAGAGATCAATACACTCCTGTGGAAAGGGATAAGCCTGTGTAAAGCGCTTGGAAACTTGTACCCTATGGTCGGGGTTCTTCCACTGAGATTTAATGATCTCCTCAAGTTGATCATATGCTGGAAAAACGCATGAGGTTCTCTTTTGTCTCTTGAAAATATTCTTTCCTGTCTCGGAAGCCGAGGTTGATTCCTCGATGTTTAGGGTCTTAAGGACTGCTTGTATTAGGCCCTCTACTTCTCCCTGTGTTCTAGGAGTTTCAGTATCTGGGTCAGGTTCCTGTTCCCTCCTCATCTGAAGAAGGGTTGGTGCCACCCGTGGCTTCTGGAGGGGAATCGGGGGGGCGCTTGGTAGCAGTAGTGCCCTTGCTCTGAGTTGGTCCTGGGGCAGATAAGACGTTCTAGAACTCTGTCTAGGTTCTCGGGAATGCAGGCTTAATTATGCAGGCCAGCAAGTGAGAGAGCACGCACTAATTCGGAGTCAGATGTACCTAGTGATGAAGAGGCCATGCTGCTCCCAGCAGAGAAAGTGTGTGTGTCAGTAGGGGTAGTTGGTCTACATGCTGTACACACTGGGTCAACAGAGGCCGTGAGGAATTTTGCTTTGCAGCTTGTACAGGCAAGGTAAGACACCCTGGGTGTTGGCAGTGCAGCTGCTGATGCCTTGGCTATGACAGCCTCATCTGCTCGGTCAGACATGAGTGACCTATCCCTTCTAGGGTGCCCTGTATGTGGGTGGAGGCAGGGGATGTAGAAGGTTAAGATTGTGCCTTGCGCTGTCTGTGTCTGAAAGACAGAGAGAGGTGGCACGTTACCCTTGTGAAGGGGGAAGTAATGCATAGCAGTACTGGGTTACCACTTATATAAGAAAGGACTTGCCTTAATCCGGATATTTCTGCCTGTGGTAAGAACCATCACAAGAGACAACCCGCGACGCAACCGCTGATGCAGAAGAGAGCGTGCGAAGGAGCACAAGTGCTTCTAAAATGGCAGCGATTGGCAGGGCTGAACTGCGTGCGGAGGAAACGCTGGAAGTAGTGATAAGGGCCCGCAGAGGGGCCTAACTGTCTTCCTTGCCTGCCGGTTCTGTCAGTAGGGTGATATCCAGCGAGTGGGAACCCCCTAAGTAAGTAGTGACAGTGGCCGGTAGGAAGCGGCAGCCTCGCAATGCGGTGGGAGAGAGAGGCGAAATATAAAATGAGGGCAGGTAGGCACCCTAATATGGCCTTACTCACACGGCGGTGTCCTACCCGCTTAGCCAGTCTTGTGCCCTGGGTAGAAGCTTCCCTGTAATTCTTAGGCTGGTGCAGACCTCCATAGAGCAGGAACTTAACAGCCCTGGGAAGAGTGGAGCTTGCCTGCAGTTCTCGGGAGAGGGGCAAGGCAGAAGAGCAAGTTGTATTAGGTGCAATACCTAGCTGGCTAAGGGGCACTGGAGTCCTACAGCCCTCTGTCCCCAGTGTGGCATTACCTGAACTGAAGTCCCTAGATCAATTGCTCCATCCACCATCTATGTCTTGTCTCCTTCTGAGAACACTAAAAGAAACTGAATAATGAAGGCGGAGGCAGGGAGCAGGAGGAGGAGTCACTTTTAACATGTTAGTGCCTGCTCTCCAAGGTGCAGGATCTTCATCCCCATGGTGCCAGTGTCCCCCAATACAGGTGAGAGAAAATGAAAACGAATTGCAAATTATCTCAGAATACCACTCTCCATATCATACTAAAAATTCTCAGTAAAAAAAAAATAAAAAAAATAAAAACCTTAGCCATAATTGTGCTTTGAGGAAATCTGTTACTACTAATTATATTGTTACAATATTTCTGCAAACCATAAGCTTAGTTGAATACAAAATTTATATTGTAATAAAGCCAGGTTTACGAATAGGCAATTAACTACATAACACAATTAATTCATTTATTACTTATACATCAATCATCCATCCTTATATCACTTCATTTTTTGCAGGATAAGTTGCATTAAAGCAACATAAAACATTACAGCAATAGCTTGCAAGCTTGAACGATTCCAGAGAAATTACAAGTAGGACTTGTTTTTTAGTTCTACGGAAGGGTTAAACTTGAGATCTGCAAGGGGGCACATTCCTGAGATTAACATAACCAAAGCCTAAGTTGATTGGCTGCTTGAATATGACAAAGTAATAGGGTGGAGCTATGAAGGAGCACTCACGTGTATCTGCAGTAGGCACACACTTGCAAGAATGGTTTCACGTGTAAAAGGCAAGAACAAAGCCTTAGTTCCCCTTTATGTTTTAATGCCACGTACATGTTTTACATTTTGCAATTCAATGGGAGACATAAAAGATAATGTACAATGGCTCATCCTAAGCATGCATTTAATTAGGAGGGAATATTAAGTGCAAATATAAAGTTCATTGTAATCCTGAGATCTGAAAATGTCAGTTGGTATACAACACGTACATTGCAGCATGAAACCTGGTGAATTATAAGTTAGGTTTCCATTTTTCTTACACCATGTCAGAGTTTTTCTACGCCTAGTCAACACTCGGGTGTGTGTGGCTATCTGCAACCTTGCATTCTATAGATCAAATCAAGTCTTAATAGGTTGATGGAGGAGAAAAAAAAAAATCAATAAGAGAAGCTCACCCCACAGTTACTGCAGAGGTAATATATCTTCCCTTGTAACTACCCACCAGGAGCACTGCGACACAAAATAAAGTCACTCCCACATTTTTCAATAAATGAACTAAAAACAAGTTTCAAATGCACATCCAAAGATTGATATGGATAATTTATTCAACCTTTAAAATTAGAGATTTGTTAAGGACAGCAGTAACTAATGATTTTTTAAAAATGTAATATTAGTGCATATATAACAAATCCTATTTTTTGAGCCTGAGCTTTGTCACCCTGTCTGAAGATATATAAATACACAAGGTACCAAGTTACCTATACATTGTACCCTTATAAGGCCACATAAAAGAGGGACGCCATTTGGCAATGTGTGCAGACCAGGAACAGGCTCTGACCCTGAAACTCTCACTGTGCTAATAACAGGACCTGCAGCCCCACCCTCCCCACACATTTAGGACACATCAGGATTTTAACCTGAGCTGAAAGACTTCGCCATATGTCAAACTACTGACAGATTACAACACAAAACAGTCATCTTTTTGCACATTGTTAATTAAAATTACCTTGCTTATGAGATTAATATAGACTGTCGAGAAAGCCACTAAAATAGTATTAAGTTAACTGAAGATGTCGAATAGAGAGAGAAATATACAGAATACAATTTCTGGGGGTTATGCTTTTTTAGATAAAAAGAAGCCACTTAAACCCTTTAAGTCAGATTTTAGCCTGTTCATTTTATGGAAATGGACAATAGCACTCAGCCAATGAGCATGGACGTTTGGATAGTTATAAATGCAGGAATTCCTCTGGGGGTCATTGGTGGGAACGGTTTTAGGATGACAGATGCAATTCTTATAGGGCGTCCTTTGGAGCAGGGGTCCCCAACCGCGGGGCCGCAGACACTGCTGAACTGGGCCACTAAACCCAGCCCTCAATTAACATAGTGCGCCGAATTTAATGCAGGTGCACCCAAATCGGACAACCCCAGTCTTTGCAAAAAGTCTTTGGCACCTGTCCCCAGTCCAAAAACGGTCGGGGACAACCACTTTGAAGGACTGTAGGTAGGGTTGCCACCTGGCCGGTATTTTACCAGCCTGGCCGGTAAAAATGATGGTTGATCCCAATGTTATGAATAGGGAAAAAAAGATAAATATGTAAGAAGGCTGGTAAATTTTTTCCAGAAAAGGTGTCAACCCTAAGTGTAGGCCTAGTCCTTTATTTGTTGGTACAACACTGGGGTAATTGCAACTGAGAAGCTACTAATTAAACCTAAAAAGTCAAGGGTTGAATGTACCAACAGCAGTGCCCGAGGCCAAACAGGGAGGGCTGAAGGTAAGGCAAGTGCATAGGGGAACACAAAATGGAAGCTCGAAGGCTTTGCCTCATGCTCCAGTCTAAAAGGAATGGAAGGGGGGGGGGGGTTAACAACTGACGGCGCCTCCCATCCCCTGACACAGCACGTTAGCCTGACTGCTGTGAGCACATGGGAAGCTAACTAACCCTCCTAGTTAGAACCCTGTTGCAACCACAGAATTAATAGAAATAAGGGGCAGAATTGAGTAGGCCTAAAGCAACGGGAGGCAGCACAAATGCGCAGCTCTATCCTATGGTAGTGCAGGAAGCTCCGGCTGGATTAGCTCCACAGCAAAATGGATGAATGACCTTGAACCGAATCTATAAAATGTATAGGGAAAAAATTTGAGGCACTACTTTACATGAGAGGAAAGGGCTGAGCCTGGCCAGCAACAAGTACGCAGCGGTAACATACACGTAATAGAACATCTAATATTCCTGAGCAAATGTCAGTTTGTACTGAATCCCCCGCCCCGTTACCTTGGGATGTCACGGAGGTCCCCGGATCCTTTGCTCACGTCCTGTTGGCTAAACCACAACTCCAGCAGCTTCTCGGTTCCCTCAAAGAAGTGCGCGGCGCTCT
Source organism: Xenopus laevis (assembly GCF_017654675.1). Taxonomy (NCBI): domain Eukaryota; kingdom Metazoa; phylum Chordata; class Amphibia; order Anura; family Pipidae; genus Xenopus; species Xenopus laevis. Next base: position 80,552,219 of record NC_054379.1, read on the forward strand.
CCTCCATCTTCATCTTGTCGCCCGCCTCTCTCTCTCTCTCTCTCTCTCCTCGGGCAGCCGGAGACCCACCGACAACGCAGAAAATAACTTCAAACGGAAAAAAATAACTACCTGCTGATAATTTCCTTCTCGGTTCTTTTTTTTTTTTTTCTGGTCCGTTACTTAAATAGAATTCTTAGCTTCTAATTAGATTTGAAATTCAGCCTGTAAATATTTTACGCCGATAATTGCTTTATTGAAGGTGACGTTCGGATATTATCGTTGTTGTTTACGATGGATAGTTAAATTCTCCGCTAAAGTCTATTTTTTTTTTCCCTGTTTTATTCCCCGTTACAGAGAACGCGGTTGAGCGAGCGCTAGCTAATATCGCCGGCCATACTGTGTAAAGCGACGAATAGCAGCCTGGAGACGTATTTTATACCCGGCGCGTCAGTGGGACTGACGTAACCCTTATCGGATTGGTTAATATGGCCCCGCAGTCCCTCAGCCTATACACGTGCGGCTAGCGTGCAATCGATTGGCTCCTGCCAATGTATATCAAATTATTTCCCACCCCTTCTTCACGATCAGTCAGTGGAGTGCAAAAGGCAGCAGAGTGAGTAGTTATAGGGCGGTGACTGTCACTTACTGCAGGTCAGTAATAGAGATGATGGGAAGATTAATGTTTTTTTAGTGCTGGTCTGCGGCGTTATTTTGTCTTCTCTCCAGTATGAGGCAGTCGTGACAAGTCACCTAGATAAGCGGATTGATATAAACAATTTGCCTTCAACATTCTGGCTTATTAAATAAGAGTGATGAGCGCAATATCATTGTGGCTTATCAAACACACGGTTTCTGTCTGTTGCCTCAGTCATGATATCCTATTACATTATTGACTCCCAGAAATGCAGCTCCTAAAGTGCTGAACTGATAATGGGCCACCAAAATGTATGATCAGAGAGCCCATTGTTTTTTTTCATGTATTTGACATTTGGAACCAGGTCCAGACTGAGAATTAAAATAGGCCCTGGCATTTCAGGTAGACAGAGTCTCAATCGAATCAGCCCCCACCAGCCCACTAAATACTGACTTTCTATTGCACCTAATAGCAGCCCCTCTGCTGGCATTTGCCAGAGCCTAGTCGGGGCCTGTTTGGAACCCAGTTTTTCCTCAACTCAGCATCTGTCAAAACCTGTTCACAACTAGACAAGACTTTTTGTAATTATGCCCCCTTTTTAATGCTGAGATGCCAACCTGGTTTTATGCTCCAGGTCTTGACCACGTTCTGATCATGCCACCGCCCCCCCCAATCTTTTGTCTGAAACTTTTCGGTCTTGCTGTTCCTAGGGTTGCAGCCTGGCCTTATGTGGCATAACATGTAAATCACCAGTAATGTACTTACCGGCAAATTTGTAAGACCCTGTGAATCCTTCCCCTACCTGACCAAGCTGCCCGATCAAGTCCAGGCAGTTTTTTCGAAGCATCTGCCACAACCAGTTTCGGTTCACATCTGGACAAATGGCAATACTTTAAAGGAGAAGGAAAGGTACCAAATCAGTTTATTGTCAATAGATTAGCCACAATAGTGCAAGCTATAACACTATTTATTCTGTAGAATGCTTTACCATACCTGAGTAAACAAAACTATAAGCTTTCTGTTTGTTTAGGATAGCAGCTGCCATGTTCACTTGGTGGGACATCACATCCGGCCTGAGTTTCCCTGCTCAGTCATAGCTCTGGGCTCAGATTACAGCAGGGAGGGGAGGAGGTAGCGGGAGAGGAGCAAACTGAGCATGTTCAAGCCCTAGCCCTGGAGGTTTAAAGGGACAGTTCAGTGTGAAAATAAAAACTGTGTAAATAGATAGGCTGTGCAAAATAAAACATGTTTCTAATATAGTTAGTTAGGCAAAAATGTAATGTATAAAGGCTGGAATGACTGGATATCTAACATAATAGCCAGAACATTACTTCCTGCTTTTCAGCTCTCTAACTCTGAGCTAGTCAGCGACTTGAAGGGGGCCACATGGGACATAACTGTTCAGGGAGTTTGCAATTGATCCTCAGCATTCAGCTCAAAAGCCACAGTTATGACCCACATGTCCCCTTCAAGTCACTGATTGGTTACTGCCTGGTAATCAGTCAGTGTAAACCAAGATAGCTAAAAAGCAGGAAGTAGTGTTCTGTTATGTTATGTTAGACATCCAGTCACTCCAGCCTTTATACATTACATTTTTGGCTAACTTACTATATTAGAAACATTTTTTATTTTGCACAGCCTATCCATTTACCCAGTTTTTATTTTTACACTGAAAAATTCCTTTAACACTGAAAAAAAGCTGCAGTTGTTGGTTGCACAAGTATTCCCCCTCTCCAGCCAATGGTTCAACTACTTTTCGCTGCAGTTACAGTTCTGTCTTTTAGATGCAAGTCTCTACCATATTTGCACATCTGAATCCTGCAATTTTTGCCACTTCTTTTTGGCAACATAAGACAAGAAGTCTGATACAGAAGCCCATGTATACACAATAGAAGGAAAGAAATGCTGTGTTTCTTTTGACACAGGACTCAGAGCAGCATTATTTTGAGGGTTTACTGGTGTATTTATATAGACCCTTCTGATAAAGCTTACTTAATTTTAGCCTTTCCTTCTCATTTAACAATATACTATACATAATCCACAATTATACAGAGCTGCATAAACCAAGGCAGAGTTTTTTTTAGACTTTTTGTATTCATTGCCCGTTTTTAAAGGAGACATATATCATAACTAAAAACCCCTCCTAATCTTGTAGGCAATAATGAATAATATATAGTGCCGTTTTCATTTTGGGCTAAAAAGTAATATTATCTTTAAAAATTGCCCATTGATGGGAGCTCCCTATAGATCTGTTATAGTCCATGTCCATATTTTATATGAAAGGTGGGCGTGTCCTAACAGTCCCTGCCAGAAATACTGTAGGAGGGGGATAGCTAATAACAGCCCTGAAGTCACACAAGCAAAGAAAGGCTTCAGTTCAGCCTAGCTGCTGATTGGTTCCCATCCTACAGTGCAGTGTGCTTAGTTCGATAGGCCCCCCTGAACAGCCTGGGAAAGGAGGCAGCAGGAAGTGGACCAGATGGATGGTACTAGTAGGGTTTTTTCTTTTTAAAAAAAAAAAGCCAGAAACACTACTTTTTAAGCATATTCTATATTTATATAAGTACTGCCACGTTCTTATTTTTTACACAATAAATCTCCTTTAAAGGAAATATGTGGTATAAGTGAACCCCCCAATCTTGTAGGCAAAACTTAATAATATATAGTGCTGGTTTCACTCAGGCTAAAATTATCATTTACTTCAAAAATGGCTTCTTTATTGGAGTTCCCCATAGATCTGTTAGTCCTTCTTCATGTTTCAAATGAGGGGTGGGCGTATCCTAACGGTCCATGCCAGAAGCACAATAGGAAGGGGATAGCTAATCACACCCCTGCCTTTACACAATCAAAGTCATGCTTAAGTTCCCTATCAGGCCCAGGACTAGTAGGATTTTTGCAAAAATGTTCATTAAATCAACCTGAAACACTACTTTTTTAAAGGGGTTGTTCACCTTCCAAACACTTTTTTTTTTAAATTCAGTTCAGTTGTTTTCAGATTGTTCACCAGACAGACCAGACTTTTTTCAATTGCTTCAATCTTTTAATTTCTACTTTATTTCCAAAATTAAAGTTTAAAGGGGAACCCCAGCTTCCAAACCAAAATTTGATAAAGCGGCCCATATAACACATAAACCCCTAATATACCCATCACAGTTGCCTGTTTATTCAATGAATACATGTCATTTTCTATGCTGAAAGGAGGGACTAAACATTGATGTTACAAATTGTAACAACTTCTCCACAGTTTACAGACAGCATGCAGGAACTACATAACCCACAATGCATTGCACTGTCATGTTCCTTTCCTTATTGAAATCATGACAGCTGGCTGTTGATACAAAGTAACAGTAGTCAGACAGCTCAGCAAAGTTGTCAAACAGCTCAGTGATCCAGGTACAGATTCTGAACTCTTTCATTGCTACATTAGTTGATACATTTCTCAGCATCGTGGAGTATTATCAACCACTGTATCAAGTCTATCAGCTGCCTTTAATGAAGTGACTTGCTGCAGAATATGGTGATGGAGCCTGGAGGGGAAGCATTCACGAATTTCAGAACTCTCATACTGGCATGGTGTATATGAAATTCAATTATTCTAATACAGGCTTACCAATATGGCAACATAGGTGGGCCATCACCATGATGTGTGCTAAGGGCACAGAAACACTGAAATCCACCCCTGGACATATATATGATCACCATAAAGGGGTATTCTGCTTCAAATGATTTATACATTTTTTGTGTTGCGGTCCTTTTAACATTTGTCATTTGGTGGTCTTCCTTTCCATTATATTTATGTGCCAACTTCCAGGTTCTGTAATGTTGGTTAATATAATATACAATTTTGATACATATGTTGACACTGCAGTGCTAAGTATATATTTTATAGTGTTTAGTTAATTAATTGGGTCTATGTTACTATGTTGCTCAACTCCTCTACAGATTAAAAGGCCACACGTCAGGAGATGTTTTTTATCGAAAGGTGTGTTTTTTTTAAAATGTGGTGAGAAGAAGAAGAAAATTGAACATATAACCATATATTTTGCCCCCACACCAATTCAGTGCAACAGGTATAATGGTGCTGTGCAATCCTTTACTGGAGGGCAGATAGGAGCAAGCACTGCTTGAATAGAGTTTTAATGGACACATTTACTGTATGTGCCCAACAATGTACCTAGCACCGGAGACTACCATAGTAAATAAGACATGAATGTATTAATGAATACTTGTAGTTCAATAAGATCTAGTTTATCTTACCTCACCATGTGAGCATGTTTAATTCTGGGAAATGCTTAGCATAGCTGCCAGTGAATGTAACAGCATTTCAGGGAGTCAACACCTCCCTACGTCAGGGAAAAATGCCCAAGTGTACATTATAATATTTTAAATAGTCCAAAATGAATAATTACACAAAAAGCTAGAAGATGTAAATTCTTGTACTGTATCTTGTATTCTTAATGGTCTAGTGTAAAAGATCTGTGTATAATCACTTTGTTAATCCTCTGTAAAAGATGGAATAGAAAAGAAAACATTTCTTTATCTTTGGTTATATTGTCTGCATCACTCTAACAAGTGTTGCATGATGAAATAGTTGGAATGTTTCTAAATAGACTTTCTTAGGGAAAAGGTCTTGAAACTCTGGCTAAGGGTAGGACTACACAGGCGTTTTTGGCAAGTTCCGACGCACTGCGCAAAAACGCAGGCGTCAAGTCAGATGCAACGGATATAAGGTAAGTTATGCAAATGTTGGAATGAAGTTGCATCGTTGATCCGACACGACAAGACTGTCTGTCGGATGCAGACGCAGCGTAGCGATCCAATGCAGACACAGCACAGCGATCCGACTTGACGCCTGCGTTTTTTGCGCAGCGCATCGGATCGTGCCGAAGATGCCCATGTAGGGCTAAACTACCTAGGAGATTTTGTATCATGGTGTTGGAGTGACAAAATGCATTCTACAGGTCATATATAGTCCCTAGGTTCAAAATATAATGGAACTGATGCAGAGCACCTACGCACTGGCTAATCACACTGAACTGGTGGCTGCTCTTCTGCAGTTATCAAGTGCTGAAACTAGCGGCACGTGTTGTTTCCTCCTTGACAGCTTTGTTGTACCCCTTGTTCCTGAGTAAATGTATCCCCAAAGGGCATTTCCCACTATTTGGGAAAAGCTACCCTAGATCAATAACAGGTGACAAAATCGGTTTGGACATTTTCTAGTAAAGTAGCATAGACAAACTACTATAAACTGTAGAGCTAAATGGAAATGTCAGTTTGGACCACCTACCAAGCCATTGTTTGATCAGTGCAGTTTGGTAATCCTGCTTTCTGGACAATTTAAATAATAACACAGACTCGTTAGTTTGCTGACAGAAAAAAACTATTGTGTTTGGCCAACTTTACTCTGGAGTCCATTGCATAAGCAATATAACCAAAGAGGCTGCACACTACATACAGAGCATAAGGCAATATTCTTGGCAGTGGTTGTTAGAGAAAATTTAACATCCTGACTGGAGTCAAGCCAGTGACCTGGTGTTTCTATGCTGTCTTTATAACCTCTAGTCTAACATATGTGAGCAGACAGCTAAGGTCCTGGATCACTCCTATTGCTTTTCTTGTAATTGGACATAGACATGGCCTGTTTCACTTGTTGCCAATCAGGCCATAGGTGGCCACAGGTGATCTGTATTAGTCTGGCTATAAAACCCCCATAATTTGCACTGACTTATTGTCCAATGTACTGTAGGTCTATTTCATGTCTGATTATATATTCCTGACTCTTGCCTGATTTTGACCTTTGCTGTACCCTTGTCTTTTATTGACCACTCTACAGGATCCCTACTCTGTACCATGTACTGACCCGGCCTCTTCCACAACTATGCTCTCTGTTACCCGTCCTTCCTGTATACATTACGGTTCCCTTGCCTGCCCAGAACTCCCCCCTTTGTCCTCTCACTTTAAGACCTGGCGGCATCTGAGTAGCAGATGGCTCCCCCCGAAGCTAAAGGCGGTTGTTAGAGGCAGAAGCGTGAGCCGAGAACAGGACCATGGGGTTTGTTCTGGGTTTTGGGAAAACCAGACTGGTCACATACCCTGATAGATGTGCATATAGGGTTTTTTTGTTAATCTTTGTGTGAAGTCAAATTGTATGATATTAGATCAGTGTAACACTGCATTATGCAAATCTTACCCAATGTCTGTGGCCAGACTTATGGTTTCAGGCTAAAATTCTGTGAGTCTAAAACGTTTGTGAGAAGCAGGTGTTGGATAAAGGTGGCCATAGACATAACAATTCCAATCTTTCTTGGAAAAGATCTTTCCAATAAAGATCCTTTGTTTCAATACACACATGTAGAGCTGAATCGTCAGATATACAGACAGACACAATAGAACTCTACCTGTATCTGACGATTCAGCACTAACAATTGGCTTCAAAGGCACCCGATCAAAATTTTCTGTCCAGTCCGATTGACAAGCCGACCGATATCCAAGTCTTCTGCCGATATCGGTTGGCTCTTTTCCCACCATACACGCACCGAATGACGTACAAAAATTTATTTTGTATGATATTATCTATGCATCTATGGCCACCTGTGGTCATTGCATTTTCCAGAGAACTGTCTGTCACCCCTTGTGCTGCCTCACCCTTGGCGACAAATTAATTTTGACCCAAAAATGCATACAATTTTACTTCCATATCAGGCAGCCTGTGCTCTGGTAGGAGCAAACACCTGGTGATCCATCAACCTTAAGCTAGCCATAGACGCAAAGATTTGATTGTACGAATTGAGGATTCGTAGGTTTATCGGACCGTGTGGAGAGTCCCGACATTTTTTGTCCAGCGGAGATCAGTCGGTTGGTCGATCGGACAGGTTAAAAGACTGTCACTAGCTTTGGTCGGACTTAACTTTCGTATGATTGCTGTCAGGGGGAGAACATCGGCTGTTCTTTTGTAATTTATTTGATCAGAATGGTTAGTGGCAGGTCGGGAGATGGGGAAGTCCGATCGTACGTTGATTCGTATGATCGGATCTTTGCGTCTGCGGCCAGCTTTTGTTATATTTTGTGGGATCTATGCAGGCTGCCCTGAATTATATAAGAATGGATTACCATGAAATAAGTAGTTTAGATGAGAAGCTATAAAACGGAGCAGCATTGTAGCATTGTAGAAGTGTGAAAAAGCAAGTGTAATGTCATTAGAACAAATCATCTTAAGAATTAAAGTAGTTGAGACAACTGTATATATAATATCCATGAAAGGAATATAACTGAAATTAAATATTGTTTTTAAAAAAATGTAATGGATTTCTCCCAGTCTCTAGATGTGTTTTTCTTTGCCAATTCCTCTTTATGACATGATACAGCAAAGAGAAATTTATTTACCTCAAAACAAGGCTAAAGGTAAATGAAAAAAAACATAAACAATTCACTTTTTCTACTTTATAGTCGATAATATCTAGGACAGCAAATGTTGACCTCAATTCTTAAATTAATTTATATTTGGACTAAGGCCCAGGCTGCATCTTTTCCAGTGTGGATGTCCTTGCAACATAATTAGGAAAAATGATCCAGCAACCTCCCACCTCTAAAGTAAGTAAGTGCAATTAGAAAAGGCAGTACTACCTGTGAGTTAGTGGACATTCGCCTCACGGCAGTTTTAACATTAAACACATATTGTAAAAAGGTCTTTACTTGCCCTTTAAGAAATTTGAGACAGGGCCTGTTCTAATTTGGGTGGAAGCTATTTTTAGTATGCATTGGCATAACTGTGATCCATCAGTGTAACTGCAGAGCATAACAGTACGAAGACCTTCTCTGCTGAGCAGAAACTGATGATACTAAAGCGCTGCAAAATATGTTGCCGCTATATAAATACTGTACATGTTATTAATAATAACAATAATAAGCACCTTTTCTTCCACAGTAACCTTGGTTTTTACTACTGAAACAAAAAAGAAAATAAATCTCAAAATTACACCACTATTCTGTGTGAGTGTTTTGGAAGGCAGTTGGTCTACCTATTAGGTGACCATATATTGGCCAAGAAGCTGTCGACTTGGCCCCACCAGTCAGTTGCCTATCTTACATGTTTGAAAATCCCATTGAGTGAGGACTACATTTGCTCTATGTGGACCTGTAGTATGATCGACTAGGTGCCAGGGCTTGTCCCCACGGTGTGTGGTGGTCAGAAATAAGCAGATCTCTATGTCAGGGAAGCCAGTTGGAGGGCCCATACACAAGCCACAAGCTGTTGACTTAGTCTGAAGGAAGCACTGCTCAAGAATGGCTACCTTAACTGTTATCTGCACATGAAGGAGGCCATGCAAGAAGTTACAGGGCCTCACCATAGACACACTCTTATCATTACCTAGGCCTCTCCATGTGAATTAGACAACCCACTTATCTCAATTTTAGATTGTTCCATAGATCCAGATGCAATCCAGTGAGAAAACTATATCTCATTGTTTATCACATGAAAACTCTTATAGTAATAATATGATTATCTCATTATTACACTTGTGTTACTTATCTACTTCTTATCATACCTATTTCATTTGTTGTGGAATTGGTAGTTGATTAATAAAGATTATTAATAAAGTAGACCACTGTGTTGAGACTATCTAATATAAGATGTTACAGATTGGTAAACCTAGATCTCCTCTCTTGATGATTCAGCTGTTATATACTTATGATCTTAGCATGATACTTTTTCTGAAATGACAGGTGGACATGTGCTATGTGGTTAGGGAGCAGGACACTGGCCTCTTGCTTTAAAACCAACTTACCTTAAAAAGACAGATGCATCTGTATTTCTAAGGTTAGAGAGAGATAACTGGAATAATGGCATTGGCACTATAGAGATAGCTATATAAGCTATAAATTAAAAGGAAAGGAGATACAAACGTTTGTTGTTGGTTGAGTTCTCGAGTAGCTTAAGAAAAGAAGATACAGTACAGAGAATTAGGTATATGCATAATTGGGTGCTGAGGTTTTGGCTGATAGGACATGGTAAGGAAAGTGAAGGTAAGCTATAATGTTTACCTTAAAATTAACTTCACTGTTCAATTGCTTATATTTATTCATCTTTTGATTTTTTTTAACTTTTGGTTTTACAGTTTTTAATTTAAAATGTTTTCTGTCCCACTTACCTTAGTAACCAAGCATTAAGACCAAGGGTGCAAGTAGTGGAGCATCTACTTTCCTTTGTCTCTATTTTGTCTACAGGCTAAGGTAAAACAGATATGCTGATATGCTTTCATGTACTCTTTAATGTGCTCCACAATGTTGGCCTGTGTAAGAGCTACACTATGCGTATATTGGAGCAAAAACGTACACTTTTGCATTTCTGTGTAGATATCTGCTTCCCACCACAGTTAATTGCATGATCTGCTGCAAAATCACTTAATTCTACATACTAACTGCAGTAGATTATTAAACCTGGCGAAAACCTATAACCCGTTATAATTTTTTAGCTCTACATACGTTCTGCTAGAAGGGTGCAGGTACTGAGACTATTATATATATTATGCCACCATGCTCCACAAGAAAGGTATAACTCCCAACTACGAGAGAATGAGCGAGTAATACTCACATTCATATAACTGAACAACAAACAGTGAGAGAGTAAAATTAAGTACTTTTTAATACAGGTATGGGATGCTTTATCTGGAAACCCGTTATTCAAAAAGCTGTAATAATAAAACAGTAACTTGTACTTGATCCAAACTAAGATATAATTGATCCTTATTGGAAGCTTAACCGACCTACATGATTTTCTACTACAGGTACGGGACCTGTTATCCAGAAACCTATTATTCAGAATGCCCATCTCTCATAGACTCAAGTTTATCCAAATAATCCAGATTTTTTTTTGCGTGCATGCGTGTGTCCAGTTCCTTATCCTGTCATCCCTGTTAATGATGTGTGGGTTTACTTGGTTGGGTTGGTTCGAGTTGAAATGTGGCCAACCATTGTGACTTAGTTGCCAACTCAGCTTGTCTGTCTATTTCTCTACCTATTCTTTTCTCACGTCCACTTATGTACCTGTTTCCTTCTCCCTCCACCAGTATCGGAGTGTAATTTATACATTGGCGAATGGAAAATGTAGCTCAGCATGAAGGTGGAGAATGAGCACAAATAAACGATCTGATAATCAGGCTAACGACCATAGTATAATCCTCGTGAGGTGGAATAGTTCACCTTTAACTTAACTTTTAGTACAATGTTAACAGTAATATTATGAGACAATTTGTAATTGCCATTCATTTTTTTTATTTTTGTAGTTAATGATTTCATTAGAAATAAACCACTTTGCAGTGTATGTGCCATGCACAAGCCAGAAGGCGCTTCATTAAACCGTGCTTTAAAAGGTAACTATTGCAAAAATTATAAAAGTTTAGCTTAATTTAGCATAATTATAAAAGTTAAGCTTAAAGGGATATTGTCATGGGAAAAATTTTTTTTTTCAAAATGAATCAGTTAATAGTGCTGCTCCAGCAGAATTCTGCACTGAAATCCATTTCTCAAAAGAGCAAACAGATTTTTTTATATTCAATTTTGAAATCTGACATGGGGCTAGACATATTGTCAATTTCCCCGCTGCCCCAAGTTATGTGACTTGTGCTCTGATAAACTTCAATCATTCTTTACTGCTATACTTCAAGTTGGAGTGATATCACCCCCTCCCTCCCCCCCCCCAGCAGCCAAACAAAAGAACAATGGGAAGGTAACCAGATAACAGCTCCCTAACACAAGATAACAGCTGCCTGGTAGATCTAAGAACAGCACTCAATAGTAAAAACCCATGTCCCACTGAGACACATTCAGTTACATTGAGAAGGAAAAACAGCAGCCTGCCAGAAAGCATTTCTCTCCTAAAGTGCAGGCACAAGTCACATGACCAGGGGCAGCTGGGAAATTGACAAAATGTCTAGCCCCATGTCAGATTTCAAAATTGAATATAAAAAAATCTGTTTGCTCTTTTGAGAAATGGATTTCAGTGCAGAATTCTGCTGGAGCAGCACTATTAACTGGTTCATTTTGAAAAAAAATTGTTTTTCCATGACAGTATCCCTTTAATCTTATGGGAATAAGAAGCTTTCAAAAATATAATCAATAAAAATGTCTGTATTGTTTCTGAAAACCCCTTCCAGCATTATGTTCCTTTAAATGCAGGATTCAGATTTGATCAACAGTTTAATAACATACATCAGTTATGTCTAATACATCAGTTGCCTAGAAAATGTATGAGAGCTTCTTCTCATTCAAAACATCCAACTCCCAAATCCCATCTCTCTAAAGGATTTGTGCCCCAGTTGGTTATTATGAAAAAGTTCTAATATACATATTTATGCCTTATCACTGATGTATTAGACCTAACTGTCAATTGAAGTCTGATTGGTTTGAGAGGGGATATTGACAATTGTTTTGATTATTTGTAAATAGTACAACATAAAATGTTTAGAAATGTCCTCCTTTCAGTTGAGTTTAAGATTTCCTTTTGGTGGCTATGTGATCTCTGTGAGCAGATGGATGTAAAACACAAGTCTCCAAGCTGGACTATTTCATTCTGACAATATTTGCGTTTGTGTCAAATAAAACACAATGACTTTGGCCCTTTACCTGGAAATGAACTCTTATATGTATATACAGTTACACACACACATGCTCAAGCACACTTACAGTATTGTAAAGCAGCCAACAGATTGCCAGGAAGACTACATACTTCTCATTTATTATTCAAGGCTGGACATTTATTATTTAACATATATACATATTTTATCTTAGACAATACAATCCGTCCCTTATTCTGTATATAAACATATATGCATATATTGCTTTATTTGTGCAGATTAAATATTACTTGTACAGTACTGATGGGTCGCCATTGATGGTGGCAAATTGACAAAAGCAGCTGAAGTTTGTCAACAGATGGAACACCTCTGTCTTATAAAGATTTGCAAGCAATGACTCACTAGTAGCCGCTGAACTACATCCCCTGGGAGATGCTTATTGTTCAGCAACCTGCGTAGGTGTTTAGTTCACCTACTCTTTTGTATTTTATATCTGTGAGGGATTACACACCCATAGATTCAACTTAATGCCTTTATAGCAGATGAGTATAGTAAGCAACATATCAATGGTCCAGGCCCCAACTTTCCAGCCACAGATGTTCAGACCCCAGAAATCCATGCAGACAGGGAGAAAACATTCACAAGCTTAACTGAACAAACTGGTTTACAAATAACTGCAGGGTGTTAGCTGAAATGCTAAGTATTTGCTGTGGTTTATCATGTGTTTGGATGTTGTTCTGCAGCCTGTTCTCCATATGCAGCAATTTTAACCACAGTCTATATGTCTTCAGTTGATTCAGATCACAAAAACAAGTTATAACCAGTGTTCAGATAATATTTCAGGGTGCAAATATGCCATTAGTTTTGTCCAATTACATTACACGTATCCATGATATGTTATTACAGCTAGTCACTTTAGGGCAGGGGTGTCCAAAAGGTAGATTGGGATCTACCAGTAACATAGAAAGTTAAATTGAAAAAAGACACACGTCCATCAAATTCAACCTTTTAACTTTTTTTTAACCTGCCTAACTGCCAGTTGATCCAGAGGAAGGCAAAAAAAAAACCCATCTGAAGCCCCTCCAATTTACCTCAGAGGGGGAAAAATTCCTTCCTGACTCCAAAATGGACTAGTCCCTGGATCAACTTGTACTATGAGCTATCTTCCATAACCCTGCATTCCCTCACTTGCTAAAAAGCCATCCAACCCCTTCTTAAAGCTATCTAATGTATCAGCCCGTACAATTGATTCCGGGAAAGAATTCCACATCTTCACAGCTCTCACTCTAAAAACCCCTTCCGAATATTTAGGCGGAACCTCTTTTCTTCTAATCGGAATGGGTGACCTTGTGTCAGCTGGAAAGACCTACTGGTAAATAAAGCATTAGAGAGATTATTATATGATCCCCTTATACATTTATACATAGTTATCATACCGCACCTTAAATGCCTCTTCTCCGGTGTGAACATCCCTTTCTTCATAGCTAAGATTTTCCATACCTTTTACCAGCTTAGTTACCCTTCTATGTACCCTCTCTAATACAATAATGTCCTGTTTGAGTGATGGAGACCAAAACTGTACTGCATATTCTAGATGGGGCCTGACCACTTCCTGCTGTGAATCAATGTCCCTTTTAATACAGCTCAAGACCTTATTTGCCCTTGATGCTGCTAACTGGCATTGCTTGCTACAGCCAAGTTTATCATCTACAAGGACTCCAAGGTCCTTTTCCATAATGGATTTGTCTAATGCAGTCCCATTAAGGGTATAAGTGGGTTGCATATTTTTACATCCCAGGTGCATGACTTTACATTTATCAACATTGATTCTCATTTGCCACTTAGCTGCCCAGATTGGCAGTTTGTCAAGATCGTATTGCAAGGATTGCACATCCTGGATGGAATTTATTGGGCTGGATAGTTTTGTGTCATCTGCAAACACTGATACATTACTTACAATACCCTCCCCTAAGTCATTAATAAACAAGCTAAATAAAAGTGGACCCAATCCCGAGCCTTTTGCAACAAGGTGTATTAGTCTAAAAGTTAATAATAACCCCCTCCAATCACTTTGAGTTAAAAAAACTTTTAAGTATAAGTGCTTAAAGGAATTGTTCAGTGTAAAAATAAAAACTGGGTACATAGATAGGCTGTGCAAAATAAAAAATGTTTCTAGTATAGTTAGTTAGCCAAAAATGTAATGTATAAAGGCTGGAGTGATTTTATGTATAACAAGTCAGTCAGAGCACTACTTCCTGCTTTTCAGCTCTCTTGGTTTACACAGACTGGTTACCCTGGTTACCAGACAGTAACCAATCAGAGACTTGAGGGGGGGCCACATGGGTCATTTCTGTTGCTTTTGAATCTGAGCTGAATGCTGAGGATCAATTGCAAACTCACTGAACAGAAATGTACCATGTGGCCCCCCTTCAAGTCGCTGACTAACTCAGAGTTATAGAGCTGAAAAGCAGGAAGTTGGATTCTGGCTGTTTTATTAGACATCTGTTCACTCCAGCCTTTATACATTACATTTTTTCCTAACTAACTATATTAAAAACATTTTTTATTTTGCACAGCATATCTATTTACCCAGTTTTTATTTTCACACTGAACTATTCCTTTAAACAACTAATGAAGACTGGTAATCAACATAAATTCATCCGGACTTAACAATAATTCATAGAATTTAAAGTGCTTGATAGTGCTTTGCAATAAATTATAGTTGAGGTAATTAATTAAATAGAGACCGCAATAAATAGGATAAATATTAAAAAACACACAATGCTCTGGTTCAGGAATTAAGTCAGAAATGGAAAAGAAGAGGAGGTGGAGTTGTCCCAAATCTACTACCTAGTTTTTTTCTATCCCTGGGACACCACAAAGACAAAGAAGGCAGAGTACCCGGGACTGTGTTCTCGATTGTTAATCTAGTCCTAGACTTGAAAAGAGCTATATAGGCCTAAAAAAACACAAATCCACGGGCTCTTGTGAGCTTTAGTATCAGAGAGAATAGCGAAGAACCGAGCACTGGTTGAGGTTTGAAACCTCCCCACCCCTTCCACTACTTTGAAAACCCAATTGACTTTAAATCTTAAAAAGTTAAGGTTAAAAGGCCTTGACAAAGCCAGTATTGCGAAACGCGCGTCGGCGTTCTGAGTCCTTTTAACCTTCACTTTTTAAGATTTAAAGTCAATTGGGTTTTCAAAGTAGTTGAAGGGGTGGGGAGGTTTCAAACCTCAACCAGTGCTCGGTTCTTCGCTATTCTCTCTGATACTAAAGCTCACAAGAGCCCGTGGATTTGTGTTTTTTTAGGCCTATATAGCTCTTTTCAAGTCTAGGACTAGATTAACAATCGAGACCACAGTCCCGGGTACTCTGCCTTCTTTGTCTTTGTGGTGTCCCAGGGATAGAAAAAAACTAGGTAGTAGATTTGGGACAACTCCACCTCCTCTTCTTTTCCATTTCTGACTTAATTCCTGAACCAGAGCATTGTGTGTTTTTTAATATTTATCCTATTTATTGCGGTCTCTATTTATTTAATTACCTCAACTATAATTTATTGCAAAGCACTATCAAGCACTTTAAATTCTATGAATTATTGTTAAGTCCGGATGAATTTATGTTGATTACCAGTCTTCATTAGTTGTTTAAGCACTTGCACTTAAAAGTTTTTTTTAACTCAAAGTGATTGGAGGGGGTTATTATTAACTTTTAGACTAATACACCTTGTTGCAAAAGTATATAAATTAGTGTGAAATAGAATTGATTATAGCTAAGGTTATATTAGTACAATTTTTAAACCCCTTTATATATAAAGGGGTTATATATATATATATTCACTCTCTCATCATATCGCGTCTAGACTACTGTAACTCTCTTTTAATTGGCCTCCCCCTCCAGAGACTGTCACCTCTCCAGTCCATAATGAACACTGCTGCGAGGCTCATACACCTCAGCAACCGCTCCTCCTCTGCCTCACCATTCTGTCAATCCCTGCACTGGCTTCCGTTACCTTTCAGAATCAAATTCAAATTAATGACACTGACTTTCAAAGCACTTCATAACTCTGCCCCACCCTACATCTCTAAACTCATCTCTATATACTCACCCACTCGCTTACTACGCTCCTCTACTGACCTGCTACTCAACTCTTCTCTCATTACCTCCTCACATGCTCGCATTCAAGACTTTGCAAGGGCTGCACCCCTCCTCTGGAACGCTCTCCCACGGTCTGTCCGACTTTCTCCCAACCTTTCTACTTTCAAGAAATCTCTGAAAACGCACTTCTTTCGAGAAGCCTACCCTCACTTTGCTTAACTACCAAACGCAATACCACATTTCTCACCCACTTAATTCGATCTTGCCCACTCCCACACCTTGTGTATTACTCCCTTCCCTCTAGACTGTATGCCTATGCATAGGGCCTTCCTCACCTTTTTGTACCTGTATTGATTGTGATGTTTGTTACTCCATATATTCTATGTATGTAATTCATGTGATGTAGTTGTATAATCACATTTACTTTACAGTGCTACGCAATATGTTGGCGCTATATAAATACATGTTAATAATAATAATAATAATAATAACAGAATGAATTGTATCACATTTATTTAATTAATTCATAATCAATTGGGATTTTAACCAGTTAAATTATAGCACTAGCATTTTTCTTGAATTCATACGATTACCACTAAGTAATTAGTAATTTTGCACGCAATTGAGATTATAATAATTAGGTAGCTGGAAACTAACTAGAGACTGCTGAGCGAGTTTGAAGCAAGTGGGGTACTTTTTTCTTTCTTTTTAATTTATTAGTTTGTACTGACTAAGGTCAGACCTCCGCTTCTACCGCAGGATAAATAAATTTGATAAGGGATCACTTTTTTTGTTTGAGATCTCAAGACACTGTCAACAAACAATTTGACTAAATTACCCTTCTGGTTCATTCTTTTCATTCAGATATTTATTCTGTTAAGATTACATGAGAAATAGTAGTTTGTTAAATATAGAAATATATATTTTCTCATAAATCAATATTTAAGTAATATTTTCCATGAAACATAACGCTAACTATTCTTTTATGGATGTAGATAAAAGATGTATTGATGTAATTTATTAAAGTCCATAATACTTCCACATGGTTGTTAATGGGTCCATTCTGATGCTTTTGACAAATGTTGCTCAATTGCACCTAATGACACCAGAGAAGACTGGATCTATGACTACCCTTGACCTGGTGATAGCTCCAAGGTTTTAACAGCGGCTCACAAAAGTTTCATCCAGCTAAATGGATACAAATATGCTATGAAAGTCATGCAGCCCCCTTTCTGTAAATGCTACAAACTTCCACCCAAAATGCAAGTACATTTTTTTTCATCTTAGGGCCATAGGGCCAGATTCCATTCAGTGAGAAAAAGTTATCTCACTGATTACCATGTAGAAACTCATGGCCCAGATTAAATTTGAGCAGAAATTCAGTTCCAGTTTTTTTTCCATAGACTTCAATAGAGTTTGCACATTATAAACAGTGAAATACATTTTTTCTAAATTGAATTGCATCTCTAATTTAAACTTTTTTCTCACTGAATTGAATCCGGCCCATTAGGTGTAATGTGACACAACTAGTAGCATTATGGGGGAAAAATATGGTCATTTCTGTCAGAAGTTGCACTTTTGCACAATGCATTTGTGTTTGCAAATAACCCTTCTCACTTGTTCCTGCTTATAGGTAGTGCCTGCTAATACAGTTTTTTGGTGCATCAAGTTCTGACCTTTAAATACACGTAGAAATTATAATACAATATAGGTGATTATAGTCCTTCAGAAAAAAAGTTTTCTTCAACATCAAGATCTTACTGTGACTGGTTTGGGTACATCTGATATCTGTGAGAAACTATATGACATTGGTTATATAATGAACTGTAAGTTAAATATTATCTGCAATATATATATATATATATATATATATATATATATATACTTTTATTATTCCACATCACATATAAAACTGTCACAAGTGGGAGAACTGAGGCTTCTGACAAATAAACTGCATAAATGTATGTCTCTTGTGAGTATCCAGGCACAATGCATGTATAAGGAGTGCCACATCATCAGAGAGTGCTGAGCGCATAATGTTTAATGAAATACAAAATACACATAAATAAAAATTGCGCCTTCCTTCCTGTGAAATGCCCTCTGCTCTTACATAAAGCTGTAAATATCCTTTGACTTATTTAAATGATTTTTTGTATACTTAAGGTATGGAGATGAAAATTACAGAATTTACAGAACCCCTTATTTGGAAAACCTCAGGTCCCGAGCATTCTGAATAACACCGAAGAAATTAAATCACATGCAAGGTAAGAATTAATAACATTTTGTCTGATGAGAAGTAGAAACATTATGACTGTACTTACATACCTTATCATTAAAGAGAACACCTCTGATGGGTAAGATCCCTATATAAAAAGACTCAACTCCAAAGTGTGGATAATCCAAAAAATGTTACTCACATAGCACATAGTTACTGTAAGAGTGTCTCGCCCGCAGCCTTCCACCGTTGGCGCACGCAGTCTTGTTCCTGGCGCGTGTCAGTTTTGCGTTTGACACACGTGTTGCATCTTTTTTGCAAAGTAGGTCTGTTGTAGCTAGTTCCTGGGTGCTCTTCTAGTCTCTTTTCTCTGTTCCTTGACCTTGCGTGTCCTTGACCACCGCTGTTTGCTGCCTGAACCGACCTTTGCCTGTTACTGACTATTCTTCCTGATCCTGACTCTGTCCTGACGCTTATCTCTAACCCGTCCCTCCTGTAACACCTCACGGTTCCCTTGTCTGCCCAGAACTCTTGCCTTTTTTCTCTCACTTTAAGATTTGGAGGCATTCGAGTAGCGGAGGGCTCCTCCCAAAGCGAAAATTGGCTAATGGTCCAGAAGCATTAATGCAAGATTCCTGGAGAAAATAACAAAAAGAGAGACCTTAAACATTTCATTCCCTTACAATTTTAAAGTAATCCAGAAAGTGGACTTTGCTTCTTTACAAAACTTTGTATACAATACCTGCGACTGTAGTAAAGGTGGAAAGGTTTGAGGATGCTTATAATACTTTATAACACCAATAAATGCACTCTCTGTTTATTGATAACAGACATTGTCAAAGCTCACCTGCTGTTCTCATTGTTAGAGTATATAAGAATCTGTGAGTGGACTGTAATATGCTTCATTATAGAAAAAAACGTTAGCGACCATGTTTGATCCATTTTTGACTGATTAAGACCTCAATGACTTCCTCGCACAATTTGCGACCTAACTGCTTATGGGAATGTTTGTAGTGTATGTATTAAAATTTTGCAATTGCAAACCATTTTTTTGCGACAAAATATTTAACAAAACTCCAGAGCAATGCAATAAAAGCATGCAATAAAAGATTTGCAATGCAATAAAAGACTAACAAAGAATATTACATTGCGGCAGGCAAATTTTATTACATTTTACACTGTGTGTCTTAAAGAGACTGAGCTGCCAGGTTGAAAAATACTGGGACTGATCTCCACATTCACCCACGGTTTGGGGTATACATTTCTTTAGGGAAATAATAAAGCTCAGAATACTAGTTCTATATAGTGACTTAAAAGTAACATAATCACAGTTATTCTGTCATTGCGTTTAAAGTTATTGCTTCATCGTGCATTTAAAGATACGCTCGTACAGTAAACAAAACTATCCCTCACATTTATAGGCAGGATAAATGTATGTAAAATGATTTATCTCCCCGCATTGCTTTATATACTGAACAATACCCCTTGCCATATACCTAAGAAAGCCCTACGGGACATAGACCGTACGCAATCTGAATTTATTTGGGGACATAAAGCTCCTACCTTATCTAGGGCTACCCTAAATGCCCCGCAAGACCATCTAGGATTAGCCTCTCCCAACTACGAACTTTACTACCTAGCAGCCCAGGCCTCCCATGCAGCCAGCTGGAAGGTGTTCAATGCTGAAAATCTGGCGTCTATATTAGAGGCTTTATACCTGGTATCTGTTGAAAGTCTGCACAATGCTTTATACAGGACCAGAAAAGATGTTAGCCCTTTACTGCCTGTGATAGATGCTGTCGAAAGGGCTTGGGATGCTACAGTACATTTAACTAATGCAACTAACCTGTGGTCACCAGACACCCCACTGTGGGGTGATAGTAACCTTTCACATTTTGCAGTGTTTCCTGAAGCTGAAACATTTTCCAGGTTGGGGGTGAAGAGACCAGGGGCGGATTTACATAGCGGGCGCCCCTAGGCCTGCTGTCATTTGTCGTCCCTCTACCCTCCCCTTTATTCACGAACATTTTTGGAGAAATGGGGATTGTCACAAGGGAAGTTTAAAAAACGATTGTATTTCCTGCACATCCCCAGTCTTTCTGAACCAATGTGGTTGTGGTTGAGCAGCATGCCACCCCCCTAAAATCCTGCCGCCTTGGAGGCCTTTCCACAAATCGGGACCTGGAAGAAAGTGTCACACATTTATACTTACGGGGAAATCCATACCTCTTCTCCTCTAAACCTTCGCTTTGCCTGAACTGTCAGAGTTCAGATAAACACAAATTAGCCACGTTTGCTCGGCACAATTCTCAACTGAAGGAATTATAGACAACCTCTTCCTTCCTTTAGTGAGTACAAGAGATACAACAATACGACATAAACATAAAATGATCCATCAAACATATCTTACCCCACAGAAACTGCATGCCATGGGTAGGATGGGTTCTCCCAATTGTCCAAGGTGCACATCCCTAAACTCTGGTTTCCTGCATTTAATGTGAGATTGCCCTGCTGTATACACATTTTGGGAGAAAACTCTGACCTTTATGGCTAGTTAACTAGCACAACCCCAAGTGCTCAACCCAACTACCAGCCTGTTAGGCCTCCTTGATTACCTGGTGCCCAGAACACATACCAGATGCCTAACGAGAGTGCTGCTATTCTACGGCAAAAAGACAATTACCCTACATTGGATGGGCCCATCTCCTCCAACTCTCAATCGGTGGATTAAGCTTGACAACTGGAACTGTATAAACTAACATATCTAGCCAGAGGCTACCCAAGCAAGTTTGAGAGCATATGGACTCCATGGCTTGAATCACCAGCTACCTCCATCAACTAATGGACAAAAAAACCTTCCTTCCTCTATCTTTCCCTTTTCTAACTGTTAAAATTCAATAAAAAGCATTCTATTAAAAAAAATTATTGCTATTTTTTTTTTTTTTTTTTTTACATATTTTGACTAAGGAATGACAGATAGCGCTCAGACTGCCTGTGCTATATACTGTGTGTAGGGTTGCCACCTTTTTATAATAAAATTACAGGCCAGTGGTGGGGGCGGGTACTACAGTGGCAGACCGTGACGCAAAAAGGGGAGGAGCCGGCAGTGACAACCCAAAACACAGCCCGCAGTCCAGAATCGCACCTTCCATGTCACGTAAGCGCCGTGGGATTTCAAGCAGGGAGGGAGGAGGGAGCAGTGAAGCTGCTTAAAATTAACTGGCGGTTCCTTGACCGGCCTTGAGACCCTTTTTTCCGCCTGGGCCGGTTAAATACCGGCTGGGTGGCAACCCTAACCGTGTGAGAAACTGCACACTGTTCACTGGATGTAGGTATATTTATAAAAATGTTATTTGAAGGCCAAATCTATAGTAATTAATTTTGTTGTGTCTCCTTAGTTCCAGTCCCATTTTTATTGCTCTTTTTGCTTTCATTAGTTCCATAATAATCCTTTTGTTGTTATCCACGGAGTTTGGTTATCCTATACCCATAACATAAGGATGCTCTGAGATGTGCCCTAGTGGGGGTCAGCATGAGTGCTAAAGGGGCAGAACAGATATAGATCAGACAACACCCTGTAAACATTTAAACATGTTCATAAACTGAATAGCAACAAAATAAATTACATTTTCATGAAAATATACCTACAATTACTTACAATGAAACAAGTAATAATATGAGATTTCAATAATGTCGAATTATCACATACTTACAAGCTATATGAAGAAACACTTTTAATGACACTTCTTTTAAAGCAATGAGGAAATTGACACCTACTACCCGTAATTGTAAATCATTTTGTGGAGTGTAATTAGTACTGCAGTATCTTTCTTGATTTAAACAACATACATACAGTATATATATATCCAAAATAATTTCATTTTTTAAACATGATTTCCTTTTTCTTCGTAATAATACAACAGTACCTTGTACTTGCTGCAAACTAAGATATAATGAATCCAAGCCTGTTGGGCTTAATGTTTAAAAGATTTTGATGATCCAAATTACAGAAAGATCCATTATCCAGAAAACCCCAGGTCCCGATCATTCTGGATAACATGTCCTATAACTGTATATGTAACCATTTAATTTGCAACATGTCCTGCGCTCACACATATAATATAACTGCAAGCCCACTGGAGACCCCTAGCTCTTCACTTCATGTTTGACTCTGAGAGGTGTGTAGAAGTGTTATAATGCAATATTAATTTAAGAACTTAAAGGGATACTGTCATGGGAAAAAACATTTTTTTCAAAATGAATCAGTTAAAAGTGCAGAATTCTGCACTGAAATCCGTTTCTCAAAAGAGCAAACAGATTTTTTTAAATTTAATTTTGAAATCTGACAAATTTTGTCAATTTCCCAGCTGCCCCAGGTCATGTGATTTGTGCTCTGATAAACTTCAATCACTCTTTACTGCTGTACTGCAAGTTGGAGTGATATCACCCCCCTCCCTTTCTCTCCCAGCAGCCAAACAAAAGAACAATGAGAAGGTAACCAGATAATAGCTCCCTAACACAAGATAACAGCTGCCTGGTAGATCTAAGAACAACACTCAATAGTAAAAACCCATGTCCCACTGAGACACATTCAGTTACATTGAGAAGGAAAAACAGCAGCCTGCCAGAAAGCATTTCTCTCCTAAAGTGCAGGCACAAGTCACATGACCGGGGGCAGCTGGGAAATTGACAAAATGTCTAGCCCCATGTCAGATTTCAAAATTGAATATAAAAAAATCTGTTTGCTCTTTTGAGAAATGGATTTCAGTGAAGAATTCTGCTGGAGTAGCACTATTAACTGATGCGTTTTGAAAAAAACATGTTTTCCGATGACAGGATCCCTTTAACTTGAATCTTGCTGGAATACAGCTACCAGCATGCACAGACAACCGCAGAGTTCATGTAAATATGTATCAGATTAGATAAAAAAATATTTGCATATGAAAACAGTTTCAAACACTACCTTTCTTGTGCTGATTTATCTTTATCATATCTAAAATCCCTTAAAGTGATACTGACGCTAAAAAACTACCTTTTAAAATACGAATGTATGGGGGGCGGGTCCAGTGGCAAGTTTGCATGCGCCATGTATAATTTGGCTGTGCCGCGTTAATTGTGGGCTGGGCTCTGTGGCCCAGTTCAGGAGTGTTCACGGCCTGGTTCTGGGCCGTGGCCCAGCGGTTGGAGACCCCTGCTTTAATAAATTAACATTCATAAGTCATAGAGGAAACAAATATTTGTATAATATTTGCAGTAATAAAAAATGTACAAGTGAAAAATTGTGTAGAGCCAATATTTATGAGCCACCTTAGACCAAAATGAGTATAAGTAGTAAGCAAACTAGGAGCCTGACAATTACTCAGAGTCTTAGATTTACAGGCCACCAATTTGCAGCCCCTTGCCAACATTTTCTATCTTACTGTCTGATTATGGGATCTGAGAGTATCTGTTATTACTTGGTATGCAAACAGTTGCTACTGGCATGACACCTTGTGTCTCATAGGTCTCTTTTGGGTGTGATCCAAGTAACATGGATCTGAATCTTATCACACTCACATTAAACACATTAGTCAGAAATGGGTTTAGAACAGTGACATCCGCTGTTGCTTGACATGCAATGGAACAAGTACAGCAGTTTTATATAGATAACTAGCCACTTCAAAGTATTCATAGAACAGTGTGCAGTGGAATGTGACAGATTGTTCAATGTAATATAATATTGCAAGGCTGTGACCAAGGAAATGTTTCATTTATGATCATGTTTTAATGGTGGAGAAACCTGGTTTTCGTTTCCTACAGAGACATCACACAGCATCCTAAACCTGTTAAATTTCCATCTAAATTTAGATCTCCTACTGCTTTGACGCAACCACTACGCCAATGATGACAGCAGTTTAGCTCCGACACCTACTTTAAGGATGCAGCCGTAAGCATTCTCTTGTATGATTATGCTTATCAGACTTTATATATTCTACTGCATGTTACGATCAATGACCCTAATCTGCATCTTCTTCAAAGGCATATTGGCGGGTACATCATTTACTATGTGAGCTATCCCCCTCCTCTAATCATGGTTCAGATATAGGATCCATTATATGTAATGCTTGAGACCTGGGGTCTTCTAGATAAAGGTTCTTTTCATAATTTGGAGCACCATACCATAAGTCTGCTAAAAATAATATATTTAAATAAACCCAATCCAGCTTTCTGGATAAAGGCTTTCTGCACAACAAATCCCATACCTGTATTATGTATCAGGAATGATTCATTCTACACCAGTGAGCAGGGATCTGAATTGCTAATTCATATTGTATTGTACTTTACAATACTACTATTCAGGCCCTATCCTATACATATTCCAGTCTCTCATTCAAACCGCTGCCCGTTGCTAGGGTAAATTGGACCCAAACAGACAGATAGCTGCAGGGCAGCAGGACTTTAGGGGTGGCATGCCACCCAGCCACACACACATTTGTTCCTAAGCACTGGGGAGACAGAGGAGATTTGATAGTTCTTCAAATTTCCCATGTGACAATCTTCAGTGCTCTGGACCTGATGATGGAAATTTGCACATTTCATTCAAGGGGAAGGGGACATGGGCAATGAGCAGTACCATCCCAATATGTAAATCTGGCCATGGATAACTACCGAGATTCCAAACTAGAGAGCTGCTGAACACAAAGCTAAATCATTTAAAAACTGCAATATTAAAAAAAAACAACTACAAATAGTCCTAGAATATGAATGTCTATATCATACTAAATGTTAATTTTTAGATGAAACACCCATTTAAACCCTTAAAAATGATGGATTACAATTAGAATTTACTGGCCCATAGAACAGTACTGTGCTTACATGTATGCCTATGAGGTTGAAATGCAAAAGGCATTAGTATGGCCTATCTCAATATAAAATAAATAATTATAGGAGAAATCACCTGACAATTAAAAATTCTGTATCGTCAGAAGGGTTAATGGTATTGTTTGACTGGCCTGCCGGGGTATTAAGACTTTTCCGGGTGGGTCCTGTCCTTAGTGGGTCCTTTGCCTTTTCCAGAGCATAGAACATTAACTCATTTCTAACTTTTCCAGGATTTGCTTGTGTTTCATTTATTCCAAGCGGTCAGAAGGATAGGAAAAAGTTAGTTTAAGAGTTAGTGATGGGGTCAGAGAAATATCTAAGGTCAAATTTATTGCCACAGATAAGCAGGGAAGCTGTTAATTATATAGGGCTGGCAGGGAATGGGGGGCCGGAGACCATGAACCAACAGATCCCCAAACATCCATGATGTGAGCTGTAAACAGCATGGGGATAGAGCTATTCCTGTCTCTCTGTCTATGTTATCCTCTTCAGTCTGCCTGTATCCACTGTCAATATTGCTCTGTGCTTTCACACAACATGTACTAGCAATAAAATAACAAACAGAACACACAGGAGAGGCCACGGCTGCCCACATAGAATTAATCCTTTGGAAGTAGCCACTCTGGATACTGTAAAATCACTATGAATAAAATGTTTCTCATAGACTTCATTGAACAGGCATCTAGTGGGCAAAAACAGTGCCTTCTGAGCTACTGTATATTAATTTACAAGCTTTATTAAGTTTTTAAAGCTATATTAACTGACATTTATTTTCATTTTAACTTTATTTTCTAACAATAATTTTAAAAATAAAATTTGAGGAACAAACTTCTCAAACATGGGGATACCAGGGTTTTTCTTAATAAAAAAAGATTTTAGGACTACGGCTGTAGGCCCTTGAGATCAGATTCGCTAGTGGGTCCTTAGTGCCCAGTCTGACACTGGTTAATGCACAAGATTTCAGAGTATATAATAGTGTGCGGCATAGGCCTTAATAGCACAGGGCCCTGAAGATTTCCTTTGTATGTAATTATTTCAGGAATGGGACCAGTTAACCAGAATACTCAAACCTGGAGTTTTATGGATAACAGATATTTCTGTAATTTGGATCTTAAATCTAATATAAAATCATTAAATAAACACAATATCCAGGTTTTGCTTCCAATAAGGATTAATTATATATTGACCCTCCCTGATGAAGTGGACCAGAGAGTCTGAAATGTGTAGGAAAGACAGTTTGGCATCAATTGCTACTCCCTGAAAACCACCATATCTCCAAACAGCAGATCCTTCTGAGGATCCCGTAACTGTACCAAGTTGCTGTTTTCTCTGGGTGCTACACATAAAAATCAAGACATTTCAGCAGAAACTAGACACTTTTACTGTATAAAATCCTTCTTTATAACAAAATAGCATTCATTATCATATATGTGTGTGTACTTAACTAATTTAGATACTGAACACAATCTCTGGGAAAGGTGAATGTGGGTGATATTGCTGACAAGAACTAGTTAGACACGACAGTATAGGATTTATTTTCTGGAATACTTGGGATAACTGAATGGATCTTTCTGTGATTTGGATCATTTAAACATTAAATAAACCCAATAGGATTGCTTTCCAATAAATATGAATTCATGCAGATACATTACCCCTAAGTACCAGGTACTGTTTATTGAAAATGGACTGTAGGATAGATGGCCTTCCCATAATTCAGAGTTTCTGGATAAGTGATCCCATCATAAAGTGGAACATCTCTCCCTCACACTCCAATTTGGAAATTGAACACTCCACACGCTCTGGCATTCTGGAAGAAACTGACCAATGAAACCATCCTAATACAAAAGCTGTCAGAAAAATCTGACAATATTTAGCAACCCTAGCTGCAAAAACAGGAGCAGGGATAGTCACTATATTTTTCTGTGTTGGGTGCCTGTATGATTTCTAGGTGGATGTCAATGTAGACCCGTACACATGCAAATTTGCAGAGGGACCCATGGTTTTATGCAGTGGGGGACCCACAATGGGGTACTAGGCCTCCAAAGTTATGCCAGTGACAGCAGTTATAACAAACATATGTACCTATTGAGGAGTAATAATATGTACCTGTGAGATTAATAAACATTATGTTTTAATTGTTAAACTTCCACAGCACCTGAACTAGTTAACCGGAGGACTGCACAGTTGATACAAAAGCCATAATGTATTCTACTTTGTTACTCCTCAATAGGTACATATGTTTGTTATAATTGTTATAATTTAACTTGCGGGTGCACTGTTACTTTGTATTACTTTTGTGTTGCTCTAATAGTTAGCGCCAGTGACAGCAGCACAGAAACTACTCCAGGTGGCAAAGATTTTGGATTCTATAAATGCACTAAATTTTCTCAAATATAGAATGAAGTATGCGTGTGGCTTTTTTGGTTTGATGCAAGTTTGGTCTCCTGTGTGCAACTGCCCTGTGTTATATTACCTTAAAGAGCTCATCATCATTTATATCTAGATCTTTTCCCAGCTTTACCAAATAGATTGTGACATATAGGGATTTACTGATATTATTACTGTGCAGTCATCACTTAGCATTGGGCCAGTATCTAACAATTACTTTATCCATAGACGTACCCATATTGGCAGCAAGATGAATCCCTGCATGTAATACAGGCTTTCTTTCTCTTATTTAGTCTAATGGGGAGGGGAGTATATACATTGGCTTTCTAAGTGAAGTTCCTGAATTAATTAATGAAACCAATAGATAAACTCTAACTGCTTTCAGACAGCAGCAACAACAAAAAAAAACCTTAACTAGAAGGTTGGTTGGCCTTCTTGTTTCCCCAACCATTTTGGCCTTTTTTACCAGTCACTGTGTGCTCTTGCCTAGTGATGGGCCAATTTATTCGCCAGCCATGGATTTGCGGCGCATTTCGCCACCTGTGAGTTGTTTCATGAAACTGCTGCAAAAATTCGCTGTAATAAAAAAAAAATTGACACCCATTGACTTTAATGCATTTGGACAAAAAAGTCATGCATGCAAAAATTGTCGATCGTGTAAACATTTTCGCACGTCAAAATAATTTTGACGTCCATCGACTTCCACGCATTTCGGAATTTTTCGCTGTTTCACAAATTTTTCCGCGAAACGGGACAGATTTGCCCATCCCTGCTCATGCCTTGTGGCTGTGTACACTTAAGCAGATAAAGTGGTAAAACAGTTATGCGTGTTTAAATTAGGGATGCACCGAATCCAGGATTCGGTTTGCCTTTTTTTCAGCAGGATTATTATTCGGCCAAATCCTTCTGCCAGGCCGAACCAAATCCGTATCCTAATTTGCATATGCAAATTAGGGAAGGGAGGGAAATCGAGTGACCTTTTGTCACAAAACAAGGAAGTAAAAAATTTTCCCTTCCCACCCCTATTTTGCATATGCAAACTAGGATTCAGATTTGGTTCGGTATTCGGCCGAATCTTTCGTGAAGAATTCGGAGGTTTGGCCGAATCCAAAATAGTGGATTTGGTGCATCCCTAGTTAAAATAAGGAAAACAAAAATAATCTGTAGCCAAATGGATTGGTGGATTTTGCAACACCATTCTATTTTCATACCATGAAGTGGTTCAAAAGCAATTATGATTTTGGGTATTAAGATGTAATGGCAAGGTATCAATATAGCTTTCCCAAGTTAAGTAAAATTTACAAGTGTACATTTCCTTTTAAAAAAGATGCCTCCATCCATTCCATCCATTTTGCATTCTCTGCAGCTTTTAAGATAGGGAGTTTAGTCTGCAATTGTAATAAACCCATGGAGATAGTAGTGTGGTCAAGTATTCTATGTATAATTGCATACCTTTCTTACATATGCACTGTCTGACTAATGATATCTACAGAGACTAGAAATTAAAAAAATTATAGATGAGGAAGAGTACATATTTTAGTCCCAGATAATTCTTATTATTGCCTTGTCTGAGCAATGTGTAATATGTTAGATAACCTCATTAGGAATAGTGTGAAGACGAATCATGTCCCTGAAACAGTCTCAGCCATGGTAGCAGCTGAAGGAAGAGGTGCATAGGGGAGCTTGAAGCCCTTGCACCTGTTCCTGCATTTGAGAATAGCTTCCTTGTAGTCTCATTACAAAAGTAGGAGTCACCATTTGCTTTGTCAAGGCAGTCATGGGTGAAACATTCTTGGCTTGATCCCTTCCTGTCCTCTCTGTCTTTATGGCTTGGTTATACTGTCAAGGACATGTTCAGGAATCAAGTTGAAAAAGGCCTACAAGAAACTGGGCCTACTTGGCATTGGAACAGGTAACCAGTGAAATAGATTGAGGATGAAGAGGCCAAATTGAATGTAAAATCGGAAACAGATGGAATAATTAAGTGAGGGTTAGCTATCGTTAAACAGGCAGATGTCAGTTCAGGCAGCAGTCAAGCAACTGTTAAATTGAGGCAGGGTCACAACAGAAGATCAGCCAGAGATAAGTAGGATTGTTAAAGTAGGGAACGTGATATTCATGCAGAAAAAAAATAGGCAGCAGCTTTAAATATGCCCAGGAGGAGAAAGGTGTATGGACAGCGTCAGAAGAGACGCAGTGCGTATTGCATCAAATCAGTTCAGGATAGACGTGCCAATGATTGTCTACACGCGTCAACGTCAACACAAGTGCAAACTGCCACACTAAATCTGACAGGAGCATACTCACTGGTAAGATTCCTTGGAATACAGGTAGTTAATTTTATGATTAAAGTGGATCTGTCACTCACACATAAAAAGCAGTATAATAAAAGTCCTTTGCAATTTAAACATGAAAGCCAAATTTTATTTTTATTAAAACATCCATACCTGTTATAAATGGATTTAAAAATCTGACCTGGCAATCATATATTGCCTGCCCTGCCCTCTAAGCCTGAGGCATAGAGATGCGGCAGTCAATTACTTTCACTTTCCTTTCAGCACTTCCTACAGTACATATCATTGCCCTCCTCACATTCTCCCTCCCTTTTTAATTGTGTGTCCTGTGCATGGGCATAAGGTCCCCCCCTTCTGGCACTTACACAGGATTTTGGGGTGATATTAACAGTGTCCAAAATATTGCACCTGCCTATTCCAAGACTGAAGCAAACAAAATCTAACTCAGTAAGATGATATACATTCCATAGAACATGGATTCAAGCTACAAGCTACTGTATACTATTCTGGCATTCTACATAAGGGGAAACTACTAATATAATAAAAAAAACCTAAATTTTGCTTGATGAAATAAAATATAATTGTAAATGTAAAATGTAATTCTAAGTAACTTATATATACAATTTACATTAAGTCAACATATTAAATAGTGTAAAAGGTATATGTAATTATTCTTGCTATTTTTATTTGTCTGGATATTTCTGTTCTCTACAGGAAATGTTCTTACTGTTGAATCAATGTAGCAAAACTTAGCTATTCACCAGCCAAGACTCTGGATAAACTAGTGTGGTTGTAGATTTAGCTTTCACTAAAGGAAAGGAAATATTTTGTGTACATATATAACAGGTGCTACACAGAGGAGATTTATGATGAAGTGAAATATAAATAGGATTACAGTGGATATCTCAAGAATGTACACCTGTTTCGCTACTATAGTAAATCTGTGCATATATAGTAACTGTCTTTGTAACATAAACAGGTAAATGTAATTCATGGATTTCAAGCTGTACTGAACTACAACTCCCAGCAACCTAGGGCAGCAACCTTTCTGGGGCCCCATTATTAATATTAAAGGGGTTGTTTTCCTCTGACTTAAGTTTTAGTATGATGTAGACTCAGAGTGATATTCTGAGACAATTTGCAATCGGTTTTATTTATTTTTTTTGTGGTTTTTGAGTTGTTTAGGTTTTTTTATCTAGCAGCTCTCCAGTTTGCAATTTTACAAATCTGGTTGCTAGGCTTCAAATTACCCTAGCAGCTATGCATTTATTTAAATAATAGACTGAAATATGAAAGGAGGGGGTCTTATTAGACAGATGAGTGATAAAAAGTACCAGTAACAATACATTTGTAGTCTTAGATAGCATTTGTTTTTAGATGGGGTCAGTGACCCCCCATGAAAGCTGGAAATAGTCAGAAGAAAAAGACAAATAATCAAATAACTATTAAAAAAATAAATTAAAAAGTTGCTTAGAAATGGCCATTCTATAATATACTAAGGGGCAGATTTATCAAGGGCCGAATTTTGAGGGTTAAAAAACCCTCAAATTCAACCCTCTAAGTAAAATCGATATTCAGATTCGAAGGATTTTAACGCAAAAGCTTCGAACGAACGATTCAAACGATTTATTCGACCCAAAAAAACTTAAAAAAGTGCTAGGGAAGGTCCCCATAGGCTAACATTGGACTTTGGTAGGTTTAAAGTGGCAAAGAAGGAAGTTGAAGTTTTTTTTAAAGAGACAGTACTTCGATTATCGAATGGTTGAACGATTTTTACTTCGAATCGTTTGAATCATTCGAATCGATCAAAATCGATCGAATTTGACCAATTCGATGGTCGAAGTACCCAAAAAATTACTTTGAAATTCGAAAACAGACCCTAAACTGCAGGTGAAACAATCAGATTGATATAGCTTTTGTGCATCTGATGTACCTGCCAGCGATCATGACTGCACTTTTCATTTAAGGAATCTGTCTTGTTTCAGTGATGCATTGAATCATATAAGGCTACACTCCTGGACTGGACTGGACAGGGACCGTGTGCTATTTTCTTGGTCTCTGCTTCTTGACTGCAAGTGGGTCTGTGACAGGCAGGCAGTAAACAGTCCCAGGCCAGCAGCAGCATGTCTGTCACTCACACACAGAATTTGTGAAGCTACTTTTATCTACTCTATCGCTATTATGTTTTTTTCAGGGCACATACTATCAGAAGGAGATATGTCTGGTTGGTTTACTAAAATCCAAATTTATCAAATTTTTTTATTAAACCAAGCTCAACCAAACTCCCATGCATGATTTTACCTTATTTATCAATAAAATAACTCAAAAAAGTCGAGCGAAAACTCAAATCTTACAAATTTTCCAGACTTTACTCCAGAATCGCTCTATGTTTTCAGGTTATCTCTTGAAAAACCTGAATTTTTCGGATTATCGAGCTAAACCCAGCGCAGACCACGATATCTTTAAATTGGGATAGGGACATCTCCCATTGACTTTACATTACCTCTACAAGTTTGAGATGCCGGGTTTTCAGATTGTGGCTTTTTGCATCATCAGGTATAATAATCGTGAAATATTTGAGGTTTTTTTCCCCACGAAAATTTTGAGTTTTTGCCCAAAAAGCCCGACTAGAAAAATTTGAATTTTAGTAAAGTAAGCAACTTTTCATGTGGCCTTGATTGTTGACTTATTTGCAATCTTCTTCAGGGCGACTGACCCGATCTGAAAAACAAAAGCTCTGCAAGGCTACAAATGTATTGGTATTGCTACTTTTTATTCAGGCCCTCTCCTATTCATATTCCAGTCTCTTATTTCAATGAATGCATTTTCATACACAATTGGTTGCTAGGGTAATTTGGACCATAGAAACCAGATTGCTAAACTTGCAAACTGGATAGCCACTGAATAAAAAGCTAAATAACTTAAAAACTACAAATAATAAAAAATGAAAACCCGATTGCAAATTTTCTATACATCATTCCTAAAGTTATTGTAAAGGTGAACACAACCCCTTTAACATCAATAGGAGGAGGAAACCAAAAAAGAGCCCTGTTTGATTTGGGAATAAAAAGAATCTGGCTGGCTGCCCATTTTTGACTGTTAATGTGTTGCAAATGGATTCACCATATTTGAGTCCAGGTTGGGGGTGGAGTGGAATGGAACAGAAAGGCAGTGTTCAGATACACTTACTTGGCTGATAGGAAATCCAGCCACTCTTAATTCTTGGAAGTGTTGGAGCATGACTCCTGTACTATGATACATTGGGTTTAGATGGATGCAGCAAAATGTCAAGACAAACATTCCCACCTTGGTTGCCTGTGCACTAGATAGGTCCCAAAATGAGTAAGTTTCTCTCCAACTGCTTTTTATTGCAAGCACCTGCTTAATAGTACAACTGTATTTTACTAAACTGAGGGCTTCAGCACGGCCACAATGCATTTATATTGATTTATCTCCCAGACATGCTGGGGCTAGAAATGCCACCTGCTATTTTTGTCTGATTCTGACAGAATATTTTTTATACATAAAACATACATACTGTATATGTGTGCCTCCACATTTTGTTACTCAAAAAGTGTATAAGTGATAAATATTTCCTTTTGGAGATTCTGATCATACAGGGAGTAACATGGAGCTTTACAGAGCAGCGGCCACCTGTTACTGCTTGCTTTTGCCATAGGCTGAACAGTTCCCATGGTTTTCTATGGGTAGCAGTGACAGATGATTCCACAAATAAACACACTAATAGGCGGAGTGTCTGTCTCATAAACACACAACTTTTTTCTAATGTCTTTGATGCAGCAGCAGTCAAAACATTTGACTGCTTCTTACCACCTGCTTCTGCTGTAGGTAAAGTAGTTCCCATAGTTATATATTGGCAAAAGGGACGAGTTCTTCACTATAGCATTGTGGTGACAAAAGCCATGCCATTGGATTAAGAGACAATCCACATTGTGATTAAGGGACTGGTTCTTCACTATAACATTGTGGTGACAAAAGCCATGCCATTGCCATTGTGATTAAGAGACAATCCACATGTGGGTCATGCGACCATAGACATGCAGACCCAAGAAGGTATTCAACTGATCGGCCCTGGTGTT
This sequence comes from Xenopus laevis, assembly GCF_017654675.1. Lineage (NCBI taxonomy): Eukaryota > Metazoa > Chordata > Amphibia > Anura > Pipidae > Xenopus > Xenopus laevis. The sequence goes on from NC_054379.1 coordinate 80,586,364, forward strand.
TACTCAATGCTATATCCTAGTTTTGTACTGAATAGGCATTGTTCATTAAATGCAGAGGCAGGGCAGAGGGCAGTTTCATTCACAGAGTTTGCTGCTGTTCTAGAGCTCTTAAAGTTACAGATGAAAACTATGTTTTTTGGCTTTCATTCATGCTTTTATTTTCATCCCCATCAGTAATGCCCTGTTCAGGTAAGACTCAAATTGATAATATTACACAGTATATTCATATAGTTCCAGGCCCGGATTTGTGACAAGGCCACAAAAGCCCGGCGTAGGGCATCAAGATCAACAGGATCAATCAGAACAGGAACAGTTTATTTGTAAGAGATAAATGATCCACAGGGTTACATACAGTCCAAAAGTCATATGCAGAATTGGTAATCAGAAGGCTAGGATAGTAAATCAGACAGCTGAATGTGGTCCTTGTGGATGTAGTCAAAGCAGTACAGCCTACCTCCAGGCAGAAATACCTCAAAAGTGGTCCGGATCCCACACAGTGGAGTAGTGAGGGAATACAATCTAAACCTGACACCCTATTCACTGCAGTCCCTTCACTGTAGGCAATCTTATAGCCTATGCAAGCTACTCCCTGCTGCAATCCTTGATGGACAAAGTTGCTCTTGATTTTTACCCTCACTATATTACTCTCATAGAGAGTACTATGAAAGGTTTTTATCCTGTCTCTAGCTGGCCTCATTCACAGGGTCGCTGCTCCCCGACTTATCACTATAGGTACAGGTTCCTCTAGGGCAGAATGGCTTTACTGGGCCTTGGTGTATTTCTGGAAGTTTACAGCGTACAAGAGAAGATAACAGTAGAAAGCATAAAAGGTAAATGTGAAGATATTATTCATATGTATATTTATAATTTATTACACTATAGGATTGTTGACTTGTGTCCTTTGTGTAATCTTAACTTAGCAATGCACTTGTATGTATGTTACACTTGTATGTTAGCATTTTTGCTGCTACCATCTTGTGTTGCTATACAAGCTGTAAACAGGAGGCTTTTTACTACTGTCTTGCTAAAAGAGAATCCTATACATACTGTAAATAGTGGTGGTGTCATTTTTTTATTAACACTGTAATCTTTTTTCCAGTGAAATTGTTATTAAATGTGTTTTTTACCAGCTTGGGTAAATATTTGAGTAAATACCAGCCAGGTGTTAGCCCTCCATTGATACTGCAACAATGCACTAATTTGACAAATACTTTTTATATACGGTACTGTATGCCCAGTGTTGCCTATATTAACAAAGTGACATTAAGATCTTTCTACATTGCCTCTCTTATAATCAACTCAACTATGCCTCATACTCCCAAAGTTTGTGTGGCCAAATTTTAAAATGCTGTATTTTGTGTGAAAGTTCCTCCTTCTTACCCAACTCTGAATGTTGGCTAGTCTAGTTATACACGTTGAAACATCTAGTCTGTACATGCCCTTATTCACTATGACATTATATCTGTGTCAGTAGCACTCTACTACACATGTTTGCTAAGCACAATTATAAATGATCAAAGAATGTTATTGTTTACATTATACAGCAAATCATTCACATAATTAACAATATTATGGTATCACTACAGAAATTTGCTGGCCCCTGCATTGTTTAAACCTCAAATTCAGACTGTAATCCCCTGTAATGTTCCCACATGTAATTGTTGATTTGAATCGTCATAATAATATAATCCCTGTGGGTAGTTACATATGCCTTCTTTATTAGATATTTCCTTTGCCTGGTGAGCGGGTTGTCTGGAATCTATATATGCTGTAATTGTTAATATATTAACTCAGGAACCTGCATTTGTTATAGGAGATATGTTGCACATATGAAAATGAATTCAGTGTGCGAGGGTAGGGTAAGAGAGAAGTAATTCCATTTATTGCAGGGAGCTGAACTTCATAGAACTGGATTGGGTAGTCACTTGGCACTCACTTGTTTTTGCTGATTTGCTTACAGGTGCTTCCTTCTGCTTTTGTTCCCTCTCCAACTCAATATTTGCTGCTTCATTCATTTTCTCTATCAGTAGTTCATCAGAAATGGAAGGATTGTTCAAGTATGGCTTTAAGTGAAACTTAATATTGTTACTGATCAGTCCAGTACTTACAGACTTTAGAAACTTTTTCTGTATTAGCTCAGTGCCAAATTGTTCTTCTGCCCCCGCCCCTTGGGATGCAAACAGTAGCCTATCCTTTAACTCAATAGCTCTGAACAGAAAGTCTTGAGGTGATTCTTTGCACTCCTGTGCAATATTCACCAACTGGTGATACAAATTAGAAGCACTCTCCTCCTTGTAGTGACTCTTTAAGATGATTTTCAGTTGTCCAAGGGTTAATTCGCTTTTCATTTCAAGCATGCCTCTCAGACTTAGGCCTGGACTTATGGCTTTAACTACAGCCTCTACAATTTCAGATTCAGTATAGCCTCTTTGCAGTCCAATGTCAATCTGATGTACGAGGTTGGTATAGGAAAGTTTCTCCTTCTGCCCTCTTTCATCTATCTGGCCACAAATCTTAAAGTCTTTTCTTATAGCGACTTCTGGTAACTTACTGTAAAGAGAAATTCTGGGAGCTGGATCCTGTTCTCTGTGCTCCTGGTTGCTCCCTGTACACTTTACCTTTTTGCTTAGTGCTCTTATCTCCTCTTCAATTAATCTGGTTGCTTCCTGAAAATCATTTTGCTCTTTAAATTTTCAAGCTGCTGTTTTCTGCTTGAAGATCACTATTTCTTTCACTGTGAGCTTCAGCTGGCAACTCTTTCTCTAAATCCATAATGAATTGCTTGGTTTGCTTTAGGAAGGACATTGCACTATCCTCTTCCTCTGTATCAACCACAGCATCTAGTACATTGTTAATCAGTCCCATGAAATGGCGGCAAGACTTCCCCTTTGCCATGCTCTCTTCTGTTACTTTAACAAACTGGCATGTCCTAATCAGGTTCTCTACTGCCATCCCAATTAACAATCGACTGATTTCATTTTGCAATCTTTCTAACTCCATTTTGGATTTAATTGCTGAAAGCAGCTGATGTCTCTCTTGTTGCTTAGTTTCCCTTGCAATACACACACTCTCTTGACTGTGGAATTTTACTTCTAGACTGAGTCATCTCTCTATGATGCAGCTTATTTTTCACCCAGTCCCTGTTCGGGCACCATTTTTGTTGCACATATGAAATGAATTCAGAGTGTGAGGGTAGGGTAAGAGAGAAGTAATTCCATTTATTGCAGGGAGCTGAAAGACAACAGGAACATTTTCTTAGTCCTGCACATGGGAACTGGAGCATCATGTAAAAGTTTCTAAACTAAATAAACATATATACTTCTATACAAGTAATTCAGTATACAGGTACTATAACAATACTGTTCTGGAAATACATACATCATAGCAATCCTATAAATATCATAGTGTGGCTTTTATAAAACAGTACACATTCTATCAGGCAACATAAAAGATCTATAATCAGTATAAACTACTGTGCAACATGTGCACTGATTCTGTCTGTCTGCTGTAGCTCACTGCAGGCTGTATGTGCTGGAGACAGTATAAAACTACCTTGCAGTGGTATATAAACAGTTTTCAATAGGTTTGTATAACATTAGACAAAGGATTACTACCTGAAAGACAACAGAAACATTTTCTTAGTCCTGCACATGGGAACTGGTGCATCATGTAAAAGTTCCTACCTTGGCTTTGCACAATAATTCCCTCTACAGTAGCAGAGCAGGAAGTGTTCCTGGCAAATACAGTCTTACAGGAAACAAATATGAATGTGTTATATTACACAAATTTTATTAGGTGGTGCTTAACTTTGTACCTTTTACAGATACACAGGGATCTGTATAGAATAATATATTGGGGCTTGTGATATGTTCCTCTTTATGCATTGTACTTAACAGGTGTGTCCTATGTGCTTGCTTCTATTTAAACTTTGTGTGATATATGCTCATTATTATCTTGCTTGACGAAGAGGTGGGAGATTCAAAACTTTGCATTCTATGTTTAGCATACTAAACTTACTTTTTTCTGCATCATACAGTCTAGACCTTTTTGTTTATCATATAATATATATATATTTAACCCCACACCTGGCCACAATGTATTTTATTTCACTCGGGTGAAATTATTTGAATACTGGGGTTTATATGATACGCTATGATTGAAACACTTTGTTGTATAATGTATACTGACGTTGTCAATGTTAAGAAGCTCAGACCATGCCCACCAAGTATGTCACTCAGCCCATGGCGCCATTTTGGAGAGGGTTTAAATAGGTATGTTTGTTAGGCACATCAGCTTATGCATGCTTTGTACAAACTGTAACTATAAGTGTCTTTTTTAAGAAAGTTAAAGTTCAGTTGTGCAAGATTATTTTTTTCAGGGGGTTATATATTGAGAGTGCTGGGGCTACCTTGTTTAGTATGTAAATTAAGCCTTGCCCATGTGCATCCAATAAGAAAGGTAAGGAGCGGCATTTCAGCTTGTTTCGTTTTAAAAAACTTTATATTTTGGGGAGATGTCTCTCTCCTTAAAGTGATACTGACACTAAAAAATTAATTTTAGCATATGAATATACAATTAAATGTTACCTATAGGTCATGTTGATTATTTGTTGCTGAGAGGTTTGTTTTTGTATATAATTGTTAGTTGAAGTTCCTAAGCCTGACTCTCTGACACTCTGACTTTGCCAACCTGACTGTCCCATCTCAGCCTGTTAGTTACAGTTTCTAATGCTAACGGACTCCTGCTGCACAAACATGGCAGCCCCCTCATACAGGAACATGGGGGATCAGACAGGTAATGTAAAAGCATCATGCAAATACTTTATGGCAAAGTTAGAAGTAGCTGGCAAAGCCAATATTATAACAGATGTACAAAAAAAGTTTAATTTCAGGTGTCAGTATCTCTTTAAATGCTCGCTCTCCCAACCCCCGCCCAATGGTGTCTTAGGAAGAGATCATGCTAAATAAAGAGAAAAGCAGGTATGGTCTTTCTCCCTCCAAAGATAACACTTTATTTTTTCACTTAGGATAGGACTGACGCTTGGACACTGCCTTGACAGGGTGTGTCAGTTTATGCATGCTTTGTACAAACTTTGTAACTAAAAGTATCTTTTTTTAAGAAAGGTACAGTTCAGGGGATTATATATTGAGAGTGCTGGGGCTACCTTGTTTAGTATATGTATGTATATATATATATATATATATATATATATATATATATATATATATATATATATATATATATATATATATATATACACACTGTATAAATACACAACACAATTCACCTTAATTCACCTACAATTCAGAATTAATGCCTATTTGTAATGCTGTATATGAAATTAATTTTATATGACAGGGTTTACTGCATTATCTACATTGTCCCTCCCCAATTAACTATTATTAATTATTTTAATGGCTCCAGTAGCATGGTGTAAACCTAATGCTCATCAATACTGTTTCTCAAGTTGCTGATATTTAAGAACTCTTCCAGTTCAGACCAACCCTAGGAAAGTAGAGAAATGCAGAACAGTAGAGCTGTATTTGGCCACATGCACTTATTAACATTTTCTTTTGTGTTGCAGCAGTTTTATGGTACCAGGATTAGCAAAATGGAAAATTGTTCTGAAGTGAGTATACTACGAAATCCCTGTGATCATTGCTCATGAAATATCTGGGTAAAAGCAACAGAATTATTGATTAACAGCATTCAGTTATAATTGGAGCGCTGAATGACTCACCTGCCTCAGGCTATTACACCCTAGTTACATCAGTCACTGCAGTACAGTTTATGTCTGTCTGATTCGGTGTTGTGAAGGGTTATACACAATGAATATTTATATCTACTTTGAATGTTGCACAACTTAAGTTAATCATTTTCTTTTATATATACAGACGCTTGCCACAGAATGTAATTTTAACATCAGTTTTTTCATGCAGAGATTCCATAATCCCATCAGAGCATTTTGTTTCACTAGTCCCATGGTGTTCATTCAGGCCCCAAGGGGCTAACATGTCCAGTCTATATATCTACTTGGTTTCCAATCTCAAGAGTTCAAAATTTCTTTCGCCACCCCTCCTCATTGTAGTTACATAGTCAATTATCATGTGCCAAAATTGTGGTTGAGTATAGTATGTTTGACTTTTAGAAAGTGTTTTGCAATAGGTTGATCTGCCTTCCCAGTTGCCAGAGCAGATCTGACAGCACACCCGTATATATTCATCCACTCCTGGTAAGTTGTTGAAGCTTTACCACATACGCCATACCACAGGGGCACCAAGCCATGTACACCATAAAAGAGCTTAAACATGACAGTCTATATCTAATCTTGTAATGATGAACCATGTGGGTGACAGACTACAGACCCCTGCGTCATCCTGCAACAAGTGAGACAACCAGTACATCTATAGCAGCTAAGGTTGCTCAATGCACCTAAGTGGGGGGGGGGGTTCTGGTTTGAGGTCCTTCACCATAAATAATTGACAAAGGTTATCTCATAAAGTTAGCTCATATTTGGTTTAGAAATCTCTGTGAATGGTAGCATAGTCTTATCTAACACATTCCCATGTGTTCATCAGGGCAGTCCTCATTTCTTTACTGTCTGTAGAAAAGGTGTTTTTGAAAATTAAAGGAGTATTTTTGAACTTTCAGTAAGTGTTTTTGTGTATGTCAGATGGGGCTTTTATTTATGCAGCACAATCAGGATCATAACCTTGTTCAATAAACTATTCCACCATTTCAGTCAGCTGCAACAATGCTCTGTCCTGGTTGGAGTTGTTTCTAAGAACCCAGAGGAACAGCGAACACAAGACCCCCTGAAGGTAGAAGTGGGGTGGTGTGAATATGCATGCAAAATGGTGTTCCTATCAGTAGCTTTCAGTAGCTTTGCAAAATGGGGTAATGGCTAGTCTCTTTCCCTCCTTGTATGTTTCCAAATCTAGAAAATGTAAAGAGGACTCATTGAATGCCAATGTAAACCTAACTGGAGTAGTTAGCTGGTTAAAGGGATTCTGTCATGATTTGTATGATGTCTAAAGAAAAACAAAATTATATAAAATAAAATTGTCATTGTCCTTATTTGATGTTTTGTTAACAATTGAATTGTTGCACACTATTTATTTTCTTATTTTGTAATTGACAAATATTATTACTTTGTTGCTCTTTGTTCTTTTTGTTTATTCGAAAAATGTCAATAAAAACAATTGAAAAGAAAAAGATCTCAGGTCATTTTGCGTGGCCATGTGCTTTCAGAAAGAGCCAGCACTTCACAATGGAAATACTATCAGATAAGCTATTGTTCCTCCTATTCAATGTAAGTTGCAGTGGGCCTTGGATTTTTATTATTATAATTATATCTACCAGTTATCGTATTATATTTTAATGCAAATAAAAATGTTCACTCTTGTATGAATTTCCTTTATTTTCCCTGTTAGGCTTTTGTTAGTATATGGTGGGCCTTGAGATCAGGTACTCTGGTGGGCCCCAGGTGTCTTAGTCTGACACTTCTATCAGCCAATTGGTTTAATAGTTTGGTACAATAGTACTCCCTGCTGAGGAGCACAAAAGCAATAAACTGCCCACATCAATTAAGCTTTAAACTTTTGAGTTAAACCAGGTCCATGTTACACAGCAAAGTTTTTCCAAAATTTGTCAATTGAAACCTGGCAGATCATGAACAAATATTTTTTTACAAGCCAGCTATGAATATCAACATTAATCTATTTTATAATAATTCATATTTACATGATGGTAAGGGATGTGCTGGGACTTTCTCCCAGCTAGACCCCTAAATTGTCTTCTGCATAACCCATAACCACTTCTCTCTTTAAACCATTAGTGACTTGTCACAAGGCATCACACCCATCCTACTTCTAAAGCCTTCTAAGACTTGTCTATAAGAACAACCTCTATCCGTACCTTTCCTTAAAGAAGTCAATTGGTTATATCATAGAAACAAACTATCTGTATTAAAGTCTTCTGGGATTTGTCTGCCAAGATACCTCTCTCATAGGCTTCCCCACCAAACCTCAAACTTAACAATTGTTACATACAGTACTTGCAATATGTTGTTAGTGTGAAAACAACTTGTTCTGATGCCAGCAATGTTTAGGGCTATCATGCAGTTACAACCGCACATAATAAAAACAGACTGAATATAGCACACCCAGTTTATCATTTGGCAGTTACACTAATTAGGAAGGATAAGATCAATACTATCACCTCTTTTAGTGTTTATGTGCAAGGGAATTTATTACATTACATGATTTATTGCTTTACGCAGACATCCTTCTGAAATGATAAGATTAGGCATAGTTCAGCCGGTAGTGAGTTCATAAACATACTTCTGTGCTTTAAAATACCTCAGGCAAGGTGCTAGCCACAGCCTAGACAAGTATACTGATGTAGGGCCCTATAGGGATACAGGCCCTATAGAGTTAATCTTTTCACCATTTCCTTGGGTTATTGGGTAGAATCCCTGTTACAAAATAACCTTTACAGTGATAGGCTGAGAGATTTGATGACACTTCTCTGACACACTCCTATATAGTGTGTGCAGGGAGTGGCCTCTTCCTCTTTTGCCTCTGGATGTGATTCCAGCTGGATGTGCTCAGGGGGACTGAGTGCAATAGGCCCAGAAGAAGGCATGTGTCCAAGTCGGGGACCAGGTAACCCCGTGAATGAGGAACAGATATACTAGGGCAGACTTGTCATAGTCTCTCTAGGAGAGAAAGGCAGATAGGATAGAGAGAAAGAGCAGCTGAGCTCCAACAAGGATTTGCAGTAAGGGAGTAGCTTCCCAGAGGCTCTGTGTGTTGCCTCCAGTCAGGGACCTCAGTGAAGAGGGACTGTAGGGTAGAAGCTGCTTTCCTGACAACTTCCAGGAGGGAAAGGTTGAACTGCATCTGCCTGTGTACTCTCTGTGTGAGCCTGCCTTGTTCTGTGTGAACTCTCAATATGCTGTTTTCCTCAAGCTCCCGCGTGAGTATTAAACCTGTGGTCACTTGCCTCGTGCATAGTAAATAAACCGTTCCTGATTGTTAAGAATCTCCTGGCGCCCAAGTTGTTTTTGTGTGCACAGTAGCCTGGGGGGGATGTAGTTGCACTACACCATAGAGGGAACACTTCCACTTAGCGAAGGCCCTACACTGGGTGTAAGTCGCGTGTAACCCATGCTCTAGTGTTCTAGCTGGTGAATTAACCCTGAGTGGCCCAAATAGGTGTTACACTGATGTTAAATAAAGACTGATTAAAAACTTGCTGATAAGATTTGGAATGAATGCTATATTTACTGATCTTGATACTCCTGTATCACTAAAGCACAAGTTTGTTTAGAGTTAAGAATCTAAAAAGTTATAAAAAATCTGATCTATCTGTTTGCAACAAGAGACACTGGGCCTCAGTTACAAATGACTTGGATGCATGTGCAAAATCACTTAAGGGTGCTGGTGGGAAGGCAGCTCTGACCTTATTGCCTGCCATAGGACTAGACAAAGGAAAAATGGAGCTGACCTTGACTGATGCATTAGACCTAATTGTCAATCAAAATCTGAATCTGACTCCTGTATTGAAAGACTTTTTAAAGTTTCTTATTTCCATGAGATGATGCTCATATCAAATTTCAATTTTAGCAATCATTACCCTTTAAATTTCATGCATATCACCATAATTCTTCCCACAATTAAGAATTTTCCTCAGAATACCTGCGTCATAGCGGCTGCTTGCCAAATACTGTCTGGTAGAATTCATATGAAAATTAGGGTCCATTTTGCAAATCAGATAGACCACAAGTACTTCCAAAAGAAGAAGTGCTTGCAAAATATGTAGTGAAGACACATTAAAATATTTTACACTGAACACATTGGAGGTGGGAAAATTGTGGGAAATGTTGCTGTTTCTGTTCCTTACTGTTATAGTTTGTTTTATTATGATTGTTTGTTTTTCTATATAACTTCTCAACTTAATGAAAATTACAATATCTAGGGTAGGTGTTGTGGAAACTGCAAAATAGATTGTGAAGCTAAATTGTTATTGCTAATGTAGTTCTTGCTTATCTCTATCTGTACAATTACCTCTCAAACAGAAGCCTGTTTAATGTTGTGATGGAAGCAACACTAGCACTGTAAATGACAAAATGTAGCTTTAGTTTTCAAAAACTATATGAAATGAAGACACCGTTGAACATGGGTGTGCAAGGCCCTGGGTTAGTACTCCAAGGGCCCCCACACCCCCCCTCAGGGGCCCTAAAACATGGGCTCAACCATATGTGACTCATTTTAGATTGATGGTAAAAGCAACCTGACGTCTATCACTTTTGCACTTCCCACTCTACATCACAAGGCAAATTTTACCTGCCATGTTGGTGCATCTCTTGTGCAACAGAAAAATCTGTATAAAACTGGGCATCTATCTGAATTCTGTGCCGGTGGGTACGAAACGCATAAGGTGGATCGTGTGGGGTCAGTATGTATCAAAACTTTTTAATGCAACTTTAAATAAATATATATTTTTACTAATGAAAAGCCTGGGGACACATATCTTTGGATATAACTTTGTTTATGTTGATTGCCTGTGAACAAGTCCCTTTGGTTTGATGGAGGATACACAGAAATCAGGCATGGATTCCCAACCAAATACTGACTTACCGCAAACCTAAACAGCATTGTTTACTTTAAGGGACACATTTACTTAGCTCGAGTGAAGGAATAGAATAAAAAATACTTCGAATTTCGAAGTATTTTTTTGGCTACTTCGACCATCGAATTCGACCTTCGACTACAACTTCAAATCGAACAATTCAAACTAAAAATCGTTCGACTATTCGACCATTCGATAGTCGAAGTACTGTCGCTTTAAAAAAAACTTTGACCTCCTACTTCGCCACCTAAAACCTACGGAGCATCAATGTTAGCCTATGGGGAAGGTCTCCATAGGCTTTCTAGACAATTTCTGATCAAAGGCAAACCATTCGATCGATGGATTAAAATCCTTCGAATCATTCAATTAGAAGGGTTTACTTGTTCGATCGAACGAATAGCGCTAAATCCTTCGACTTCGATATTCGAAGTCGAAGGATTTAACTTCGACGGTCGAATATCGAGGGGTTAATTAACCCTTGATATTCGACCCTAAGTAAATGTGCCCCCTAATGTACTGTGAATGTTTCTAGAGTATAAAAATAAATTGGATTCAAAAAATTGGATTCTGCTGTGTGCTCGACCAATGACTACATAAAAATGAAAAGTGGCATATGTTATATTAGTCAATAAAAACAACCTTTGTAGGGTGCAGTAAAGAGAACACCCACAGAGCTTGCAAGCAAAAGGAATGACATACATTGTGTTGATGCATGATTCACACATAGATAAACAATCCACAGCCATACTGACAGACACACCTTGTTTGTAAGTGACGCGTCTGATTTCAAGGCTTCTTGGTTTACTGACTGCAATTAAGATGCTGCGGTTTGTCGTGCAGAGGGAAGATTGTGGTGCTTCACTTCTGTGCTACAAGACAGCAGGTGCCTGGGTATCTTCATTACTACACCTTGCACCTCATCTAGAATTGCTGATTAGCTGGGAAACTCTATCTCCATGGATTATCTTTCCTGAGATCTTCTGTATTGTCCTTGTTTATTCTAACAAACATATTCTTTAAAGGAGAACTAAACCCTAAAAATGAATAGGGCTAAAAGTGCCATGTTTTATATACTGAACTTATTGCACCAGCCTAACGTTTCAGCTTCTCAATAGCAACAATGATCCTGGACTTCAAATTTGTCACAGGGGGTCACCATCTTGGAAAGTGTTTGCGACACTCACATGCTCAGTGAGCTCTGAGCAGCTGTTGAGAAGCTAAGATTAGCGATTGTCTCAAATTATCAAGCAGAAAATGAGCTTGTCCTGTCATATAAGCTGATACTACAGGGCTGATTATTAAATGCTGATGCTAGTTGCACTGATTTCTGTGCTGCTATGTAGTAATTAACCATATTAATTACTATTCATCCTTATACTGTGACATTTATATTCAATGTATACTGTATATTTTGAGTTGGTCCCTAAGCTCAGTAAGTGACAGGAGCACAGAGCATGTGCAGTGAATCAGCAGAAAAGAAGATGGGGAGCTACTGGGGCATCTTTGGAGGCACAGATCTTCCCTGCTAAAGGGTGTTGGTTGTCTGGGGCTGGTACAGAAGCCCAAAACATAATGTACAACATTTATAGACTACTTATTTAGTTTTAATGTCCTTGTCCTTTAAGTAAAGTAGAAAAATAAATAAATGGTAAGTTAAAATATTGATTTCCATAAAAAGATATTGTTTTGCCCAAACGTGCAGGTGCATTCAAATGTTTCTAAAATTAGACATAAAGGATAATAACTAAGCTTAGAGAATTTTTTTGCTTCATAAGGAAGGAATAGGCAGCTTTCACCGCAGCTCAGAAGGTAAACAACTACAATTCCCTCTATCAGCCATTTGCTATTGAAGATAACTTGCTTTACTGACTTCTCCATCCTCCACAGCACTGAACCCACTGTTATAGAGCACTATGCATTCCTTTTGGCCTGCCCCCATAGGGCTCAAAAGACTATAGCAAACACTCATAGATCCACAACCAGGCATTTGGATAAATGAAAAGTATTCATTCACAATGCCCACACAGTGTGCAAAGTTGGCCATGTTTTTGTGTTTGCCCACTGCGCAGGACATCGTACATATAGTTGGTGGGTGCTTAGGAAATTGGCATTTTGGGACATGCTCTTGGACCTCCTTAGTGCTCTTGTACCCCCAGGGGCCATGAGTGAGTCCTAAGGTGTACAAACATATTTTATGCACATATGCACTTTTGCTTTTTTTAACAATTGCTGATTGGTTGCTATTTTACACAGCATGATAAATAGTCCCATTACTCTCCCACTTGAGTAGTACTTCATAAACTCTTCAGATGTCCCACCAAAGGATTCCTTTGAGCAGTGGTGTTTGGGTGGGTACACCAATGACATTGCTTAAGATGACTACAAGTAAGCTAACCTGTTGATATAGTTTCTAACTGACTTGTATGTGGAGACCTCTAATGAGAATTTTCGCAATAAAGTTCTGATTCATTGACCAGATCTGTTATGAAACTGTAAAAAGGAGGACAGTCAAATTGGAATGTTATTGTTTGTTCATTTTAATATTCACAAAAAACACAGTTAAGACTCTTGATGGCAATACCATTTTTATAAAGGGTTGTATGCATTATACAATCGATAATCCATTATAAGTGTATATATGATCCTCTTTCCAACCAAAATATAATTACTTAATTTTTAATTAATGCAATGTTTAATTTTCATGGGAAAATGTCTTTTTCCACAATAAATGCAGTGGCATTTGTTCTCTTTAAGCAAAAATATGAGATAAGACAAATTCCAGCAAGGAAACAAATAACATGCCTGTCTCCTAAGATTACTCTCCTAGACACAATACAGCCTGAATAACCTTGATGTGTTAAATTCGACCTCCTTGATTATAAATTACTGTTATTCTGAGAGTTATAGCTTTTAATTCTTCTGAGACATATATCATATAAGTTCCAGATGCTCATCGTCCACCCACAAAGTTGCCGCTTTATCCCTTTTAAAAAATAAATGTATAAATTGTGCATGCTGCAGTAAGGCCAGTTGAGATTTGGGTTCATACTAAAAAGTCACAAAAGCATCAGTAATTAGAGCAATCATTAGGGATTGCTTGGCATTGGAGGCAGATGTTAATTTCAGAGCTCTCTTGCATCCTTGTGCTGTCTACATTGTACCTTGCACCTTACTCAGCAGTCGAGTCAACTAGCAATTTGGTGCAAGATGCAAATAAAGAGGAGCATTTATTGGCTGATTGGGTTGACACCTGTCTATATTAACTTGGACAGCCTTTACAAAAAAACTGGGCTCTCTGGGTCCAAACTGCCTGTCTGGTTTCCAAATTAGGCACTCTGCAGTCAATGAAGTGATGATCAGCCAATCACTGACATCACAGGCCCACCCACTAAATGGTACTGCTGGTCCCCTGGCATCACCTGTACTCTACCAACATTACTCACCCCCTGCCTAGACTTCCTTTCCTAATCAGACTTGGTTTTGTGTGAAGGTCAAAAAGGCCTAGGTTGGCAAGTTATTCATAGAATGAATAAGGGAGCCAACCTGTAGAATGAAACAACTGTCAAATCTGCTACCACTGCCCAGCACAGCCATCACTGCAGTTCCCTTCTTTCGTAAGTAGGGGGTGGCGGGGAAGGTTGTGTGTGAGTGGGGGGGATGCGGATGAGGGCCTGTCCTAGGTTCCCTCAGAATCTAATTCCAAACCTATGTATAGCATTTTGATGGAAGCAAATGTAAACGAATGCCCTGCTCATTGCCATAGGTGTTTCAGTATAAAAGGGGTTGTAACTAAAAAATAATAAAATGTACTGTTTTGTCCTAGTAAAGTCAAGCAAGTGTCTTACCATGTTCAATAAATGTATCCACTTAGTACCTCAGCAGATAGTGGATGTATAGGAGGGACTAGGGTGGATATGTCTTAACGATCTTTGTGTTTGGGGTTTGCAACTGCTTACCTCATATGCCATTAGCTTGTACACTTTGACATGATTTATGGAATATATAGCCAGCCAAGTGTCTATTATAAACAAGTCATTTGTTCAGTCCAGTGCATTTTTTTTTTTTTTTAAAGTTTTTCTTTATTGATTTTTATTATAACATAGATAGTAGAGATAGTTAGAATAAGGAAGAAAGAGAAGAGGTGGAGAAAGAAGAAGGGGGTGGGTTACTTACATCCTGTGATATACCAGGTTCCAATAGTACATTCAGTCCAAAATATCTACAGATCTGCTGTCTGTCTGTGGATCAATCAACCACCTGCCTCAAATTTTCCCAAACTTGGCTGGGCAGCCGCGTGCCATGTAGGTAAGTTTTTGTTTCGGAAGCGTCTCATCTATCAACTTAATCCAGGGGGGTTCAGGGGCCTTCTATGTCAAAAGAATGGCTTTCCTTGCAAAGTGAAGTAGTTGCTGCAGGCAAAGTCTGTCTCCAACTGATAAGCTGAGGTCCTCCACGTGCCCCAAAAGGCAATATTCAAGAGTTCGATTTTGGGGCAGACCTAATGAGGATCCCATGAATTGAAGAACGGCTGCCCAGAAACTCTGGATTTTAGGACACTCCCAAAATACATGCATATAATTACCTTGTTCAAAGTTGCATTTCACACAAACATCAGGATGTCCCTGATAGATCTGTGCCAGCCTATGGGGTGTTAGGTAGACTCTGTTTAAAAACTTTATATGTATATTTCTGTCTCTAGTTGAAATGTGAACATCTGGTACCTGTTCCAAGATGTCCTTCCAGGATCCCTCCTCCAAGTGGGGGAGATCCTGAGCCCATTTACGGCTAATGTGTGCAATGGGATCATGATCTTCCCTTAATAGGATGATGTAGAACCAACTAAGAGGCCTAGAAAGATACGGTCGACGCAGGTACCTTTCTAGAGTAAGCTCTTGAACTATGAGGGCTTCCCCCGAAAACTGGGCTACGTATGCATGCCTTAGTTGAAGGTATCGAAACAGAATTTGGTTGCTCAGCCCTAGTTCCTGCTTCATCTGATTGAACTGCTTAAGTTCTCCCTGCTTCACTATATCATTCAAGTATTTTACCCCTGCAGTTGCCATACGCTTACATCTGGGATAGCGTAAAAGTGTGTAAGAGTGCTGTTTCCCCACAAGGGAGTCCATTTTGACCAGCTATTTGATTTTTTGTACGCTACTGTCACAGTTCTATTGAACACCTGTGTCACTGTCTTCATAGGAGGCGTTAGGGGGTAAATTGATGGCAAACCCCTATGTAGTTGGTTAGCTAAGGCTTCAAAGGAAGAGACCAATGCTGCCTCCAGAACAGTGGCCTGATTATTTGGATTCGGATTAAGCCACCACCAGGCATACACCAGTTGACTGGCATAGAAATATAGTGTCAGATTGGGAAGGGCTAATCCCCCCTTGTTGGTTGAGGCTTGAAGCATTCGCATGGCAATTCGGGGGAGTTCCCCTGCTCAGACAAAATTTCTAATACATGTGTCCACTTCTTTGAACCATTGCTTGGTAGGCAGAATGGGTGAATTATGGAACGCATAAAGAAATCTTTAGAATATTAATGCGTCCCGGCAATGAAAGCAGAAGATTGAGCCATTGTTGGGTTTTTGTCCTCAATGACCAATGACTATTGGGGCTAAGTTTAATTCTATGTATTTACTAGGATCTTTATGGATTACCATGCCCAGGTAAGTGAAGGAGGACACCCATTGCAGCTGTGCAGAGTGCAGTTCTGGCCTATTACCCTTGTCGTCTATAGGGAATACCACTGATTTTGCCCAGTTGACCCTAAGGCCTGAGTAATTCCCAAAGTTCTTGACTTCCTTCAGAAGTTCTGTGAGTGCTTCCCTTGGGTTGGCCAGATAAATCAACATGTCATCAGCGTATAACGAAATTTTCTCCTCAAGTCTTTGTTTCTTAAGCCCTGCAATGCTCTGATTGTTACGAATTAACACCGCTAGAGGTTCAATGGCAAGGGCAAATAGTAATGGGAATAGTGGACATCCCTGCCTGGTGCCCCGCGCCAATGGGAACTCTTGTGAAAGCTCTGCATTTACCAGTATGCGGGCTTTCGGGGCGTCATATATGGCTTTTACCCAATTTATAAAAGGATTACCTAGCCCATATCGTTCTAGGAGTGCCCAGAGATAGGGCCATTCCACTGTGTCGAACGCTTTTTCGGAGTCAAGGGACACCACTACTCTTTCTCCTGAAACATCATGAGTGGTCCAGATATTATTGTAAAGTCTCCTGATATTTATATCTGTGGCCTTGGTAGGCATAAAGCTGGTCTGCTCTGGGTGTATTAAATGTTCTATCACTTGTTTAAACCTATTGGCCAAAATTTTTGCCAGTATCTTAACATCTGAGTTTAAGAGTGAAATTGGCCTGTATGATTCACACTTCTCTGGGGCTTTTCCTGCTTTGAGAATTAAGGTGATAGTAGCTAACTTTAGGCTATCTGGCAAGCCCTTCCCTTGTTGTATGGCATTAAATAGGGAACATAGCCTGGGTGCGATTATCTCTTTGTGTGCCTTGTACCATTCGATAGGGAACACATCGGGCCCGGGTGATTTCCCGTTAGGGAACCCAGCAATAGCCTCTGTTATTTCTTCCGAGGTGATTTGCTGGTTAAGGGTTTACCAATCCTAGCCAGGGAAGAGGAATGGTGTCCAGATACTGACTAAGGGTTTCGGGGGAGTTCTGTGTTTTAGGACTATATACAGTAGATTAGAGTAAAATTCCACAAATTGGGAAAGGATCTGCTTCTGATCTTGGATTTCTTGGCCCTCAGAGGTAATTAATCTTGGTATAGAAGTAAATTGTGTTGGTTCACTGGATAGGATTGCCAAAAGTTTGCCAGATTTATCTCCTTTATCATACCAAGATGCTATCCTACGTAGTTCAGTGGATTTTTCATAGGTATAAAGAAATATTCCCTGTAAGGTGGTTTTCCCGCAATATTGGGTAGTCACTCAATATGTATTGCCAATATTTATTTTAAAATTACTCATGCAGTGTTAATTTTACAGTGGGTTGTTTTACCTTCATTATACACTATAGTTTTCACTATATTTGATCTTATGTTCTTCTAACATAAATAGATGGCTCCAGGAGGTAAAACCTATGTTATGACAATGATGTATAAGGGTTTTTTTGTACTTCAGATACTGCAGCTAAGCAAAGTTAATTGTGTTGCATGGCTGCATAATGCAGATATGTGTCATATGGGATTAATATCGGGAATGCTTGTGACTTGGCATTTTCCAGTAATATAGAATATTCCATTATATGGTGCTCTGTGTGTCAAGGCACCTAATTAAATAACAAAAATAACAAACAGCATTGTTTTGCCATAAATATGGATTTGTGTTAGCTTTGTTAAAATCAGGTCCAAGTTTACAGTCTTAGTACAGAAAAACAGCCACAAAAAGTTAATCTGAAAACAACTGAACTAAAAAATGTGTTGGAAGGTGAACAACGCCTTTACAAAGCAAAATGCAGTATGCTGAAAAAAACATTTTTCCTGGGGGATAAAGTAAAATTCACGAATAATGTAGGTTCCACAAAATGTCCAGCATCAGCAAGAATTAGTCACTTCACAGTGATGAGCACACCAGTTTGTCAGGTTTGTAGGCAATAAACAGGATTGTAAATTACACAGCAGTATTGTTCAGGATGTTAAGATGATATTTTCCACAAAAGGTAAATGTACAATCATCTGCATATAAGAAGTGCTTTGCAGCAAGTATGTAGGAGACCTAAGGGCTTATTTACAAAAGTGATTGCAAAAAAGTGTGCAAAGAGGAGGATACCTAAACACTGTTCACAATGGTACTTGAGTCAGTTCTGTGTCTTTAATCCCCTTATGATTGCACTTTGTTGAATAAGGTGCAAAGTATAGTGTACATGGTCCCAAGGGAGCCCGAAAGTAACCTTAAAGTAGGTTAGATGTTTACTTTGCATGTTGTGACTACATAGCAATTGACTTGCACATAGTGAATTAAAGGAGAATTCAACCTGTAATAAAAAAAACCTCACCCACTGCCCTGGGTAGACCCCCCTCCCTCCTCCCCCCCAGCCTACCTCCCCCCCCCAGGCAAATGCCCCTCATTTTTTACTCACCCCTCCGTGAAGATTCTGGCCACGGGACTTCAAGGATGCCATCTTCTTTCTCTGGTCTTTTTTGGAAGTTTCGGCACATGCGCAGTTGCAATAAATATCCGGTCCCAAACCATTGCGCATGCGCAAAAAGTCACAAAAATTTCTGAACATTTTTCGGTAATTTCAGTGCACTTTCAGTGCATGTACACTGAACGAACACAAAATATACTCCAACTGCGCATGTGCCGAAAATGCAGTCAATACATGAAGATTACCAGAGAAGAAGAAGATGGCTGCTGTGAACTCCAAGGCCAGAATCTGCATGGAGGGGTGAGTAAAAAATTAGGGGCAGTTGCCCTGGGGAGGGGGCAGGTAGTCTGGGGGGGAGGGTTTTTTTTATTACGGGTTGAATACTCCTTTAGATGTTAATGCTGTGCCCAATGCAGAAAGCATTTCCACACTAGAAATTATGTAATTTGCATACACATAGATACCAGAAAACAACAAATGCAACTTGTGTACAGGTTACCAATGTGGATGCGAATTTGATTTGGTAAATTAAGTGCCAGTTTCTGCACACAATGCATTGTAATAAGGCTATGGGTACAAAGGCTGTTGTCAATGGTTGTTGTCAGCCTGTGTGTTTTTGTAGGCTGAGAGAAGCAGATCTGCTCAATGCCCCTATTCCATTGATTTGCTTCAGCTCCGCTGTGTGTGAAAGCAAAAATCAATAGAGATGGGGCACAGGCTGAAAAAAGTCTCTAACAACAGCCTGTGTGCCCATAGCCTTAATGTATGTAAAAGAGCAGGAAGCAAAGATTTAGCCACAAGTAGATAGCAGACTTCAAGTTAAAGACAGTTAAAGAGGCAAAGCTATTTCAGTGGTGCAGTAGTGATAAAGGTCACATATGGACAAGATAATAGACTGCAAGACTTCAGTTATACTGGAGACAAAACAGAAGCCAATGTTTGGCATGGGAGACATGGGAGAGAGACAGCATTGTTATGTTTTATTAATCAAAATCTCATAGCCGTGACATTTCCTAAAAAAAGTGATAGACAATGCATATATTGGCGTTGTTAAAACGCTATTTTTATAACAAATTACTGTATCTCCTTTATCTCTTAGCCCATGTGGCAATTTCCCACTGTACTATGCAGAAGGAGCAAGACCACTATGTAATCTTCTTCCGCTTCTTCATTCTTCAATGTTGCTCACTCAGAATTACCCTGCTTTATCAGGTAATTATAATCACTAAGAAGGGTGCCGAACATTTGGCACCCCCAGTGATTTAACTTTTACTTCTCTGCTGGCAGAGCTGAGGGGGTAACCTGTCTCTTCTGTGATCAGTGTATGCACACTACATCTGGACCATCGGCGCATGCATCAGGCCCAGGGATTCAAAATAAGCCTTGGCATTTCTAATACACAGAGGCCCAAACAGCCCTCCACAAGCCCACTAAATAGTGACTGTCCATTGCATCTTGCAACAGCCCCTCTGGCATTTGACAGGCCAGGTTTTGCTTGTATCGATTGTCAAGGGAAGCAAGCAGTCTAAGGCCTATGGCACAACTAGTTACTAGTTACAGTGTTCAGTTCAGGTTTGAGTCATGCTATATAAAAATCAAGGATCTCCTGTAACTCCTTTACTAATAAATCCAAAGGTGTTTTTCAGTAAATCCTACACAAGAACACCTGTATTCAAAATATAGGGTACTGTTGTGCTGCACTGGTAAAATTGGTGTGTTTGCTTCAGAAACTCTACTATATTTTATATAAACAAGCTGCTGTGTAGCCATGGGGGCAGCCATTCAAAGCGGAAAAAGGAGAAAAGACACAGGATACTCAGCAGACAACAGATAAGCTCTGTAGTATACAATGGGATTCTTCAGAAGTTATCTGTTATCTACTGTGTATCCTGTGACTGAATGAGTGCCCCATGGGTTGTTCATATAAACTGCAGCACAACAGTACATCATGGGGCACATTTACTTAGCTCGAGTGAAGGAATAGAATAAAAAAATACTTCGAATTTCTAAGTATTTTTTTGGCTACTTCGACCATTGAATTGGCCACTTCGACCTTTGACTACGACTTTGAATCAAACTAAAAATCTTTCGACCATTCGATAGTCGAAGTACTGTCTCTTTAAAAAAAACTTTGACCACCTACTTCGCCACCTAAAACCTACCGAGCATCAACATTAGCCTATGGGGAAGGTCCCCATAGGCTTTCCTAGCTTTTTTTGATCAAAGGAAAATCGTTCGATCGATGGATTAAAATCCTTCGAATTGTTCGTTTCGAGGGATTTAATCGTTTTTTTCCTTCGATCATATGAACGAAGGAAATTCGGTAAATCCTTCGACTTCGATATTCGAAGTCGAAGGATTTTTTCAACGGTCGAATATCGAGGGTTAATTAACCCTCGGTATTCGACCCTAAGTAAATGTGCCCCTGTATGTTCATTACTTTTAAACAATTTAATTCTTTTGGTGTTACTGTTCCTTTAATAACTGGAGCAGCTAGAGAGATAACAGCAAGGAGTAAAACACAGACTATTCTCAACATGAAATATAGTCGATAACTTTTCAAACTGAAAATAAAAATATAAATCAAAATGTTTTAGCTGACTTAAGCTGGCCATAGACTCAAAGATTTGCTCGTTTGGTGACATAGCCAAACGAGTGATTCTTTCCCTGATATGCCACTAATGGCAAGTCGGTACTTGCCGTTACGCCCGATACGCCAAGGTGCTCAGACGGGTTGGTCGGTTAAAAATCAAACCTTCCCGATCGGTATCGTGGCCAGATATCGATCAGTAAGACCCGTCGGAAGCCCCCATACACGGGCAGATAAACTGTCAAATTGGTCCAAACGACCGATATCGGCAGCTTTCTCTGCCCGTGTATGGCCACCTATACACAAAGTTTCTTTGTTTACAAAGATAGGAAACAAGAACAAACAAACAGAAAAGTAGAATGTTAAGTCTATTACTAACGATTTTAAATTAGGTTATCAGACTTTAATAATTACTTATGCAGTACTTTTGCAATTATTATCAGTGGTTATGACTGATTAATTATACAGACAAGTGCTTATGCATGTGGGGCGTGTCCAGTTTTGCAATATGTTGCCAAGTTAATAAACAAGAAAAATACAATCCCATTTAAATGGTAAGTTATTGTAGTCCATAAAATAATCACTCTTTTACAAACAGCTACTTTTTTTCATTGTGCTTGGAAATAATATTGCTGTGTTTGCATTCATGCTGGGATAGATCATATTTTCTGCTGCACCAAAACTCTCTCAGCAAATCAAATGTCAAGTGTCAGCTAGAGACCAATCTGGCCTCTTGAAAGCATGGTATCTTGGCCAAATAAACCCAGAGATCCTAGAGTTAATAGATATACTTTACATAAACATACTGCACACAGGGCTAGGAATAACAAGTATATTGAAATAATGTTTATCTGTCCAGCTATACCAATCTACATTCTACAATGGCACCAAATTTAGAGCTGGGTAAATATACAAGAATTTTCAAATTTCCTCCAGGCAATATGAAGATGTTTTTTTTTTGGGGGGAATAAATCCGACCTGCACGCACAAACACAGCCATAAATTGTTTACCAACTTTATTTAACTGATACTTTGTGCCTTACTTTCTGCAAATCCACACGCATGCTTAATACTACTCCAAAACTCAAAATTCCACCCAGGTAAGAAAGTATGCTAACTAACATGGTAGTTAGATGGAAGCTTAAGGTTGATCCACTGCTTTGAGTGACAGATATCATGCTCTAGAAGTTGGAAAATATAGATACCAACAGAGCATATATTTTCTCAACCTATTAAATAAGAGGCTGACATGCCATTTTTGACTTTTTTTTTAAATATAATTCTTTAAGTTATTGTTGGTCTAAGAAGTGTCTACACTTGGTTTGCAAGAACCAACTCAGCCTGAAAAATGTTAAGAAGAATGCATTTAGAAAATATAAGAGAGAAGGCATTCAGTGTCAATTGCAGTATAATTTGGGGTTGACTTAATAAAAAAGAAAGGGGGTCCAGGTGCTCGAGCCCCAGACCCTCAGCTCAGGGAGGCAAATAATGCAAATCAATAGATGAAGGGCTGGCACATACCGCACCACACTCCATAGATAGATGTAGTAAAAAAGTATTTATTTAAAAAACATCACAGCAAAGCCTTATTCCTTTCGTGCCTTAGGGGCACTTAATCATAGGCTGAACAAACATTAGAACATGTAGTCATATTTAAATGAAAAGGGACCAATCACAAACGTGTATTTGACTGCCAATCGAAAATGGGGGCAGTACCTGGAAATGGACCAATCAGAAACATTCTTCTAAAGGCCAATTCACAACATTGTTACAGATTAGGTTTATCCATCAATAAATTTATACAAAGACTTTCAAGTACAAAAGTTATAAAATAGAGATATATTTGCCAAAGAAGCAGTTAAATAGCATAAACATAATTTAATTTAAACTGGGTGACAAAGTTCATATATTAAATTAGTATTTAGAATAAATATGTATTTCTCATTATAATAAGAATGCATTTACCTTTAAAAAAACTATTTTAACACCAATTGAAAGTGATTATATAATATCTCTGATTTTAAGACATCACACAGAAAGAACTGCGGAGGCATAATAACAGCCTACAGTTGTATGTTAAGGTCTTCTGTATTGGTCCATGGTGTTTTTACCTCTGGAGGCATATAAGACAGACAAGGTAATGTAATGCTCATATGCTGTTGTATCAAAATGTTTTTGTGTCTGTATGAATATGTTTCAAATATAGAAAATTGAAGAGTAATTTTTCAACCCACTAGTTTATGGTGTTAAGCTGGCCAAAGATGTTCATTTTTTACTCCTAGAACGACAAACATTTGGCCTTTGTTCGTTCGTCACAATGCAAAGATCTAATACTAACCATTCAGATTGAAACTGTAGGAATTAATAACAAATCAGGCAATGTTTCAGCTATTAATTGACAGATAGCAATACTAAAGTTATGTCAGGGACATACAGTAGTAGTGACAGTCACCCATGGATAATATTGCCACCTTTTCTAAACAAAAAGGGGCGGGTTGTGACTTAAAAGGGGGCGGAGCAACACACACGATGGACAGAAAACTGAAGAAAAGGTAAGTACTGAGCGAATTGAGGGTGGGCCAAGGGCTTTTTCTTAAGGGTATTACAAATTACCGGCAACTACATTGCCGGTAAATTTGTAAGCCCGGGCCCGGCCTTGCCAGGTGTTTTACCGGGTGGCAACCCTACCCATGGATATTGTCAGATAGGTAATACATGCAAAGATATTATTGTTAGCCTTCAGAAATTTTCTAACCTGTCTGATCAACTAAGCAAGTCCAAACACAGTCCGAAAATTGTACAAAATGTTGTTTTGTATGACTAAATCGCTGCGTCTATGGCCAGCTGTAGGCTGATGTTTGAGTTTGCTGACGGGGAGTAGTCTATTTTGCATTTTGTACTAGGTCAGCAACACCCAGAGTAGTGAAACAGGGCTGGGCACTGTGGAGAAATGGCAGATGTGTTGCAGAAGAGCTTTATGACTGAATATATAGCCTTTAATATGAGAAGAATAATTGGCAAGCAATCCATATGAAGAAAGGCAAGTCCCATTCAAGGTTAAGTAAATAAAATAATCATAATGTGTGCAGAGGTCAAAAGTTTCCTCTTTTTAGGAAAGATCGTACTAGTAACGTCTATGGCCACCTTCCCTGAAGCAGGGAATGATGAACAATATTGGTATAAATGCAGGCACCGTTAAGACTTTAGCTGTAGGTACACACATACTTTGCTAAGTACAGCTGTTTCCAGCACCAAGTATTTATATTACAATGTGCTTTGTAGGCTTAGTAAAAGGTGGGCATTAACTACTTGTAGAAGGCATTTTTTACGACACACGTGCCGTTATATTGATATATATGATTTCTTGCTTTTGCATTACTGATTTAAAGACAGTTATGTCTAAATTGATGGAATATGTCCGTGTTCCCCAACCTGTTGCTCACCAACCCTTTGGATTTTGCTCCCAGTGGTCTCAAAGCAGGTGCTTATTTTTGAATTCCTGGCTTAGAGGCAAGTTTTGGTTGCATACAAAATAGGTGTACTGCCAAATAGAGCCTCCTGTAGGCTACCAGCAGGCCCAGACTGGCAATCTGTGGGTTCTGGCAACGCCCGAGGGGCTGCTGTAAGTTGCCATAGACAGTCATTATATATTGGGCTGGTGGGGGGCTGTTTGGCCTGCTGTGTTGCCTTTTGGGTCTCTGTGTACCTGAAATGCCAGGGCCTATTGAATCTCAGCCCAGACCTGGCTACCAGTCCATATAGACAGGGCTGTATTCAGGGGCGATCCTGGCCCCTCTGCCACCTGAGGCAGCAGCAGTTGCTGCCACCCCCCGTGCGCTTACCTTTTTGCGCTTGAGGGGGTCCACGAGGGCGGCAGAGAGGGCCAGAACGCTAGCACGGAGAGCCTAACTGCGCTCTCTGCACAAGAAGAGCCGAATTCCCGGTGTGAAAACTGGAAATCCAGCTCTTAAAGTACCTGGAGCAGGGGCGTAACTACAGAGGAAGCAGACCCTGCGGCTGCAGGGGGGTCCAGGAGGTACAGGGGGCCCCATGAGGCTCTCATTGATGAGCAATTTGAACATATATTGGTAAAACAGGACAAACATTGGATATGTTGGGGGCCCTAAAATTAATTTGCTGTGGGGCCCAGCAACATCTAGTTACGCCACTGGTCCTGGAGCAACATTTTTGCTGCCCCTGGTACCTGGTGAGGCGCTGCCGCCTGAGGTGAAAGCCTCAACTCGCCTCATTGGACAAAGCACCCCTGCCTGTATTTAGGTTCAATGCCACCCTAGGCATCGGACCTAAACATGCCCCTACGTTGTGCGCGACGTCACTTCTGTAGTTTTCCTCTGACCCCCCACCCCTCACCTCCGTCCGTTGCGGAGGGTGGGGAGGGTTTTAAAAAAAAAATTTAAAAAAAAATAGACACCTGAGGGCTGCCCCCAAACCCGTGCCCTAGGCACAGACCCTCAGGGGCCTATATATAAATACGGCCCTGCATATAGGGGCTACCAAACAGCCAATCACAGCTCTTATTTGACATCCCCATGGACTTTTTCATCTTTGTGTTGCTCTCTAACTCTTTTTTACATTTAAATGTGGCTTATGAGTAAAAAAAAAGGTTGGGGAACCCTGGATTATATGATTTTGGCGCGCACAGATTGACATGCATTTATTGCATCAGCAGCCACGAATCAGACGTCCTGGGATAGACTAGTCTGTGGCTCTTCCGGCTGCACCAAGAAGCCCCGCTCGGAGCCCAAACCCGGTAAGGATTGACGCCTCTCAGGCGGGCAGCTTCCACAGTTTGGCACCAGCACGGCAGAGCGGGCAGCTGCTGGAAGTGAAATTGAAAGTAAAGATAGAGGGCGCTGTTCCCGCTAAAGTACATGGCATGCGTCTATGTGCAAAGAAGAAGAAAAACAAGGAAATGGTGGAGGGAGAGCCTGGCACTTATTCTATGTAACGACCGGCAGCAAAGAGTGGGGGCGATAACCGAGCCTTGATGGGTTAAATACGCTCTCGCTGCAGCCAAAGAGGAGGAGGATGGATTACGAATTTAAGAGCAAGCTGTCCGCCGAGCGGGAGAAAGTGGAGGATCTGTTTGAATATGAAGGTTGCAAAGTGGGTCGAGGCACCTACGGGCATGTTTACAAAGCTAAGAGGAAAGATGGGTAAGAGGCAATAGAGGGAGGGGCGTGTGCGAGGGAGGTGTGTGTTAGGTCACTGTGTATACCTGTGTGTGGACCACCTAGAGCAGTGTGTGTGTGTTTGAGTGAGAGCAATAAATGCGCCCTTGTAGCTGTACACATACCTGCGCGACTCTATAATAGAATGCATGTGTCTGCTATTGTGTCTATGAGCTAATGATTGGGAGCACTGCTGTCTGTTCTAACACAACTGCATACACACGTCAGCCCCTCACATAACGAGGAAAGCCGGGCATGCTGCTTTTCTTGTCAGCTTAGCGAGTTATTGATGGGGATATTGTGCTGCTACTTATGTGCTGTTACTGGGTATTTGCAGCTCCCTCCTCCTCTGCACACGCCCGGGATGCTCAACTTGTGCTGGGGGAGGAGGGGGAGGAAATCTGAGCTACAAATGTTTATGTTGGTGTAATCCAGCCTTGTGGTCCCACCCACTCCTCTGTTCCTCCTTTTCAGTGTTTGCCATAGCAGCACCGTGTCTCAATATGTTCTCCCTCGTCTTGCAGATTACCCATTTCTTTCCCTCAGTGCTCATCTGTAATGTAAGGATACCAACCTTTACTGACGAGACAGTTACCCGCTTGGATTCCGCAGAGGGCAGCAGTAGGGCCACAAGTTGAACATCACTGGAGCCTGAGCTTTGTGTGTATGGCAAGGGCAATTACAAATAAAATGAAGTGACTGCTCAAACTTTGAGGCTTCAGTAAGAAATAAATGAATGTATTATTCCATAAACACAGAATAGCAAGACTTTTATTTAATAAAGCTCAAATAATGATTATTGATTGTTGGTACATATGTGACTTTTCTGAGATATTTGATTAATAAACGTGTTCTGTAAAACAATGGCATGGTTGTATATGTGCAACATTAGTTGGAAATCACCACCGTTTTCTGGGTTTTAGTTGCCGTCTTTTCATAATGGCAATGAAAGTTGAATTATTTATTATCAGACAAACAACACTTGGCCCATCCTGCGTGAGGATTTCTTTTTCAATCTTAGGAATAACATGAAAAAACTCAGGTTTTAGATGAAAACCCTTGTCTGACACTTTCTGCACTCCTAGTTCTGGCCCTTGAAACAATGTAGGATGTCAGTAATCCATGTGAGGCGCAGCATCTCGCAGTGCCTTGGCCACATCTTCACTGGTCTGTTGTCTGATGACTTTGATATTATTTCAATAGTCAGAACTACCAGCGGAGAGAATAGCAAGGGACAGATACTGCTTTCAGATATGAGCACAATCCTGATCAGTTTGTGATCATTAGGGCAGAGACATGTGGAGATTCAGGGAGATTTAGTTAGCCGGTGACAAATCGCCTCTTCTTTGGGCAACTTATCTCCCCAAACTGCCTTCCTGCCAGTTAGAATGTAAATCCCCGGAGGGATCTCAATCGGAACTCTTCGTTTTCCGCCTCATGAGGCAACTTTGGAAAACGAAGCTCTCTGAGTGCCATCCCACCGGCGACTTCGATTCTAGCCAGCGGGAAGGCAGTTCAGGGAGGTTAGTCGCCGAAGAAGAGGACAATTTGTCGTCGGGCGACTAATCTCCCCAAATCTCCATGTATGTCTCTGCCCTTAGAGTTTCAACTTTTGTGAGCCAATATAATTATCTAACAAAGCAGTGCCACAGTAAACAAAATTACAGTAATGACAGTAAATTCTTAGATTTAAAAAAAAAAAAAAAGTTATAAAATTCATCCAAATTCTTAATCTTATCATTAGTTCAAACAAATTAGATATCTCAGCACCATCTACCCTATAACAAACAAAGAGGAACTGGGTGTGCAAGTAATTACAAAATACAAATATTACAAAAAAAATGCCAGCTTGAGTCAAGTAACGTCTTCTGGTAAAGATTTGTATAAAACTGTATCTCCCCCAGGCAGAGGGGCTGCTATAAGATGCCATATAGAGTCATTATTTATTGGGTCTATTGGGACCTTTGTGAACTAGAAATGCTAGGCCTATATTGACTCTCAGTCCAGGTCTAAATTAGAAAAGATAATGCGGATTGGGACTTGGAAGGTTAAAATATAACTTTTATTAAATCAAGGTAAAAATAACATTCATTCTGTAGAGATTACATTGTAAATATCGCAGTCTGTTCCTTTTCCTGTCTGTGCCTGTGCACCCATCATATTGTTTCTGGAACATTATGTACAAGTCCACACTCCATTGTTTAATATACATCCTGCATTCTAGATTTCCAGCCCATGCATAAATGTCTTTGTATAATGAGTAGGCATAGATGTTTTTATGTAATTACCATTATTTTTACTGGTTATTATGCATCATCATTTGGCCCCTTGTAAATGGTCAAAGACTATAATTGGCCACACCCTACTGTCTTTCCTTTTCTCATTCCCACAAGTGATGGGTTGGAGGGGAGGATAGAGGTATCTACACCATGGACAACTGTTTGATCCCCCATTTATCAAGGCTGTAGTTAAAAAAACAAGTTTGGTGACTCTGCTATGTTCTTGTATATTTCTTGCTGGTTCTTACCTTTGCTAGTACAGGTATGGGACCTTTTATCCAGAATGCAGGAGACCTGGGGTTTTCCGGATAATGAATCTTTCTGTAAATTGGATCTTAATTCCATAAAGGAAATTTATACTCCCAAAATGAACACTTAAGCAACAGATAGTTTACATCATATTAAGTGGCATATTAAAGAATCTTACCAAACTGGTCTATATATTTAAGTAAATATTGCCCTTTTACATCTCTTGCCTTGAGCTACCATTTTGTGATGGTCTGTGTGTTGCCTCAGAGATCACCTGACCAGAAATACTACAACTCAAACTGTAACAGGAAGAAGTGTTGAAGCAAAAGACATAACTCTGTCTGTTAATTGGCTCATGTGACCTAACAAGTATGGTTTGTTGGTATGTTTGTGAGCACAGTGAATCGTACGATCCCAGGGGGCGGCCCTTATTTCTTAAAATGGCAATTTTCTATTTATGATTACCCAATGGCACATACTACTAGAAAAGTATATTATTATGAAAATGGTTTATTTACATGCAGCAGGGTTTTACATATGAGCTGTTTTATGCAATATATTTTTATAGAGACCTACATTGTTTTGGGGTATAGTTTTGCTTTAAGTCTACTAGAAAATCTTGTAAACATTTAATAAACCCAATAGGCTGGTTTTGTTTCCTGTAAAGATTAATTATATCTTATTCTGGATCATGTACAAGCCAGGTACTGTGTTATTATTACATACATTATTATTTTATTTTTATTATTAAAGAGACAAAGGAAATAATTTTAAAAAATGTGGATTATTTGGATGAAATGAGTCTATGGGAGATGGCCTTTCCATAATTCGGAGCTTTCTGGATAACTGTTTTCTGATAATGGATTTATTTTATCACCTGTTATTAGTTAAACCATTGTACTGTGTATTATGAAAATGTGTTTGGTGGCTTATCGTTTTCTGGTTACGGTATTTGTGAGTAGCACTTCCTTCCATTTGAGGATGTTTTGAAAGATTTTAGGGGCAATTGAGCCTTTCTATTTCCTTCACAGTAGGTATATGTGCTATTATTAATAAAGGGTCAACAGGGGACATTGTCCGAAGCTGCACATATGCTTTATAAGAGAAACCGAAGGAAGAATTCTCAATTTGGAGTGCTACTTCTTTGTGCTGATCTTAACTTCATGGGGATGCTGGGGTTTTCTGCTGCAATGCTATGCTTTACATTATACACCTACACACAATAGTTCTATTGCCCTTTATAATTTTATACCACACTACAAAGACACTAAATAATCAGGTATTTACTTTTTAGGCTAGGGTCATGTGTCTCACTTTTTCACCAGTAACTGGCTGTGATCATTTACCTCACACTGGTTTGGCAAGTGGTTAACCAAAAAGCATACAGGCACAGTATCAGATGATAGCTATGATATCTGTCTTCCATTAAAGGGCAACTAAAGTCTAAAATAGAATAATGTTAGAAATGCTGTATTATGTATACTAAATATAAACATGAACTTACTGCACCAGCAGCCTAATAAGACAAATGATTTATGCTTTCAAAGTTGGCGCAGGGGGCTGTCATTTTGTAACTTTGTTAGACATTTCTGCAATATCAAGACTCGCACATGCTCAGTGTGGTCTGGGCTTCAGTTGGGAGGTTAAGCTTAGGGATCGTCATAAATTATCAAAACAGCACAAGTCAAATAATATCTGCCATAGAAGCCAATACAGCAAGGCTGATTAATAATCATAATATAGAGACTGCACTGCGTCTCTGGATACAAATCTCTACAGGGAATCCAACAATGCTGCTCGAGTTCTGGGAAGTAAGGTGGGGGGGCTCCCCCTGCCATTTGAAAGTATGATTGTTTACCTGCACAGCAGTTGGGGACCATCTGACAATTCCTATCCACAGCAGTAAAAGAAGGGGGAATTGCACTGCATACAGTCAGGTTTATGATAAAAACTGTAGACATCTTTTAATTAAAGTATATTGGAGATAGATTTCTTTTTCATTAAAGAAAGTAAAAATGGGATTTTATATTTTTGCCTTTACATGCCCTTTAACTACAGTAGAACAGAACAGTTCTGGAACACCCATATAATAACCTCCCATTATGGATATGAAGATACTGCTTAAATAGGTATCAAAAGCATTTTTGATTGTCTGACAAAACACCTGCATCTGTCATTTGCATTTTTGATTGAATCTTATTCAGTGCACCACAATATTTCTGAAGATGCTTTCAGTGTTCCCTATACTGTGCACCTGAGCATGTGTTGTGTCAAAAAAAATCTGCTTTTATTCATTGTCAATCATGTGTGATAATATTTATGACATAACTTTTATAATGAGATTCAAACAGTATATTTGAACAATACAATTTGAAAAAAACTATAGTCATTGATCTCTAATATGTCTTAAGCTGGCCATAGATGCAAAGATCCGATCGTACGAATCGTGGATTCGTACGATTTTCGGACCATGTGTGGAGAGTCCCGACATTTTTCGTCCGTCGGAGATCGTTCGTTTGGTCGATCGGACAGGTTAGAAAATTTCTGTTGCCTGCCGATAATATCTCTGCGTGTATTGCCGATCGTACGATTTTCAGTGGGAGACTGTCACTAGTGTTGTCAGACATAAGTATCGTACGATTGCTGTCAGGGGCAGAACATTGGGTGATCTGTTCTTATTTGATCGGAATGGTAAAGACTTTGATCTGAGTGGTTAGTGGAGGGTCGGGAGATGGGAAAGTCCGATCGTACGTTGATTCGTACGATCAGATCTTTGCGTCTATGGCCAGCTTTAGTATGTATTTATTTATTGTAGTTTATTTGAAGAAGCAAGTGGCATTGCTCAAAAGATAGAACCCAAGGCATATACTTGAGTTTTATTTAGGTTGCAGTCATATGGGTCTATCAAAGTATATTATCAGCCACCAACTTGTTTTTCTTTTTTTTTAATCAGTATTGGCACTAACTTAATTATGTTCACAGAGAACTGCAATTCTGCTGTTTTTGAAATACAGAAACAGGGCCTGACCCAGAGGCATAATTAGAGAACTATAAGCCCTGGTGCAAATTAGAAAATGTATCTTCCCACTGTGCTACTGTAATTTATAGGCCTTCCATCATGGACCAGACCCTGTCCCTTACACAGTTACACCCCCATATACCCCAATATTTATGCCATTGTGCAGGCCAAGGCATTCTAAGCAGTGTTTTTTTGGGTTTTGATTAATGCATTTTGAAATAATTTGCTAAGCAACTTATGTAGGTCAAGTGTTAAACCCAGGTCTTGTCCTTGTTCAGCCACTGCCTGCTGCATATACTTAGTAAGATACCACATTTTGCATGATCACTTCTGGAGTTTTGTATCTAGAAATAAATCACCCCGAAACATCCTGTGATGTCATGCTACACATTTTGGCTATTGAGGTGAATTATCTGTATATGTGCAAACAGATACTTGATCCTGAAGTGTGGGGATAGTTCTGTTAGTTTTGGGCAGAATGGTCACCTCTTTTTACCCTGTTATATATCTTCATAATTTTTGTAAAGCTTTGTTTTCGTGTGAATGGTTTATATGTTTATACAAGGTAATTTAATCTTTCCTGGTTATGTCTGTTCTCATGATAAGAGCCGTATATATTTTCTTGTTTGTTTATCTGTTTCTGTATAGGTAACATAGTATCTTCTTTTGTAAGACTGAGGGCACATGGAGCATTGACTCTGCTGCTCTCAACCTGTTTTTTTTTTTCGAGCCAACACTCTGTGTGCCCTTAGCCTAAATTTACCAAAACTGATTTGTATATTATAAATTATTGTGTGAACTTGAACCTATAGGCAATATTTGCCCCAGGAATCCAGTATAATTGTGCCAGATACAAGTGTTATAAAGATTTGCAATTGCTACTTGATTGTGCCTTACTTGTTTACTGTATTTTTTTATTCCTTTTATTTGTTTGGTTGTTGAGCTTTGTTTTAAGAGGACAAAGTGAGACAATTATTTCCTGTATTTGCCTTTGGAATATTCATTTTAAAAGTTAAAAAATATGCTATCATCATTTATTACTCTACTTTTTAACCCCATCTATAACCTCCAACCTCCCTTACCACCCTTGGCTGTCACAATGCCTTCCTCCTCAAAGATAGTCCTTAGTCCCTCTCCAAACATTTTATAAAAACTTTAGGATGAGTAATATGTGCTTGAATAAGTCTGAGCTAATACTGCTAGTTTTTTCCTGGTATCCCGTCGTCCCAGTCCGACCCTGGACAAGCCAGAGGTGTTTTGGAAAAAAACACCTTGTCAACTGTTAAACATGAGGGTGGATTAATTATTTTGTGTGACAGTTGGTGGCATTGGAAACATTGTATGTGCAGAGGAAAGTATATATTTAACTTAATATAAAAAAACAAACAACAAGATGATACCTACAACAAGACGATGATGCTAAACATACCTCAAAAGTCATCATGAGCAACTTGGAAAAAAACAAGCTGAAGGTTTTGGAATGGCCCTCACAGAGGCTGTGGGTAGATATTTATAACTGTCACATTCTATTTTTAACAGAAAGAAGGAGAAACAAGTTATGTCTCGTTTGCTACTTTTAGGGGGTTATTTACTAAACTCTGAATGCAAAAATCTGACTTTTTTTTAAAAAAAAATCACAAATTTTTTAGAAATATATTAAACCCAGAGGATGGAAAAGTCAGAATATGAAAATCTGGCATCTCAGACCTGTCCAGGTTGCATATAAGTCAATGGGAGAAGTCCCAATGATTTGTTGATGTGCGCTGGGTTTTTGGCAATACCGAAAAAAATTTTTTCCTGCAAACAAAATTTTCGGGAAAGTGTATTAATAAATAAGCTTAAAAAACTTTTTTTTTTTAAAGAAAATATTGAGATAAATTCGGACTTTGATAAATAAACCCCTTAAAGTAGGTGAATATATTTAAAGGACACGGAAACCTAAAATCACTGGGGGATGCCCAGTTTTGTTAGTCGCAACATGAGAAAAAAGAAAACTAATATTTTGTCAGGGCCCAATATTCCTCTTTACCAACAAAAAATTAATGGACTAACAGTGCTATTCTGCATTTTTCTTCAGCTCCCTTGAATTACTTTTATAGACTTAGAGTTGTCTCATATGTAATATTATCTGACATATGAGAATTGTTATTATGCACATGTTCCCACCTCAAGGCCATTCTAGGAAAATTTTGAAGGTGAAGAAAAATAGTGATGCCGTCTGCTTTTTTTCAGGCATTCTTCATCTTAGTGTGGGCACAGACAGCATACATACTATTTATTTGGTGGTGTCTGTGTTTGTTGCAGATTGTGCAAATCATGTCTTGAGAATTAATGTATCTGTGCTTACTGCTTACCACTGTCTCTTGGTTGATATTAGGAACAGGAGCCCTTTTGTTAGACCATACCTTTCTGTGTTGTTATGGTTTATACTTAATTCCAAAAGCTACAGTTGCATGCATGTAGAGCGCATATATATTTTCATGCAATACAGTGCAGTATTGAACTACTA
Source organism: Xenopus laevis (assembly GCF_017654675.1). Classification (NCBI taxonomy): domain Eukaryota; kingdom Metazoa; phylum Chordata; class Amphibia; order Anura; family Pipidae; genus Xenopus; species Xenopus laevis. Next base: position 80,620,951 of record NC_054379.1, read on the forward strand.
AAGGGTAGTGGTTCTCTACACTATACTGTATTTCACACCAGGCAAGGCAGCTATGTAACTAGACCATAATATTCTAGTCCAAGTACAAGCAAAATTGACATAGAGGCTATTGAAATTATACCTGATTTCATTTAGCCATAGTGCTGTTTTCAGATATCAGTACATGCTTTTAAGCAGGCCCGGACTGGCAATCTGAGGGGCTGTTATAAGGTGCCATAGAAAGTCTGTATTTAATGGGCTGGTGGGGCTTATTGGGCCTCTTTTTACCTGACTGCCAGGGCTTATTTTCACTCTCAGTCCAGACCTGCTTTTAAGTATACGGCTAATAAATTTTTATCCCAAAACCATAACTGATCCACAACTGCAGTTTATAGCAGATTCTATTGACTTTACAGCAGCCAAGTTGCTGAAAGAGCTTTGGGTGTGTTTCACTATACTGCTTCCATATGCATTATTCATTGATTTTAAGTTTGCTGTTGCAATGACCTCCACATGTGTTAGTTGCACACACCTAATTATTTTATATATATATATATATACATATATATATATATATATATATATATATATATATATATATATACATATATATATATATATATATATATATATATATATATATATATATATATATATATATATATATATATATATATATACATATATATATATATATATATATATATATATATATATATATATATATATATATATATATATATAAACAAAAGTAATTTCAATGTTGCAAGGAAGTGGGCAATATGAGGATGCACAAATCAATTTTTTTCTTGAGATATTGGAGATCATATTGAGGATGAATTATTTCACCTTTCAGGATGTTACGTTGAACCGAGATGAGATCGAACTTCGCCCCGTCATATGCCAATACCTCTGGATGACCTTTACCAGGAGCACTGTTGTGCATGGTGGAGTTACATCGATGATGTCTTTGTGTTATGACTTATATTCCTTTTCGTGGTTCCACGAACAACTCAATAGACTTCATTTGTCGATAACGTTTTCCCTGGTACATGATCAGAAAGAGATTTATTTTTCAGATGTAATGGTGTATAGGGAGGAGGGACTACAGACAAAACTATTCTCCAAGCCAACTGACCGTAATACAAATTTTACATTTTAGTAGTTTTCATCCCACTCACACGAAGGAGGCAATACCAATTAGCCAATTAACAAGAGTTCAGAGATTAGTCAGTGACCCACAGGTTAGGGACACCCAAGTACAACAAATAAATACATTTAACACAAAGGGGTTATCCCACATGGGTATTGGACAAGGCAGAAAAGAGTCTGTCCCAGAATAGAGAGAAAAAGTAAAGTCCAAGGATTACTTTTGTTACCCAATATGGCGAATCCAGCATAAAGGTCAATGACATTCTACAAAAACATTGGTATCTGCTACGTAAGGCATATCCCATGGTAGATGAGTTTGTATTGCCACCCCTTACATCTTACAGGAGAGGTAGAACTAGGACACAGACATATAAAGAAAGGATTGAGGAACACATGCCTCGGAGTCAGGAATTGTGGCATGTATTCATGTCTTAATTGTAGACAATGTTGTTTTGTGATAAAGGGGAAGTCCTTCGAACACCCAGGCACGGGGGAGGTATATCACATGAGGGGATACTACACTTGTATCCAGGGCCGCCATTAGAAATCACGGGGCCCCGTACAACAAAATTTTTGGGGCCCCCTGGGCCCCGCCCACACTGACGACCAAGCTCCGCCCCATATCCCGCCCACATCGCAGTTAAAAGACCACACAGACATCAGCGCTAAAAAAGTAACCCCCCCCCACACAAGTTGTAAAAAGCTATTGATGGTCAGGGCCCCCTTATAAAAAAAATTGGGGCCCCAAAAAAAAAAAAATTAAAATTTTTTTTTTTTAAAAAACATTGGTGGCAGGGGCCCCCTGTTAAAAAAAACTTGGGGCCCCAACAAAAAAAAATGTAAAAAAAACTAAAAAATAAACAAACATTGGTGGCAGGGGGCCCCCTTCTAAGTTAAAAACAAATTGGGGCCCCAAAAAAAAATTTGAAAAAAAATTAATTTTTTTTTGAAAAAAAAAAAAAACATTGGCGGCAGGGGCCCCCTTATAAGTTAAAAACAAATTGGGGCCCCAAAAAAAATTTGAAAAAAAATTAATTTTTTTTTGAAAAAAAAAAAAAACATTGGCGGCAGGGGCCCCCTTATAAGTTAAAAACAAATTGGGGCCCCAAAAAAAAAATTTGGAGAAAAAAAAATTTTTTTGAAAAAAAAAAAAATGGTGGCAGGGGCCCCCTTACAAGTTAAAAACAAATTGGGGCCCCAAAAAAAATTTTAAAAAAAAATAATTTTTTTTTGAAAAAAAAAAAAAACTGGTGGCAGGGGCCCCCTTACAAGTTAAAAAAATTTGGGGCCACCAAAAAGAAAATTAATTTTTTTTTAAAAAAAAAACCCCAAAAAAAAAACAATGGTGGCAAGGGGCCCCTTACGAGTTAAAAAAAAAATTGGGGCCCCAAAAACAAAAGTTTTAAAAAAAAGATTGGTGGCAGGGGCCTATAGAATATTAAAATAATACATTGGTGGCCAGGGGATTAAAAAAAAAAAAACACAAACTGGTGTTCAGTAGAATTGAACTCATGGCTTCAGTACTTCAACTTCGCCTCCTTTCGTGACTTCGGGTCTTTTCACCGCTTCAGGACTTCGGCTTCGGCTGTTTTCGTGACTTCGGGTCTTTGCGCTGCTTCAGGACTTCGGTTTCGGCTGTTTTCGTGACTTCGGGTCTTTTCGGCGCTTCGTGACTTCGGGACTTCGGCTTTTTCCGTGACTTCGGGTCTTTTCGTCGCATCGGCTTCGGCTTTTCGGCACTTCCGCATTCGGCACTGAAGAGGCAAGACGTACGGCTCGGGCGCTCGTAAGGGGGGCCCGGATCTTCAAAAAAATGCAGCGCTGCCGGGCCCCCCTTCATGCCCGGGCCCGGTACGCTTGTCCCCCCTGTCCCCCCCTGATGGCGGCCCTGCTTGTATCTCACAAAATGCGATATACGCTATAGTGTGCCCTTGTGGAAAGATCTATGTTGGGGAGACAATACAGAAGGTGAAGTCATATATCTCTTAACATAGATCTACCATTAATACAGTGAATGTGACACTACCAATCTCCAAACATTTTAAGGAGAAAGGGCATACAGCGGAACAGTTGAGATTCACGATACTGGAGACAGTGCCCCCACTAAAGAGAGGTGGGGATCGTGAGTTGAAACTTAAACAGAGAGAGGTGTGGTAAATTCACTACATCCGCATGGATTAAATAAAGATTATAACCTGTATTTATTTTTATAAAATATGAATATTTCATTGTGTCTATTGGAAAATATACGATTTGTTGTTATATACATGTTACAAATGTCTATTTATTTGTTCTATACAGCAAGTGTGGTGACGGCCCTGTACGAGGCATATGGAAAGAATCAGTAGGTCACTTCCTTTGATGGACTTTAAAACCTGTATAGACTAACTTGATTTTAGAAACCATTGTTCACATGGCTTGAGAAAGAGCCTAAACCGGCTCAAAACGTCGCTACAAAATGTGTGGTGATGTAAATGCTTTTTTTCACTATAATATAACCTTTTTTGCATACAATCGTGAGTGCTGTCCAATTTTGTATACTAAATAACGGGGCAGACCGGAAAACCTCACTGGGACCTGCACCACACATATAAAGAAAATATAGCGTGAGTGCTGTTACTGACGAATACAGGAATGTATATATATATATATATATATATATATATATATATATATATATATATATATATATATATATATATATATATATATATATGCCGCTCATCCCTTTTTATTGGTTGCACATGGGTCAGGCTTGATATACTACTACAGAAATTAACTCCAGCACTCCAGTATATAGCCCCCTGGGAAAACCTAAAAAAAGTATTTAAAAAAATATTGCCAGAAAATTATTTCCCAATGTGTCAGTGTGGCTGTGAGCCCATTAGCTAGCATGAACAAACAAACACCTTCAAATTAAGGGGATTGCTCACTTTCCAACACTTTTTTCAGTTCAGTTGTTTTCAGATAGTTTACCAGAAATAAAGACTTTTAAACATTACTTTTCTATTATTTTCTATTTCTAATATTGATGTTTAAAGTTTATATGTTTCTAAAGCAGCTCTGGGAGTGGTGGTGGGGGGGTTACCAACTCTGTGAACTGTTTAAATAATACAGATGATACATTTCTTGGGCCCTGTTGAGCAGAATCCCTGAGTTTAATTAAAGGGGTGGTCACCTTTAAATTAACTTGGTATGATGTAGAGAGTGATATTCTCAGACAATTTGCAATTGGTTTTCTTTTTTATTTGTGGCTTTTGAGTTTTTAGCTTTTTATTCAGCAGCTCTCCACTATGCAGTTTCAGCTATCTGGTTGCTAGGATCCATGTAATCTTAGCAACCATGCATTGTTTTAAATGAGAGACTGGAAAATGAAAAGGAGGGGGCTTGAATAGAAAGTTGAGTAATAAAAAGTAGCAGTAACAATATATTTGTAGCCTTTCAGAGCATTTGTTGTTTAAATGGGGTCAGTGACCCCCATATGAAAACTGGAAAGAGTCAGAAGAAAAAAAATTAAAAAAAACTATAAAAAATAAATAATTGAAAAGTTGCCTAGAATTGGCCATTCTATAACATACTAAGGGGGTAATGTAATAAAATGTGCTAAGTTTGCTCAAGAGCAGTAAACCATAGCAACCAATCAGCAGGTAGAATTTACTGGTCACCTGTTTAAAAGCAAACATCTTATTGGTTGCTATAGGTTACTGCTCCTGGGCAAACTTAGTACCTTTTATGGTATATGGGGGTAAATGTTAACATGAATGTGAACCACCCCATTAAAGGCAATTGTTATAATTGATACATTAGTTACTAATATTTCACAGATGCTCCTGAGAGATGTATCAACTAATGTAGCAAAATGTAACAGTTTAGAATCTGCCCCTGGATTACTGAGATGCCAGGCATTAACACCAGAGAGGAACATTCAATTTTAAACTTCACATTGTGGAAAACTAGTAATAATTATTCAAAAATTAACATTTTTATTGGCATCAACCTTATTGTAAATTGTACAGTGCCTCTTGTTAGGAGGCATCCATTTAACTGTTTCATAACTGTTTAGTTATAGTGTCCTATTGAAGACTTTAGTTGCCCTAGCAATTATGGTACTTTTCAACATTTCACTAATTTTGAATTTGTATGATAGTTTTATTCTTGCATTCCATTGTCACAATATGTAAAACTCAAAATTAATGGCAAGTATTTAGGAACGACAGCATGTAACAGTTTTCTGTTCAGTCATGGTTTGACAAAATATGTAGAACCTGACAACATATGACATGACTATATCTCCAGGCAGCAATTATTCAGAGCATAAATGTCAGCATCTATTTGAGAAGTGACTGCAAGTGCTTTTTTGACTCTGGGCAATGTTCTTTTTTTGTACTTAAAGGTTTCAAACGTATTGTACCTTTATGTACATGCTTTATTGTTCATGTCTGTCTTAGACATTGTTGCTTATGTGTTTACATTAAAGTAATGAATAGGAGAGGTTATTACTGTGGTTATTTTACAAATAAGTAAACAGATTTTCAGCTCAATACTCTCAAACATGTATGAACAAAGGAAAACCCTTGAGTAAATAAAGTATACAAGAGGTAATTAACTTTTGAATGAACTTTTTTATGTTATTTAATAGTTATTGAAACAATACTAGGAATAGATTTTACATTTAACTCTCTGTTGTTTGAATTTAAGACTGCTTAAACCCTTAGAAACAATATTATGCTTTACGTAAAAAAAAAAAAAAGGAGCGGCAACAAAGCCTTAGAGGCTTAGACGTATGATTTAAAAAGGAACTGAGGAATTTTTTCATAATGAAATATGTAATGTAATATACATATGTAATAAGGTCCACTAGAAGTCAATGGCAGAAGTCCTATTTGCAATTTGAAGATATTATTATTATTACATTTCCACCGGATCCTTGAAAAATTCTGATTTTTCATGCGACAATCCAAAAAAATTGTGTTTTTCCACAATTTCTTAGAGTTTTTTTATTGATAAATAAGGGCAAATTGTGCATTCTAGTTTGGTCTGACTTCATCCAGATTTTGATAAATAACCCCCAAAGTGTTTTTATAGCTATGATTTCAAATGCTTTGCTATAATTTAAGTCAAGCTAAATAATAACCTATATAATAATAAAACAGTACCTTGTACTTGATCCAAACTAAGATATACTGTAATTAATGATTTATTGGAAGCAAAGCCAGCCTGCCTATTGGGTTTATTTAATGCTGACATAATTTTCTTGTAGACAAAGTATGGAGACCCAAATTACAGAAAACAGAATTACAGAAAGATCCAGGGTTCAGAGCAGTTTTCAAATCTTGTTTTTATTCTTTTGGAATCCACAATTAAAGGATAGAGCAGCCTCCTTTTTATGAAAATCGTTGTCAAGGCAATCTTTGCATCATCCCAAAATGTATTTTTATGCACCAGAATGGGGAAACTGATGACCAAACCCATGCAAAGGCTACACCGTTATAGACAGTGAGGGGGACAGGGGCATGCGGGGAGTTCAGTTGCCTCTAGGAAGTTCATAAATAAAAGTGAAAGTAATTATTGTGCCTCAGGCATAGAGGCAGGGACAGCAAAATATGATTGACAGCTGAGATTGTAAAATGAGTTTATAACAGACATGTAAGTTTTAATAAAATAACAGAAATGTGGGTTTCATCTGAAAAGGCCTCTTTAGCAGACTACACAGCAAGGGAATATCACCACTTGCAAACTAAAAATACCTTAATGGATGTCTTATGAGGTGTGCATGTGCTTCAATTATATGTGAGTAGGAAAATGGCTTTATATTATTATTCCTATGATATAATATGCTACATGTAACTGTCATTTCTAAAACTGTAATATGATTAACAGACAGACAAGGGTCCTAGCATCTTCACAACAAGAAATATTAATACCTTATTTTTACTTTTTTTTTTATCCAGAAAGGACGAAAAAGAATATGCACTGAAGCAAATTGAAGGTACAGGAATATCCATGTCGGCTTGTAGAGAGATTGCAGTAAGTGGAACATTATTGTAATTTTTTAAAATTTAAGCATGATGTGAAAAAAGTTAAATTTATGTATATCTAATTGTGAGTAACTAGAGGTTTGTGGACTTGAGAGTTGTGGACTGTCTGAGCATAATTGCACACCTTGGGCATGGCTGTGATCAGTGACATCTTAAAAAGTGTGAACTCTCCCTGTGAAGTCACTAAATAGGCAGATCAAAACATTCCTTGGTAAACGTTTTATATGTAACACTACTTTCCAGAGTTCTCCACATAGTGTGCCAAATATACCAAATGCATAAAGGTTGCATAATAAATATATGTGAAAGAAGTCTGTTGAGCCTTGGCGCAGTCTTGGCTTCCTTGGTGGGCCATCACCCCCAGGGTCATTAATTGAACAATATTGCTCCTTCATTCTATAATTATTCAGTTCAAGACTGTGTCCGTACAGCACAGAAAACTATATCTAATTTTTACCTATATTCATTCTGGAACTTTATGGGATGATGTAGTTATCGTTTTATTACTTATTACTTGCCTCTGATACTAGCAGCTGACTAGAGCTAGTAACTGATCTAAGGTCTTTTTCATACTATTAAACATTCAAGGTCCTTGTAATCAATTTGTCATGGTATGTCAAAAAGAGAACTGGGCATGCTCAGTATCAGACAGCCAAGCCTGAGGGAGGGGCTGAGTGGGTTGAGGAGGAGGAAGAGAAGGAGAACAAATCCATAGTGATTAAGGGGATGCTGCAGCCTTTCTATTAAACTGATTACATTTTTGTGTGTGTGCGTGAGCTGGGGGTTACCTGACTGTCAACAGCACAACAGTAAAGCAGCTAGTGTCCTGTGAGTCATGGTGCAAAATATAGCAACAGGAGCTCCCTCATGTTATGTCTCACCATAGTTTCAATAACAGGTTTGATAAATACGCCCAAAAGACTAGCATTAAATTAGCAAATAAATAAACAAAGCCACAGAGCTAAGCCAAAAACGAAAATACAAGAAATGGAGTGGAAAAAAAGGCAGCAGGTACTTTGAACCATTTCAAATTTGCCAGTTTGTATGAATGCCCCCAGGCAGTTGTGAAACCTGCAAATCTGAAGATGCATTTCCATAAATGGAGATGCTGGTTTAGCCAAAATTGATGCTACACTCACTGCTGAAAAATACAGGCACATTCTTATCCATTATGCAATAGCATTTGAGAGAAAAGTAAGAAAGCCAAATTCTGCAGTGAAACTTTAGCAAGTTCTCCATGATGTTGGGACTTAAAGGAGAAGGAAAGCCCCAGGGCGCAAAACCCCTCCCCCCCTCCCGTGTATTGCCCCCCCTCCCTCCTCCCCCCTGGCCTACCCCTCCCGCTGGGCAAATGCCCCTAACTTTTTACTCACCCCTCTGCGCAGGTCCTGTCCACGGAGTTCGCAGTCGCCATCTTCTCCCACGCGCGTCTTCTTCCTGCTCTGATCGGCGTTTTCTGGCGCATGCGCAGTAGGAACAGGTACCGGTACGGCTCTACTGCGCATGCGCCGAATGTCACGAAGTGAAATCGGAAAACTTCGTGACATTCGGCGCATGCGCAGTAGAGCCGTACCGGTACCTGTTCCTACTGCGCATGCGCCAGAAAACGCCGATCAGAGCAGGAAGAAGACGCGCGTGGGAGAAGATGGCGACTGCGAACTCCGTGGACAGGACCTGCGCAGAGGGGTGAGTAAAAAGTTAGGGGCATTTGCCCAGCGGGAGGGGTAGGCCAGGGGGGAGGAGGGAGGGGGGAAATACACGGGAGGGGGGGAGGGGTTTTGCGCCCTGGGGCTTTCCTTCTCCTTTAAAAGGATTGTTCAAAAATAAAAACTGGGTAAATAGATAGGCTGTGCAAAATAAAAAATGTGTATAATATAGTTTGTTAGCCAAAAATTTAATGTATAAAGGCTGGAGTGAGTGGATGTGTAACATACTGTAACAGAACAGAACACTACCTCCTGCTTTGTAGCTCTCTTGGTTTCCACTGATTACCAGGCAGTACGTGGGGGGGGGCTAACTAACTGATGATATTTTTGGCTAACTAACTATTAGAAACATTTTTTATTTTGCACAGCCTATTTACCCAGTTTTTATGTTTACACTGAACTGTTTGTTCCTTTAAAGCTGGTCATACAGCATATGTAGGTTTCTTGAGGTGGGCACTATCAGGCTGTATCTTTTTGCCCTTGGGTTGTAGGCTGTCAAGAGGAGGATCACATCAACGTGCATAAACAGTCCTTGATATGATGTAAAAAAAAACAAACCTGACAATCAATATCTTCTCGATTTTTGGCCAAATATGCATTGGTCAGGCCCATTGGATGGCACCATACAAGGACTGTTAAGCTGTGAACTTGATATGGAAGGACTGCGTTGGCAGCATTTATCAGCCTGTGTATGGTCATGTAATTTTTTTTTCTGTTAACTACTTTTTATCAATTTTCTTGATAAATAAAAAACATTTACCCTTTACAGAATTTTCACAAAATTTTGCAGTCTTGTGTGTGTGTATATGTATCTATATATGTGTTTATAAGAATACAGACAATATAGAATCACTATAATTTTCAAATATACTTTTTTAATGAAACTGGATATCTTGTAGAAATATATACGTATTAAATGGGATATGGCACTATTTGTTAAAGGGCAAACTCAAGAATCTCTTGAGGGATAGGGCAGCTACAGTACTTGCAAATATATTTTGACTACACATAACAGCTTCATACACTGGAACAAGGTTTAGCCAGAGCAGATGGCTTTTAGGTTAGTCATAAGATGTTTGATGTTTTGGCCTGCTAGCTAAAGAATGTAGATTTTTGTGGCATTTTTATAGCAACAATAATTCCTTAGAATTTCTACTGAATTATAGTGCAAGCTTCAGGAGACAGGCAACTCTCTGTTTAACTGGCTCTGTTTACTTAACGTTATTGGAGCTGGCGTTTGCAAATGGCAGGGGTTCAACAATATTAGGACTTCTGGCAAGTGTCTCATTCATGTTCCTATATATGCCACTCACGGGTTCAGAGAGATTAGATATGCCCCATTTTACACTCAACATAACCCAGTGTGGACATTATTGAACACCTTCTCTAACATTGGTTCCTGTACTGTTTCCAACCTTACGTACGTTGGAAAATATTGTATGTGTCAGAGACAAATAACAGGAGTCTGTGTGTCTGTCCTGTGAATCAGAAGTTCACAATTAGTACAAGCCCTTGGTGGAATATTGTTTTTTTCATTATAGTATTTCAGGCTTCACCAAATAAACTGCTATAGTATGATTAAAATGATTACATTTATATGTGAATAGTCCACGTTATTTAACAAGTAATTGCTCAGCTTTTGTCATACAAGACTCCAAAATACACAATCATAGGAAAATGGCACATTGGATATTTTGACTGCTGTTGTTATCAGACTGAAAACGATGGTGGTAAAATTACAGTTTGTAAAAAGTCAGTTTACCATGATACCATCTCATAGTAATCAGTTTCTAAAAAACAAACATATACGGTAATACTTGTATTAAATAAACTCATGATGAATATACATTCTGCCTGTTACTTTAATTAAAACTGATATTGTCTTTATTTGAAATTATAAAACAGTGACAGCATTGTTTATCTTTCTGTGTAAGAACTGAATCCGCTGTGTCTAATAAGGGCACACTATGTAGATAACTGCTTTTCTCCACCCGCATTTTGTACACAGGCTGAGAAAAGCAGATCCGGTCCCATACACTCATTTGTTTAGTATCATCAACTAACTGTGGCCTGTGTGCAGTTACAATTAGTAGATTTTGGCCTGAAAATGCACATTTTTTTAGCTCAAAATCCACTCCGTTTTCACACAGGCCGACATTGCACCCATCATTGGGCTACATGAAGGAGCAGATCTGCTTTTCTCCACCTGTGCACAAAACACACAAAGAAAAGGAAATTATCCTCATAGTGTACTTTTAGCCTATAGGTAAGACAAGGTGACTAGTAAATGCAACCTGCTACAGGTGATAAGAACTGTAGCAAACTTTGCTCCTTATGTTACATAATCTCCATTATATTATATAATATCTTATGTGTAATGCACTGTGCCTTTTTTGCCCTAATCAGCTTGATTGGCTATCCCCATGGCTACACAGCTCCTTATTTATATATAATAAAAAATAATTGAATAAATAAAAAATAATAAAAAAATGTGTGTTTTTAAAGCAAACAAATTTTTTTCATCAATTCAGGGTAACAGTACATAACAGATATGGGAATGGGTGGGTGGGTCGAACAGGAGGCCCACGGAAAACCCAAAAAGCAGCTGGGGTTTTGGACACCACTTTAATCAAAAAGGGGAAAAAAGTAATTTGTGCTTCCTGTTCAATCCACACTAGGAGTGACATCACTTCTGGTTTATAGTGATTTACTAGAAAACACATAAGGCTAAGGGCACACTAGGCGATAGCGCCGCGATTTGACTCGCGGCGACTTTTCGCCGCGACTTTTAATCCGCAATCGCTGTGGAAACTTTTGCGCTGGCGTCTATGGGGAATCGCGAGCGTAAAAACACACGCGGCGATCTTTTTTCTATTGTCGCTCGAAATCGCCTCGCTAGGCGATTTCGAGCGACAATAGAAAAAAGATCGCCGCGTGTGTTTTTACGCTGGCGATTTGACGCGATTCCCCATAGACGCCAGCGCCAAAGTTTCCCCAGCGATTGCGGATTAAAATTCGCGGCGCTATCGCCTAGTGTGCCCTTAGCCTAAGTTCCTTTTATACAGGGGGTGGTCTGCTTCTATTTTTGTCCTTTGTTAATGAGTGACTGCTTTGTTCCTTTGTCAGCTTATGACAAGCACATGCCCTTTGTTTATATTGACAGCTGGTGAAAGGTGATTATTTCTGTCACTTCAGCAGCTGATGATGCCTGACTGTTCCGCATTTTGGCATTTAATGGATAATAGTGAATGGCCCTCTCTCTGATTTTGGCTGCTCATTCTGGTTTCACAGTGCAGTTTGTTAACATCTGCCATGTTAAGAGCTAGTTTTGAAAGAGTGCAACGTCAGCTGCTGTTTGTGACTAACTTTTCTGACATGTATCTGATCGATGATAGCTGTGATTTTTAGATAAAAGTTCTGGAAGATCTGTGGAGATAAAAAATGTTAATTTTAAAAATAATGTATTTAAAAAAGACCTTTATTTTATACAAATAATTGTATACTTATTTCCTGAGTGTAATGTCATTAGCTGAGAACGTGGGGACAGATGTCAATATGTACAAACGTAATAGTCCTCCAATTCAATAGAGAGGGTCAGCCCATGTGTCAACCTTGAAAATTCTGCAAATGCATTAAAATCCTGAATTGGTTGTAGTGACACATACACTAATGATTTCTTTATCCAGTTATTTGGGGAAATGTATTGCAGCTTTGATTTGTAGGCACTGGTACAATTTGTAGAAATGCCATTCTATAATGTGGAGCACCATGAGTTAAGTCTACTAAAAACAACCCTTTAAAAACCTAATAAGTTGATATTATAATTTATAGTTTTGCACAAAAAAAATGGCCATCACAATAACTATACCTTCTGCACCAGGAGGGTTCCCCTGTTGCACCCAACCATGTTGAATAATGGGCATGTGCATAATGAGCTCACCAGCTGACTTTTTATATGCATATGTTTTACATAGGGTCATTCAATGTACCCCCAACCCAACATCACTTATGTGCATGTATGTTCCCCAATATGGCCACCCAAACTGACAGTTCTATAGGCTGGCATTCCCTATTATCCAACACCACCAGTGGGGGCAACCAATGTTTCTATAATGAGTACTTTTTAGTTGGAGAGATATGTTGTTCTAGTGCACTAGATGTTAACATGTGGGGTGCTTCTGTCTGAGGCAAGTTCCTCAACTCGTCTATTTTTATATTGAGTATAGTATTGATGTGTGTGCCAGCCCGATACCCGCGGGTTTGGGCCGACCTCGCACCACCTCCAGCTCTCCCTGCCGGCCACCTTGCACTGCCGGCTTCTGACTTCTGGCTTCCTTTTTTTTATAGACTCGCCTTATCGCCCGCCCCTTTTTGTGCCGTCATCGGCGAGGTGGGTCGGCGCTGGTCTATATAAGGAACCCGGAAGGGAGGGTGTGTATAGTGAAAATGTAATTCTAAGAACCTTTCCAATATACATTAGTTACAATGTTCAGTTATTTAAAAAAATTTTGGAAATGTAATTGCTATTAAAACAGTATCTGTCTGGCTGTTTACATTTTTTGCACTCAAGCAAACTGATAATATCTGATTATCTGACTCATGTTAGATAAAACATCAGGCTATATCTTTGTATTGGTGTCAATGTGAATCACCAGTGGCAAAGTATTTGAGTCATTAAAGTGCATTATCTGACATTTTGTTGCCCTGCAAGTCCATGGGCAACAAAACAAAGTATGCCATTGCCCTTTAAAGTCTGACCCAGAAAATTGAAAGGGATAAATCAACAACTTTTGACTGCAATTATATTACATGTTAATTTAAAACAATTGAAAATGTAATATATATTGAAAAGTTGGGTGGAGGCAGGGGCCTGACTACAGAAGAAGCAGACACTTCGGCTGCAGGAGGACCAAAGAGGTATAAGGGGCCCCAAGTGGCCCTAATTATTGACCAATTTCAACATATATTGTAACAGGACACGTGCAAGCACTCAAATGTTTTGAACATATTGTGGTGTGCACAAAGAATTTTGTGTGAAAACAATGTGTACATGCGCATAAAATATTTTTTTTGCACACATAGCCAAGTAGGAATTAGAGGGAGCATTAGTTGGGGGCCCTAAAATTAATTTGCTGTTACAATAATTTTAAACAAAGCCAAATTAAACCTTTTTTCCTGTGTGCATTCTATGATTTGTGACAAACTGTTAGGTTGCTAGGTTAATTTGGTCCCTAGCAACCAAATTGCTGAAATTGCAAAAAGAGCTGCTGAATAAAAAGCTAAATAACTCAAAAACCACAAATAATAAAAAAATAATTGCCAATTGTCTCAGAATATCACTCTCTACATCATGCTTAAAGCCCTTTAACATTTCTTAATATCTGCTTCTCTTGTTAAAGTGCTAGTTTCAGTGTCCCTTTTAATATCTGTAAAAATCCCAGCTTCATGGGACATTTAGGAAGAGTGGTTTTATGCTTGACTCAGCTATTGCGGTGACCTGTATGAACAATAGAATGATCCAAGCTGAAAGAAAGGATTGAGAGAAAAGATGACAACATAGAGAGGGTTAGAAAGGTACAGAAACAAATTAAAATAAAAAAAAGTCTGGTATTATCATGTCCAAACTATTCTATTCGCATAATTGCATTATAATTGAGACAAAAACTTATTTGCTATATATTTTTATATTTCTTCTTTATTAAAAGCATTGGCATCAAACATCAGTTTTACTGGCCCAGTTGGTAAAATTCCAGCCAGGTGGCAATCCTCCCTGAAGCTGAACACCTCAATGCAGTAAAAGGAAAAATAATAACATATAAGCATTCACATCTCAGCCAAACTCGTTTATTAGGATTCCTAGGTAGGCCAGCCTCACAGTTTGGAAACATTCTTTAAATAAATTACAGCAATACCCATCAATCCAGAGAAGATGAATATCCCAAAGCAACCTGGACAAATGCAGACCAATAAAAGCTAAAAATAGACTGCAGGCTTGTTAATCTCCACAGCAAAACAAAGGAAGCAGGAATTCCTGGAAGCAGGATTGTGATGTTTTATGTTCTAAAAAATGCATATTCCTTTTATACTATATGGAGGTGAGTTTATATGTAGCAATTTTACTTTTCAAGAACATTATCTATGTTTATAATTGATAGATAGATAGATAGATAGAGATAGATAGATAGATAGATAGATAGATAGATAGATAGATAGATAGATAGATAGATAGATAGATGATAGATAGATAGATGATAGATAGATAGATAGATAGATAGATAGATAGATAGATAGATAGATAGATGATAGAGGATAGATAGATAGATAGATAGATAGATAGATAGATAGATAGATAGATAGAGGACCGAAATGCATAAATGAACGTGTGGGTTAATGATGTAATTGAAAGGAAATATCCTGGGGACTCAGGCTAAACCCTTTTCTTTTTAAAAGCTCAGTTACAGGCAGAAAAAAAACACAGAGGTGACTTACTGTGAAAAGCCATTTCTGTTGATAGGCAGTATACTTGAATTCTCTCATGTACATGGGATATTATTGGCTGAAATGATTGTTGCTGGAATTGCCTGAGATTGGAAGGGCAGGCTAGCAACAGCGAGAAGCAGCCTATTACCAGGCTTATGCTTAGGAAAATGTGTCAGTTAGATGACTTTCCATCTTAATACACATGCTGCGGATGTGGCTTGAATCCATAATGTAAAAAAGGGAAAACAGATACATTATCAGTTTAGTGATTTAATAAGTGAAGCAATAATCTGAATAATCTTAGCATGACATGGTGTATTTGCATTTCCTGAATGCATTTGCAATGGCATTATAGAGTAACACGTAGCATTGACAAAGGTTTAAAGGACAAGCAAACCCTTGTTCACCTAGGAGGGGTTTCAACAAGTTTTTTTTCCCTTGGGCCGGTGTTCTTTTTTGGGAAAAAAGAGGATTCTACAACAATGCCACACTGCCATCTTTTTTACATTTACCAAGCTTCCCTTGTAAGGCCTTTGACTTGCACCTGTTCATTAGTTAAATGTTCCAATTTTACTCTGATCTTACTAACTAACTGTGAATTTATTATCAATATAACAATGTGCTTTTCCTAAAGTGTGCAAAATGCCAGCAGTTAAACTGCAGAGTGGAAATGGCCATGGACTGATCGTTGCATTTATTTTGAGCTTATGACCAAACTGTATAAAAAATTGGTTTATTTAGTGGCTGCTAAAAAAAGTTTTTGAATCACCACTTTTGTGCCCAGAACACAATTGATTATTCTGAGTTGACATTTTGTGAACACAGTTATCAAGGCAAGCTTTAAATCATGCCAAAATGGGACAACTGATGCCCATGCACTGGCTTCATAATTAGATGTTGAAGACAGAGGGGGAATGTCAGGAGTGCAGTGATGTCTAGGAAGTGCAGAATGGAAAGTGAAAGTGATTGTCTGCCCCGACTCTATGCCTTAGGCATAGAGGCAAGGCGGACAATATATGATTGATAGCTGAGTGTTTTAAACAAGTTTATAACAGGTATGGGTGTTTTAATAAAAATAATTTGGGTTTCATGTTTAATTTGCAAAGGACTTTTATTGTACAGCTTTTTATGTAAGGGTGACAGGTCCCCTTTAAAGGAAAAGTAAAGCTTAACTAAAGAAGTAGGCTAGAAATGCTGTACATTATGTTTTTGGCTTTAGTACCAGCCCAAATCAGCCTTTAGCAGGGGAGGCCTGTGTCTCTGAAAATGCCCCAGTAGCTCCCCATCTTTTCTGCTGATTCACTGTCCATGCTCTGTGCTGTTACTGAGCTTAGTGGTTGACTCAAAATATACAGTACACATAGAATAAAAATGTCACAATATAAGGCTGCTTAGTAATTAATGCAGATAATTACTACATGGCAGCACAGAAACCAGTGCAACTAGCATGAGAATGTAATAATTAGCCCTGTAGCATATATTACAATAATAAATAAAAATAATGTTGGGAGATATTTCAGTGCTGATGTAAAGTAAGTAGGGTAAAGGTGGAAGATATGAATTTATATTGGTGGCAAAACAATACTTCTTAGTTTAATTTATGTCTTAAAGTACTGAGATCCAAATTACAGGTGGATCTCTTATCCAGAAAGCCCCAGGTCCCAAGCATTCCGGATAATAGATTCAATAACTGTATGATAACATTCTATCAATGCCCTATAATATAATGTCACCACTGTTAAAACTCACAATATAAGAAGTGATTGTTGCCTGTTGAGAGCTGTAAAGACTGACAAGCTGAAAGGTGCACTGCACCTGTGTTTCTCAGTGCATCAGTGCTATTGTTCATCATATTCTTTTGTGGAAAATTACAGCATGTTGATTAGTTGATCTCCCCACAACAACTTGCTAAATTGCTAAATGTAAACATGTATATATCACAAGCAGATACTTTGTTGTTAGAAAATAAATAATGTATCTTGTAAAAATATATTTCATAAATACTGTGGTGCTCATAAGTTTACATACCCTGACAGAATTTATGATTTCTTAACCATTTTTCAGAGAATATGAATGATAATACAAAAACTTTTCTTTTCACTTGTGGTTAGTGGTTGGCTGAAGCAATTTATTGTCAAACAACTGTGTTTCCTCCTTTTAAATCATAATCACTACACAAACTACCCAAATGACCCTGATCAAAAGTTTACATACCCCAGTTCTTAATACTGTGTATTGCCCCCTTTAACATCAATGACAGCTTGAAGTCTTTTGTGGTAGTTGTGGATGAGGCTCTTTATCTTCTCAGATGGTAAAGCTGCCCATTCTTCCTGGCAAAAAGACTCCAGTTCCCTTAAATTCTTGGGCTTTCTTGCATGAACTGCATGTTTGAGGTCTCCCCAGAGTGGCTCAATGATATTAAGGTCAGGAGACAGATGGCCACTCTAGAACCTTCACTTTATTTTGCTGTAGCCAATGACAGGTCGACTTGGCCTTATGTTTTGGATCATTGTCATGTTGGAATGTCCAAATACGTCCCATGCGCAGCTTCCGGGCTGATGAGTGCAAATTTTCCTCCAGTATTTTTTGTATTTCACCTGAAGTTATTTGTTGGTTTTTCCTTGTATCCCGAACAATTTTTCTGGCAGTTGTGGCTGAAATTTTAGTTGGTCTACCTGAACCCCTAATTTTCCACTTCTTAATTAGAGTTTGAACACTGCTGATTGGCATTCTCAATTCCTTTGATATTTTCTTAAATCCCTTAATGGGATTATGTAGGCCAGGTTTGTCCTATGCAAATCTTGCATACAATGGATTAAATAAAATGTTCTTACTGTACAGATTATAAAATAGTTAATGACCATTTTAGTATTCTGAAGACCTCTGTGTAAGGAACCCCAGAATGAAATCCAGAAATTTCACACTTCTTATAACCTGACTACAGTGATTGCTTATGACTGCATTTTTAGAAACATAGGCCAAAAATTTAATGTATAAAGGCTGGAGTGACTGGATGTCTAACAGAACAGAACACAACTTCCTGCTTTTCAGCTCTCTAAAGTCAGCGACTTTAAGGGGGGCCACATGGGACATAACTGTTCAGTGAGTTTGCAATTGATCCTTAGGGGCAAATTCACTAACCTCCAAAAATTCACCAGCGACGGCTTCGCTCACAGTGCAACACTTCGCCAGACGTAGATTCGCCAGGACAATGTTAATTCACTAAAATTCCAAGTTGCGTCCAGGGTGCGGAACGCTGGCAAAGTTGCGCTAGCGTTACTGCGACAAGCGAAGTTGTGCTAGCATTGGCTAATTTGCATACGGTGGGAAGTTAAAGTTCAATGGACGTATATGTTGCAGCAAATACATTACACTAGCCCGGGAAACCTTAATAAAATAAGAAAAAGTTGTAATATTGCCCTACACATGAGCCCAGTGTATAGATTATGTGCCATATGTTAGGAAATGTAGGGGGGGGGAGCCGGTTACCCTAAAAAATATTTACGCTATTTTTCAGCCTATCACCCTGAAAAAGGAAAAGACACTAGCGTTTTTTTGGACTAAATTTTCCACTATTTTTTGAGGAACTCCTATCTACTCTATTGCACTTCGCCTGGTCTGAGGTGGCAAAGGCAAGTCTGGCGCAAGAGGTAACGTTCAGTAAAATCCGCATCTTAGTTTCGCCAGGGCGCTAATTTACTTCATCCGAAATTGCGCTCAGGGAGGCGAAAAGTAGCGAAGTTGCACTAGCGTTAATTCGTCAAGCAAAGCGAAGTTACGCTACCGATGCCTAATTTGCGTACGGCGCCAAGTTAAAGTTGAATGGACGTATATGTAGCAACAAATACATTACACTACACAAGCCTGGGGAAAGCTTCATAAAATAAAATAGAGTTGTTAGGAAATGTAGGGGGGAAGGAGGGTGCCCCCAAAAAAATTTGCCTATCACCCTTAAAAAAGGAGTTTTTTGGGACTTAGAAAAAATGCCTGGTCTGAGGTGGCGAAGGCAAGTCTGGCGCAAGAGGAAACGTTCAGTAAAATGCGTAAGTTAGTGAATTAGCGTAGTTATGTCGTCCCTTCGCCATAGCGCAACTTCGCCTGGCGTAAGGGTATGAAGTAGCGCTAGAATAGGTCCACTTCGCTAGCGAATTTACGCCAGCGCCCGTTAGTAAATAGGCAAAGTAACGAAATTACGTCACGCTGGCAAATTTGCGCTAGCGTTAGCCGCTTCGTGCTTTAGTAAATTTGCCCCTAAGTGAGTTGCAAAGCAGGAAGTAGTGTTCTGCCTATTATGTTAGATATCCAGTCACTCCAGCCTTTATAGATGACATTTTTGACTAACTATATTGAAAAATTTTTTATTTTGCACAGCCTATCTATTTACCCAGTTTTATTTTTATACTGAACAATTCCTTTAAAGGAGAACCAACCCCTTTTTTATTAAAATCCAATACGCTACATAGACCCCCTCCCTGCTCCCCCCCAGCCTAGGTGTTACCTTGGGTAAATGCCCCTAACTCCTTACTTACCCCTCGTTGCAGATTCAGGGCATTGGAGTTCACGGACGCCATCTTCTTCTCTTCTGTAGTCTTCAGGGTCTTTTTCGTCGCATGCACAGTTGTTCGGGACCAGCAGATTGCGCCGAAGATTCCAGAGCAGAAGAAGATGGCGCCCGTTAACTCCAATGCCCTACATCTGCAACGAGGGGTAAGTAAAGAGTTAGGGGCATTTACCCAGGGTAACACCTGGGGGGGAGCACGGAAGGGGTCTATGTAGGGTAGGGGGGTAGGGAATTTTAATGAAAGGGTTGGTTCTCCTTTAAGGTCAAAAGCTGTGTTATCCTGTAAGAAACCAAAAAAAACTATTTATGGTGGCAGTTTATATATTTTATGGAATGAGTGGGATATTTTCATCGGTGTCATGCAGGAATCAAGTGCTTTTCAAAGATTTTGGTTTACATTCATATCTTGCTTTTAACAAGCACATGAAACTTGTATTGTGGGATATTAGTATGCATGTTAAAGGGGATCTATTGTGAAAATGAAAAGTTAAGCTTCATCTTGCTGAAACAAGAGACTTTCTAAATATAATCAATTAAAAATTCCGTACAAGTTATTCTTCACTCTCCCCATCTGAGCAACCTGTCCCTCTTCATTCTGTCTTCATGCAGTAGGTGGAGTCAGTTTTTGATTGAGAGTTAGGTCTAATACATCCTTTGGGGGGGGGTGCACACTTAACCCAGGTGCTCACTCTTTAAAAATAACTGGCTCTGATCGAAATCCTGTTACTCTGCATGCAGGGTGTTTGCCAGAGTCTGTTATTGTGTTACCCTTTGTTTGTGCTGGATTTGGTTATTTGAGTTATTCTGCTAAGAAAGGGAGCCACCCTAAAAGACCTAATAGACCTACCTTTCAATCAAAATCTTACCCAGACCTCAGTATGAAGAGTGACAAGTTGTGTAGAGTTAGATACTGAAGAGTAACTTGATCATTTCTTTTTATTTGATTATATATAGAAAGTGTCTTATTTCAGTGAGATGAAGCTTATATTAATGTTTCATTTTTGCCATAGATCCCCTTTAAATACCAATATTTTTTACTATGCTAGACAGGTACTTGTACTGCTAAAGTAATACGTTTTTGCTGTTCCAGTAGATTATATTCATGAATTTCACATATTCCTTGCCAAGCTCTCAGTCACTCTCACTTATTTTAGACATTGTCATAATGTCATAAGCTGCTAAACCATTATCATACTCAGGACTTCCCAGAACTGCCATTTAGGAATGTTGTGACACTTATATCCAGAATACCTAGTCTTTGCACTGACACTGACAAGTTTGACTGTCATCATCCTTCTTTCCTAGGAGGAGGAGTTCAGATTAAAGGTGACAGTTCGGCCTTAAAAGAACATAAATGTGCAGGGCTTTATATATGTATTTCCCATCTCTATGATGGCAGTATGATGGCAGTATTCACTCTGTGAGGGTAATATAGTACTGTGGGGATCAGATATTCACTTTTAGCCTTCCAATTAAGATTGAAGGATGAATGATAATAGATGTCAATCAAAGAATAGAATAGATCAAAAATATAGTTAAATCAAAGTAGCAGATTTAAAGAAGTATTCCCATCAGTTTGAATGCTATCACAGTAATTAACAGTTTCCTGACAGGAAAGTTTTTTAACAAATGTATTAATTTATTAATTAATTTATTATTTTTTAACAGATTTACGGTAAGAAAGCCTTTATTGCATTTTTTTAATATTCCAATTGGTCATAAGTACATTTTTTGTGAGCAGTACCTATTAACGGTCATAAAATGTAAATTTGCCACTTAGTGGCCAATCTGTATCAAATGTTTCAGAAATGTAATCATCTGATATTTGCAAATAAATTTCTCATCACATTGTCACATGTAAAACCATTCTTGTGCCTTCTGGCTGCATCTGTGGTTTTTCATATGATCTATGTGCCATACTTCATTACTGTGATTTTGTAAGAGATACCACATGATAGGTTCAGTTTAGAATCTTGTTGATTATAACAAGAAAATATATAATATGCCATTTTCTTTAAAAAAAATTATGATAATTTTAAAACACATAATTCAAGTATCACTTAGAGTACTGCCTATTAAGTCATGCATCTACCGGTACTTGAATTTTATGATCGCATGAAAATATGTGACCCCTTAAAGTGACAAATGTGTTGATCACCTTCTGATGCGACCATCTAAGTATAATGCCCAGATGATAAGCCAGGCTGACCAGTGACCTGTGTATTGTGTCATTGACCAGCCTTGGGATGAAACTGCAGAAATGCCCTGTACTTAACCTTTAGGCATATTTGCAGGATCAGTGCAATCTGACTATATAGGTGTATGGCCAATTTGCACTAATATGCAGCCATTGAACATTCTTTCCCTTGGCCCTTGTGTGGGCAGCATTATTTGATTTAAATACAAAAAAGCTGATCTCAGAAGCTGCTGCCTTCTGTCTGTCCCTGAGTGTGTCACGAGTTAAACTTAATCTGCACCACAGGTAGAAAAACCCTATTTAAAGAGGTGGTTCACCTTTATGTTAATATTTATTATGTAATACAATGTCCAATTCTAAGTAACTTTTCAATTGGTCTTCATTATTCATTTTCTATAATTTTTGAATTATTTGCCTTCTTCTTCTTCTGTCTCGTTCCAGCTTTCAAATGGGGGTTACTGACATCCATCTAAAAAACAAATGCTATGTAAGGCTACAAATTTATTGTTATCGCTACTTTTGATTATTCATCTTTCTATGAAGGTCCTCTTCTCAGGACCCTAGCAACCAGATTGCTGAAATTGCAAACTAGAGAGCTGCTCAATAAAAAGTTAACTCAAAAAACCAAAATAATAAATAATAGAACCAACTGCAAATTGTCTCAGAATATCACTTTCTACGTCATACTAAAAGTTAACTCAAAGGTGAACAGTCCATGTATTTTGTTTTCTCCTATCCTGATCGCAACCAATGTCCATTTAGCTTTTATTGGCCTACTAATATAGGACTAATAATGTTACAGGAGGTTTTGCTTGTGTTTGTGTAAGTGTTCCAAATGGAACACTAATTCATCTACATATTACTGTGATTTCCAGCCTTAAATTATCCAGACTCCAGCTGTTTCAGAACTCATAGCACATGTTTTAAGTTGTATATGGTCAGAGTCAACGACTGAGGTCACAAGGCACATATATATGACCACAAGCCGTCCAAAATACATGTTTTGTAATCATCATCATAATGTACTTATATGTTTTGTTTCATGTTTCTAAAACACTACTGGTTTATAAAAAGGCATTTTAAGTCACCTGGGAATTCAATAACCACAGTGAAAGATATAGACCTGCAGTCTCATGCCCTTGCATCTACAGTACACTATATGAGACAAATATAAGAACATGCAGCCCAGTTTTTTCAGGCACGTGCAGAGTTGTACTGTGCCATTGAGGATGTTAATGAAGGTGTCATTGAGATTTCTCTGTTTATACAACAATAATTCATCAAGCAAGGGAAAATCACAAAGGATGCTAGGGTGGATTATGGGAACTGAATTTTCTTACACAAACCTGGTGTGCATTTTACATCATATTAGCAGCATTCTGCAATGTTGAAAATTATTGTTAAAAATGTATACATGCATTTGCTCCTTGAATAAGGAATTAAGATATTTCTTTGGAAATAATCTTTATTGTTGACACAAGATAAGTTCTGATGTATGCAGGTATCAGGTTTCTGGAATGTGTGATGTAGCATTTCTTTTCAAACTAATACCCAAAAATAAGATCAAAAGATAAGTAAAATTTAAACTAAAAGTAATATTACTCTTAGGGCAATGACAAACGTGGTGTCTGTGTGAAATGCTGTGTCACTGCAATGTAAATAGTGTGTGTGTGGGGGCGGGGTTTAAATGTCACAATTGAGTGAAAAAACTCATTTTGAGATATATTCAGCATGATTTACATAGAAAGACACCGCATTCTAGATGTTTGTCACATGTGATATAGCACAAAATCTGTCGTTGCCCTTAATGTTCATCCTTATGCTGTGATAAAAGTCTGCCTCTTTTTGCTTTTTTTCCAGCTGTTGCGAGAGTTGAAGCACCCAAATGTGATTGCGTTACAGAAAGTGTTTCTGTCCCACAGCGATAGAAAAGTTTGGTTGCTGTTTGATTATGCAGAACACGACTTATGGGTAAGAGGTTTTTCCAAATAGAAAATGTATTTCTTCTCTTTTAATAGAGGATGTGTTTAAAACTATTTTGGGCCTTGAAGGTCCTGCTTTGTGTTTTCTAATAGCTACAATTTTATTCAGTATTTTACAGAATAAAGTATTTTGGGTTCAACTTTTTTAATATACAATCTTGATAAGCAGTTTTAGTGAAAAGGAGAATTAAGAATGAAGAGTTGTAGTTATAAACGTGTCCACTAAAACTTCAGCAGAAAAAAGGGCTGGCTTTAAATAATTGTTCCCAACCTTCCAATATGATAAATGTTAACAGCCAGCTTTATAACATGATGTTAGATCTTCAAAATAATGTGATACTCAAATGAATTTCAAGCTATGGAACAAAACAATTAAAACCTTTCATGCAACTCATGAACATAAACTAACCTTATTCTAAATAACTAGTGAATAGGTATATCAGATATTACCAGGCATTATTTATAAATAATAGTTGAATATTGTAAAAGGATTGAACCACATATCATAGCACTTAAATGGCCTTTTATGAATATGCACTTAAAAGTGAGCTAATACATTCAGCATTAAAGAGGAACACCACAAAAACTCCACAAAAACATAACTTAAGCTTTTTGAAAAGTAAACATAATTTCAAGCAATATGATATAAAATATTCAGACTTTTCATGATTTTTAATGGTTTCTGACAGTTCCCTAAGCTTAGCTGACTGCTCTTCTGCTGGTCTTTCTGACTATTTTGCTGAGCTGGCTGACTACTGTTACTTTGTATCAACAGCCAGCTGTCCTTAGCCTGCATCCTCCAAACCCCCACAATTCCCTGCATATGTAATTTAAATAAGGAACAGAACATCACATTGCAATGCATTGTGGGTTATGTAGTTCCTGCATGCTGTCTGTAACCTGTGGAGAAGTTGTTACAATCTGTAACACCAGTGTTTAAGTCCCTCCTTCCCTGCCTGGATTTCAAATGATGCAGAGGGAACTATTAAACAGCTGAATTGCAGCATAGAAAATGGCATATTCATACTTTTTGACTAACTTTGATGGGTATATTAGGGGTTTCTGTGTTATGTGGGCCTCTTTATCAAATTTTGGTTTGGAAGCCGGAGTTTTCCTGATTCACACCATATATACTTCAAGTTCCACCTGTTACCTCATCTTATTTTTAGTTTTGTAAGTACCAAGTGGCTGATCACAATTTTTTTTCTGGGAACTACAACACCATCATGTTTCTAACACTAGTATATTTTGTTATAAAAACTCACCTGCAGTAGTTTTGTTTTAGTGATATAAGAGAACGAACATCTGTAATGCACCATGGCAAATATAGAAGAAGGCTGCACTCCATTTTGGTTACCTCGTGGACAAGCAATTCTTAGTGGAGCATAGTTTTGTAAAAAAGACAGTTGCATCCAGATGTCTAGAGGTTTCCAGTCTTCTTTGGTTCAGGTTTCATTTACTTGACCAACCATTTGCTGTGAATATAATTTTGTAACCTTGAATCTGGTTTAGTTCTTGGAATATGCATTTGGAATGCAAATGAGCTTTCATCACAAATCTCACTCTCTGGGTCCCCCTAGTGGGGCCATCTGAACAGCTAGGTAAGCTATGCCACATGCTTATACATGGGGTCCAAATTAACAGAAATTGATTTGAATCAATTGTCAGGAAAACCATTTAGGTTGTAAAGAGGATCAGTGGATCAAGTAGGCATCAGATGCCCCTGTAAGATAATGTGAGATTAGAAAAACACAATCACTTTCTTTTCATTCCTGTGGGAAGCGCATTTATCAATTGGTGAACTCTAATTTTCACCCATTGATAAATGCACTTCTAAAATCACTTAGGAATTAATAAAAAGTGAGTGACTTTTTCTGTGGTAAACACTAATCTCACATTTTGCTAAATCTGCCCATTGGTGTTAATTTATGAAGAAAGTAAATTACAGGAGAGGACTGGAGAGTAATATATCTGTGTGTATCTGAACAGTATTCTTAGTGCTAATGCATGTTTCAGTGGAAGAAAACTAAATTGAATTAAGATGTATTCTACTGGGCTACACGGAATAATACTTTAGTCCATACCGCCAAAGTAGAAAAAACCTACATAGTTTGAAAATAATTTCCCTACAGAATATAATTCAGAATTTTTTGATTGCTTAATTATTTGTCCTCTTTGTTGTAAAGCCCCAAAATAAGTAACCAGCAACCAATAGCTTTCAGAAGTCATATGATGAGTTGAATAGAATATTATTATGTGTATAATTAGTGTCACTAACTAGTCATTAGTGTTATTTAAAATAAAACTGTATGCCTGTTTCTGGAAGGCCCTAAGTTAGAGGACATAAATAAACATACAGCATCATGAAGATGATGAAGTATTAAAATAAGTATGGTATGAAGTTCTGGAGAAACACCAACTTCCCCCGTCACACTGTTAAATCTATTATTAAAAAATAAAAATTAATATGTCAGAACTGTGATTCTTACTTTATATGGTCATCCAACAAAATGTAACGATCAGTTAATGAAACATTTAGAAAAGCACCAAGTGGTGGAGAGATGTGAGTTACTGTTCATCACATCACTGGGCTTTATAGCATAGTGAAGAGAAGAACGCCGTTGACAAATACAGCCTATATCAAATCATGTTCTTAGTTTGCGAAAAATCGTATGGAAGGCACAGTCTACATTGAAAAAGGTTTTGAGGTCCAATAAGATCAGGGTAGCATCATCATTCCAGAAGGGCAATGAGCCTAAACACACAGCCAAACATATATTGCAGTGATTTAAAAACAATATCCTGAATGTTTTAGAATGGCTTAGCCAAGGCTTAAAAATTGTTGTCAATGATCTTCAACCTGAGCTTTAAAGTATGTTGCCAAAAAGAAGTGGCAAAAATTGCAGGATCCAGATGTGCAAATATGGTAGAGACTTGCATCTAAAAGACAGAACTGTAACTGCAGCGAAAAAAAGTCGAACCATTGGCTGGAGAGGGGGAATACTTGTGCAACCAACAACTGCAGCTTTTTTTTCAGTGTTAAGAAAGTTGTGTATTCTAAATGGTAAAAATCCCAGTTAAATTCATTTTAATTCTAGGTTGCAAAATTTATAAAGCTCCCAATGGGTTGAATACTTAGGCACTGTACTAAATCTTTGGATCCTAGACTCCCCTTCTGTTAACAAAGTGCTGACCAAATGGCAGTGGTCTGGAGTATAAATTTGCATAATGCCTGATCCTCCTTCTTGTTGGATATTTACAGGGTCTGCTAAGCTAAATAAATATTGTTAACAGAGTGAGACATAAATAAATATATATATATGTACCTAACTTAGCTTTTTTTGAGTATATCTATGGAATGAGCTGTTTGAATACAGCCTGTTCAGAGGACCACAATGGCTAAATAGCCTTAGGTGCCTTATTACATTGTCCAGTTTGCAGGCCACATACTAACAAAATGATATATTTTTAGTTTGAAAGGTACACAACACGGGCATCATTGCATACACATGCCACAGCGTTTTGTACTGTAGTTATTGACATTTTTTTATGTGTCTAATCTGGTGAGTGCAATTTTCTATATTATCTCATTAGAAGTTTACTATTCCCCACACATGCACACATATACTAAACTGTTTAATTAACTAAACTGTATATTGTTATAACTAAGGTAAAGCACTTTATATCTTGTCGGTGTTATATAAATAAATGATGATGATATTTTCATATATCATTCATATAATGGAAATTTATTTTATAAGCTGTTTACAGGAATATATAGTGGTTCCACAGATATTGGTGGTCATTTATCAAGGATACACTTTGCTTATATTTGCTCAGAAATTCAGAAATTTGCTACAGGGCTAATTATTTCCTTACTCTTTCCAATGAATTCAAGAGTGCTAATGCAGTGAAATGAATGCACAGTTACATTTCAGATATAGTGCAAAATACAGCACAATCAAGTACAAGGGAGTCTTGTACTTCTGGCATCTAAGTACAGGGTCATTGTTAGGGTAATGAAGACCAAGCAACTAGATGTCAGCTGAAATTCCAATCCTGAGAGCTATTTAAATAAAAATGTCAATATTTAAAAACATGAAGACTAAGTTAATTGTGATATGAATTACCCCTTTTAATTATGTGTTTCTCTTCTGCCTTTCGATGCATGAATTGGAAATCCTATCTAGTTGTTGGATGACACCAAGCAACCAGGAAGGAGATCTTGAGGCTAGTTTATTATTACTATTAGTATTAAATTTGACTTCATATCATTCGATTTAGTTTCCATGCAGTCATTTGAACCACTGCTGGATTGTTGAGGAAAGGGATAAACCAACAATCAAATAATTGTAAAATCAAAATTGGGAATTGCAGACAAAATTAAAGAATATAAATAAATAGTAGCTGCAAATTATCTTAGAATAACATATAGCAATAATACTGTAGTAAAATTCAAGGAGAATATCCTCTTTAGGCTTTTGAAAGCAAAAAGCTAAACATTTGTATATGCAATATGGTATGTAATGAAAAAGACCCTTTACAGTATAACAATAATTTATAATTTGTGTAATTATGTTTGTTAATTCTAGCATATCATCAAGTTTCATCGTGCCTCAAAAGCAAATAAAAAGCCCATGCAGCTACCAAGATCAATGGTCAAGTCACTACTCTATCAGATCCTGGATGGAATCCATTACCTGCATGCAAACTGGGTGCTTCATCGAGACCTGGTAGGCACTGATAACTTTCTCTTAAGGGTTTATCAGGAATGTTAAGACTTGCAGATTTCCTGGTATTGTTGCTCAAAGGCAATCTATTATTAAAATGATATGTAAACAATTATATTCTATTGTTTCCAGAACCATAATCTGGATGAAAGCAACAGCCTGGCGTCTAGTTTTCAAACCTTTAGCCAAGTAGCACGTCTATGCTCAGTTAATTATGTGATATTTCCTGTGAACAATTTTGTATAGCTCAATGTGTCTATGTAACAAAAATCTACTTTCTATATTTTTAGTTTTAAAGAACGATTTCTGCCTTTAGAGTATTTCCATTAAAGCATTTCTTAAAGGAATTGTTCAGTATAAAACTAAAAACTGGGTAAATAAATAAAAAAATGTCAATATAGTTAGTCAAAAATGTAATCAATAAAGGATGGACTGACTGGATATCTAACATAAAAGCCAGAACACTACTTCCTGGTCTGCAGCTCTCTTGGTTTCCACTGATTGGTTATCAGGCAGTAACCAATCAGTGAGGGGGGCACATGTG
Source organism: Xenopus laevis (assembly GCF_017654675.1). Classification (NCBI taxonomy): domain Eukaryota; kingdom Metazoa; phylum Chordata; class Amphibia; order Anura; family Pipidae; genus Xenopus; species Xenopus laevis. The sequence goes on from NC_054379.1 coordinate 80,650,320, forward strand.
TCATAACTGGTTTTAAATCTGACCTACATGCTAAGGATCAATTGCAAATTCACTGAACAGTTATGTCCCATGTGGCCCCCTTAAAGTCGCTAACTAACTCAGAGTTAGAGAGCTGAAAAGCAGGAAGTTGAAAGTTATGTTAGACATCCTCTCACTCCAGCCTTTATACATTACATTTTTGGCCAACCATCTATATTAGAAATATTTTTTATTTTGTACAGCCTGTCTATTTACCCAGCTTTTATTTTTACACTGAACTGTTCCTTTAAGTAAAGTAAGTAAGATGTGCTGATCACTGTATATATTAACTGAGGGAGTGCAATCACTTATTGGTTAATTATGTCAGCATGATGTCTTCCCTTGGGAAGGTAGCATTTTCACCTAGAAATGTCATTGTTGTAAAATACTGTATGTTGTTTAAAGGAGAATTATCTTTCTAGTATGTTGGCTTTTATTATTCATATAATTTCTTTCCGTTAAAATAAGGGTCCAATTTTCATAAGTGCAGTTGTAGGAAGATAATTAACACAAAAACAAATTATACCTATATAACGTAAGGTTTATATAATAAGGATTAAGGATGTACATGTAGCTGTGTTGAATATGGCAAACCCAAGCCCTAGGGAAGTGACTGGATTTCTGTCTAGGTGTGCTCTTCTACTTATAATAGCCACATTTGGCTTTGGACCTGGCCCTCAGCTACTCAGGTGCCTCCAAGACTTATACCACATGACACTCCCGGGGGGCAGGCAATGTATACTCTGGACAGGAGCTGGATGTATTCAGACAGGCTGGGTCAGAATCAAATAACAGAATCAAAATTGTGAAACAACTGTAGGTCAGGAACAAGCTGGGGTCAGAACCAGGAAGTCATACAAGGAACAGGAGCAGGTAGCAGGAATCAACGAACAAGCAAAATGATATTCAAAGCACCTAGGAGCACACTATCTTGACCTATAACAGGCAATGGGTCAGTGCAGAGCAGGAGCTTTATAGCCAGGCTTATGGATAACAAAGAACACCTGTGGAAGATTAATAGCAGCTGGATTAAGCCATGCCTACTAGGAAATACAGGATTACCAATAGCAGTGAACATGGACATGGAGTCTGCTCATATAGAGCAGAGGCAATGCAGACCACAATGAAAACAGCAGGTCATGGGTTCAAACCATGGTCCATGTGTTGCAGGTTGACCATAATAGTTCCTGCCCCCAGCAGGCAAAACATTTCTGCGGAGCCAAAGCTAACCTCAAAAGCTACACCAACCAACTCACTAACATTCTCTTCCTAAAGGCATAGTTCTGCTGAGATATTTTGGGAAAATTATGTGGGGTAACAAAAAAGGGTTTTGTGTGTGGTAGAGAAGCACTGGAAAAGTAATCGCCGGATTCCCAACAGAAACAAAAATATTATACAGTTTTTAAATGTATCACATCAATATGCAGTTCTATGCACTACTACACAAAATCATTATAGCAGCCAGACAGATTTGCTAGAATATGTCCAGGCTGGATTTGTGGTAACAAGAAAAAATAGGCGTAGAGCAGGATTTAAATAGCTGTCAAAATGCCCTGCTACCTAGTCCCCAGAACATACATTGTGCTGGGGATGAAAAATGGATACTCACACCAGAAATTAAACTCTTTTTTACATCATAACATTGCCTTTGAAAGCTACTTATAACTTTGCCATAAAGTATTTGCACAATGCTTTTACATTACCTGTCTGATGTCCCATGTTCCCGTATGAGGGGGCTGCCATATTTGTGCAACAGGAGTCCGTTAGCATTGGAAAATTTAACTGACAGGCTGAGATGGGACAGTCAGGTTGGCAAAACATTCAGGTTTAGGAACTTCAACTAACAATTACTTACAAAAACAAACCTCTCAGCAAAAAACAATCATGATGACCTATAGGTAACTTTTAATGTACATTCATATTTTAAAAAGTAGTTTTTTAGTGTCAGTATGACTTTAAGGCACTGGGATCAAATGTTGTAACTGCAACCATTTGGGAAAAGAGTAATTTAATATACAGTTATGGGATCATTTATTCAGAAATCTGTTATCCAGAAGTTCTGGAGAGAAATCTCTTGAGCCAATAAGCAAATATTCCAATTTTAAAAACCGATTTCCTTTTTCAATTGGTTTTCATTTTTTAGTTTGAATAGTTTTAAAATGATTGTCTTTCCAACTGTCATATTGGGTCACTGACTCTGGCAGCCAAAATATTGCTACTTGAAGCTAAAAGTTTATTGTTAGTGCCACTTTTTATTACTTTCTATTCAGGCCCTCTCCTATTCATATTCCAGTCTATTGTTTAAACCAGTGCTGTCCAACTTCTGTGGTAACGAGGGCCGAAATTTTTCTGGCCTACATGGTGGAGGGCTGATAATGGAAGCCAGTATTGACCACTCCCTGTTTTTAAACCACACTCACTTTAAACCACACCCATGTTACTACAAGAATATGTCCACTTTAATGGTGGTAGCACACCAAAAGAACAAATGGTTGGTGCTCACTGCAGGGATATCATTTATCACTCATATATGAAAAAAGTTAAGTTGTCCTAAAACCCTTAAATCCATATCCTTCTCCTCCCCTGTGGCTAACAAGGCACCCACCCCAGCACATGATTACCTTGGGGCCCCTAACAATTTTCAAATACTAAGAAACCCCCAGAACACATGCCAAACATGTTCTACAGGCAGAGCAGGTAGCATAGGAAATGCAGAGTATGGCACACACAGGGAGCATAAGGTGGACAGAGTACAGCACACACAAGGAGCATAGTACAGGCAGAGTATGGCATACAGGCAGGGCACACATAGGAGCATAGGGCAGGCAGAGTATGGAACACACAGGGAGCATTGGGCAGGCAGAGTATGGCACACACAGGGAGCATAGGGATGGAAGAGTATGGCACACACAGGGAGCATAGGGCAGGCAGAGTATGGCACACACAGGGAGCATAGGGATGGAAGAGTATGGCACACACAGGGAGCATAGGGCAGGCAGAGTATGGCACACACAGGGAGCATAGGAATGGAAGAGTATGGCAAACACAGGGAAGGCAGAACAGATCAGGAGACAGGGAAACCTACCAGGACCACTCTAAGATGTACTACATACAGTGATTGCTTCAGCAGTTTGTATGCATGTGAACAGGTGACAAATGTGGGCAGTTTCTGTCTGGGTCTGAGGTGTGAACCGTTCAGGGCTTTAGGGTGGTAACAATAGAGATGTTACAGGTTTGAACAATGCAGGGGATTACATGTGTGAACAATATAGTCTGAATTTGAGGTTTAAACAATGCAGGGGCCAGTTAATCTCGGTAGTGTTACCTTTTAAATCTTACACATGGTAAACAGGCAGACTTCCATGTGGGGGCCACACAACGGGGCTCCATGAGCCGCCAGTTGGACAGCCCTGGTTTAAACCATTGCCTGGTTGCTAGTGTATAACAGACCCTAGATAATTGCTGAAATACCAAACTAGAGAGCAACTGAACTAAGCTAGCAAATAATACCCACACTATAGTCCGCAGTGATCCCAGTGGTCTATTATACTCACAAACAGTAATTGGTTAAAAGCGCATATCAAAGAGATATTCTGTTCCTAGTTCCAATTCTCCCTTTCTCCTTCTTGGGCAATAAAAAGCAGCATGTGTAGAAGCATAAAATATCTTTTAATAAATAAACAAAATTGCACTCACAAGCATATGTTTAAAGTTCACATTAAAATCAATGAGAAGCAGCTCTGTGGCAGGTCAGTGTCTCTCTCGCGTCTCTGCAGCGTTCACTCGAGTCCACTGCGCATGTCTCCGCTTCAGAGATGGTATGCTTCCGCACTTCCTCGTCACCACTGACGCGTTTCGCCGTTTAGGCTTCCTCCAAGAGCGGTGATGTCTCCTCCAGATTGTTCCTCTTTATTGCTCATGTTTTTGAAATGTTAGAACTTTATTCATCTGGTTTAAAAAGCAGTCTCTAAAAGCGCATAAGTCCATAAAAATTCCCTAATTCGAAACGTTTATATTCACATATCTGCATATATAGGATTCAAAGTGTTTACATTCACATATCAGCATTTTCAAATTTACATATCACTATTATATTGGATCAAATTAGAAATGCCCTCAAATTAAAATCAACATTCCTTAACCCTCTCAATTCCAAACCACCTTAGACCCATTGGACACTTGTTATGTTTTTCCACTGCCTGAAAGTTTTTCTCCCATCCAGTAAGCAAGATCAATCACTCCTCAGCAGTAAAAGAAGCCCAAATTTTTAAATGGTGATTTGTAAGGATTTTCCACTGATTTAAACTGACCTCTATCACTAAGATGTTCAGAGGCTGCTGTCTGCAGTGTAGGCTTTAGAATCCCTATGATTAATGTTGTACTAAAGAGCATCATTTCATTTCCAGGATGGGAATCTGTAGCTTGAACCATAGTAACAGTTTTGTGGAAGACAGGTCCATTTTCAATATTGGATAATATTGCTTTGTTGGGAAGTCCCAGCCCCGCAGTCCCTTCACCACCTCAGACCAGGCGAAGTGCAATAGAGTAGATAGGGCTTTCTTCAAAAAAAGTTGACATTTTTTCTAAGTCCCAAAAAACACTGGCGTCTTTTCCTTTTTTAAGAGTGAAAAAGATCGTAAATTTTTTGGGGGTACCCTCCTTCCCCCCTACATTTCCTAACATATGGCACCTAAACTATACAGTGGGCACATGTATAGGGCAAAACTTTAGTTTTTAACAAAAGTTAAAATTGAATGATTTTGTTGTCTTTGAGATTATTACACCAAGAAAATAAAATGTAATTCCTGTATATTGCAGTTTATTGATAGTGATTGTGCCTTATTCTATGTTCACACTTGTATGGATATGTTAGGATTAATAGAGGAAACTGATGTTGAGCGGTTATCACATCAGTTGAAGAATGGGCACCAGACTTTTCTATTTTTCTACAACATTCAGTATTTTTTGGTCATTGTAAGGTTAAATGATTTCTTAACATCTATTGATGCAAGCTTTTAAGGCAGTAGACTGAAATGTTTGTTTGGAATGTCTCCTACCATGCCTGAGGGTTGTACTGATCAGAATAAAAGGTAAATGCACCCTATTTGTTGTTAGGAATTATATAAGTTAGAGTTATTTTTCCATTTATTTTATTAAAATAGACTAGTGGCTGTCCTTCAAATGTTTTTCAGCTGCTTGTCAGCTACATAATGTTTTTTTTTTTGCATAACTGAATGGTTAAATACAAGCTGATGTTGTTTCATAACTTGTTTTAGCAGAGGCTTATCTCTGTAGACCTCAATTCATCCGCAAATACTGTAGATATAGCATAATTTTGGTAGATTGTGTACAGTAGACATAATGGAAGCACCTATTTGGATTACTGATGTTTAAGAGGAAGTACCATTTTTGTATCATGCTTTTATTACATTTCACATTTTCACAAGATTATCCAAGATTCTGCCGCCCTATAGTGTCGTTTATACATAACAATGCACTTTCTAGCATAGATCTCAGTATTTACATAATGGGAATGCCCATCAATGCCTTCTCTTTTCTTTCTCCCTTTGCTTTTTCCTTTCCTCTTCTTTTACTTGTTAACTTGAAAAATAAATAAATAAAAACTTTAGATTATCTAAACTTGTCCAGAGGTGGAGGCTCTGTTCTATTTTCTCTCTTGGATTGCTGGATTTTCTTGTCTGGAGGTGCTGTTTGCAGCAGTGAAACCACAGAGTAAATCTTTAAAATACCATAAATGAGGCAAGCTCTTCTGATTGTGTTTTCGTAACTAGTAGTATTTTGCCTTGTAAACAGTTCAAGGAAGGCAACACACTTCTGTAATTAGGCCACGTCTAACAAAACATCATTTACATCAGTTTTTGCCCTGTTGGTGCCTACATTCTTTATTTACAATTTCACAAAATGGTAAATTAAGTCCGGAGAAATTAAGTCCGCCTGGACTGCGGAGTCAGCTTTCTCTATAGCCACTCTACTTGCACACCCACATGCTTGAGTGGGTTGGGTAATTTACAGTATGTGTTGGGACCCTCCCCCTCCAGTGCCAAGGTGTTACACTGCTTAGAGGAACCCAAACAACATGCCTTTTGCATTCTATTTGCTTATCTTGTTTGTAAGAAGGCTTGGATTATTTCAATTCATCATGGAATAGGATACGTACTGGCATCTCTACATGTGTAGCGTTGAGCCCTTTATGGTGCAGTGCAAAGTGCCAGGGTTGGACTGTGAGGCCCACCAGGCTGCTGCTTCAGGGCCCCCCACACCCCTCGAGCCTCCCTGCCCCAGCTGCAAAGACTTCTCAGGCCCCCTGCCCCAGCCACAACCCCCCTCAGACCCTGCAAAGTGTGCTCTGCTGGTTGTGCCAGTTGCGCTTTTGTTGGCATATTGGGTGCAAGGTGCATCAAAAGGGAGCCCTGTACTTAAAGGGGATATAAAGGCAAAGAAATAAAATCCCATTTTTACTTTCTTTAATGAAAAAGAAACCTATCTCCAATATACTTTAATTAAAAAATGTCTACCATTTTTATAAGAAACCCGACTGTATGCAGTGAAATTCTCCCTTCATTTACTTGCTCTGACAGCTACAGATGGGAAACTTCAGATGGTTCCCTAACTGCTCTTTAGGGGAAGGATCATACTTTCAAACAGCAGGGGGGGGGACTTCCCAGAACTAGAGCAGCTTTGTTTGTTTCCCTGTAGAACAGCCGACGACCATGTAGAGATTAATATCTGCAGCAGTCAGAGCAAGTAAATGAAGGGAGAATTTCACTTCATACAGTCAGTTTTCTTATTAAAAACTGTACAGATGTTTTAATTGAAGTATGTTGGTGATAGGTTTCTTTTTCAGTTAATAAAGTAAAAATGGTATTTTATCTTTGCCTTTACATCCTCTTTAATGTTTCCAACTCCAGACAAAGCTCATGGAGCCAGATTTAAACAGATAGACTGAGATTCTATTTGGAGCATTTTGTTTGCTGCAGCCACTGGTTCTGGAGAGTTCAAGAAAGTTTGTATTAAACAATACATAAATTATAAAACTTAATATCTGCTTCAGGCAGATATTAAGATATTATTTGACTTGTGCTGTTTTGATAATTTTGACAATTTCACAAACAATTTCACAAACAATATGGTGACCCCCTGTGGCCAACTTTGAAAGCGTAAATCATTTGTTTATTTAGGCTTCTGGTGTAGTAAGTTCATGTTTATGTTTAGTATACAAAATACATAATTTCTAGCATTATTCTATTTTAGACTTTAGTTTCCCTTTAACAACTGCTTTGAGATGGCATTATGTACAGGATTCATGACTCACCTTTTGTTAACCTTTGCACCCTATTACGGAGGGAACGTGCATTGTTTGGGGGAGAAAAGCATGGCACTTTGTCACTTTACTGTAAATGAAACCTTTAAATGTATAAATAATTATTATATTTTAAAGGGCACCTATTGCTTGAAGACAGTTTCTTACTGAGAGCTATGGGCTGACATGACCTGCACCATGGTTTTCCAATTATTTATCTTTTTGCTTAGTTCTCCAGTGTGGAATTCCAGTAGCCACCTGGTTGCTATGCACACTTGGAAGAAGCTACATTTTAAAATAAATCCATTGTTGGATCTGGATTCAAAACCAGGAAATAACCAACACGCAAATGTCTAAATTTTTTGCTTTAGTGCAAACAATTTTCTTAGCACCATACAACATATACTGTACAATATATTGGTTGCTCTTGAAAACATGTTTGTTGTTTAGAGTTATTGAATTTATTTTTGTATACAATAATAGCATACCGGTATTTTTCTATTGTGTGCATAAGAATCAGCCAAGCTTATTATAGAAAAGTTTAGTGTATTATCAGAGTGTAGTCATCTGTTTGTGAGTCAGAACAATGGTCTGTGGAAGGGAACAAGGCAGTGGGAATTATTCCCACGGGAATGCAATGTTTGGGCTCATGAACATTCTCACAAGATGTTGATACAATGTATATAATATATCAATACAGTAAATGTAACAGTTATTTTTGAAATTAAATAATGTAAACATTATATATGCAATTGTTCCAAGTAGATCAGTGATTTTTAAAGGGGTAGTTTACCTTTACGTTAAGTTTTAGTTTGTTAAAGAATGACCAATTCATAGCAACTTTTCAACTGGTCTTCATTCTTTATAATTGTTTTTTATTATTTACTTCTGACTCATTCTAACTTTCAAATGCTATTGCATTTGCATATCTACAAATTCATTGTTATTGTCACTTTAACCCTAGTGCTAAAATTCCAAACTGGAGAACTGCTGAACAAAAAGCTAAATAATTATAAAAATATATATTTTGGGGTTGACTTGCCCTTTAACCTTTTTTGGGGGTAGTCAGATAAATTCCATGAGTCTGCATCATAAATTAGTTTAGAATTTATTATTCTCATTATTGTTGTATATTGAAGATATTTTATCATGTCTAAGGGGATCATGGAGACCATCCCAAAATTTCACATAGGACCCAGAGGAATGGCTGGTCAAATTCTTCAATTCCTCTTCCATCTTAGCAGGCTTTATGGCTTTGACTGTTTTAGACTTATTAAAATTACTCCTACCCCTGTGATGTTAGCTTATGAAATGGTGCATTAGCATGAGAGCACTACTCTCTTCTGGCTTATTGAATTTGATTGTTTGGCATTAGCCAATAAACCATCGGCAGAAATATGGTAGACCTTGCAGTTCCACTTTTTAAACTGACATGCATTCACTCCAAGTCTACCCAGCTGGATGTCATCCAGTGTAAAATTTCGTTTTTCATTGATATAAAACAAAGTGGTCTGAGGAAAGACTATCCAAGTTGGGGATGTTTTCTCTGGAGAAAAGGCGCAACAAAGATGTTTCTTCATGGTGAGGGCAGTACGTTTGTGCAGTGCCCTGCCAGGTGATGTTGTGATTCTATTAATGCCTTTAAAATTGTCTTTGATGAGTTATTGAAAAGCCATTTTCACCCCCGCTTTGACCCAGATCAGACCCCAGTTTTTTTTGGGTTTCCTCATCCAAACTAGAACTTCAAATGTGTAGTGAACATTTAGTGACATCAGCACTGATGTCGTCGGATCCCCCCGGAAGCAATGCACCTAATTTGCAGAGGAGGAGCACTCAGCATTTTCTTCTGGGACTTATTAAATCTATTGGAAAGAGAACAAGTAATATAATCACATCTATGTACATCATAAAGTCATCCTCATCTGGAAATCAAAGACAAAGATAGCAAGTAAGGAAAGGACATTTATTTTGGCCTTTTAACTGAGATACACTATCTCCCTTTATCACGAATTAACAGCAAGTCAAATTATTTCTGCCATATCCTCAAATATCCGCCTCAGTATCATATTTATAAATCTTCTTTAAGTTTTTACCAATTGTGGCAGTTTGTCACCAAAGTCAATCTCCGTTCTGATTTAGACAAGAGAGAGAAGACATTTATAGGCATGTTGGAATATTAGATTTCTGCTTTACCTTATATTCTATTGATTTGTGTTTTTAGAGTGAGCTGAGAGGCCAAGAATGAAGTGCTTAGCATTTTCCTGTTTCATGGTAGTTTTCAACAAAGGCATTATTCTGCCAAGAATCTGCTGTGAGACATGCTTTTAATGATAACCTATGTTCGTGCATAAGGCCCAATTTTGTTCCCATGACGACCCAACTTCTGCAGTCTCAGGAGGTTATGAGCTGCATCCCTGTAAGAATCTCACTGTAACATGAACACTGTAGTTTTATGAAACTGCACAGTATAATATCAGATTTCAGTACTAACAATGACACAAGCCTCAGATATCAGTTTTTACATTCCTGTTCATAATTTAGTTTCTATTCCATGCAGTGTTCTTCCACAGTTTCATTGTCTATTTATATTTTCATTTTGTCAGCGGTATGTGTGATAAGGAATCGAAGCTTACAGCTATTTTAGAAACAAGTAATTTGTTAATTTTTTAAATGTAATTACATCCTCTTTACACTGCAGAAGTTTAAGCATTATTATGGATTCTCAAATAATTTATGGTAACCCCAGCAATTTCATCTCACATAAGATATTTTTCATATAATCAACACTAACCACATTCATGCACAAGCACCAAAGCCTCTTATTACGCTAGATCTCAGGATGTGGTGTTGAACCCCTAGGTGGGGACAAAGTATATCATAGGTGGTCTAAACTACAGATAAGGAGGTGGAGGAGTATTTGCTGTCTTGGTTATTTAAAGTCAGGGTCATCTCTAATGTTCTTGTGAACAAAGGTTGGTCTCCCTACATGTTGTACTATATATATTCTCCAGGTTACAAACTCAAAAAGTCTGAAAGCCTATATCTTTTTAATTAAGGTGGCGATACAATTGAAGAGCTGCTTGTCTGGCAAGGACTGATCCCTAGGGCCCCAGGATCAGATCACAGCAAGGGAAATACAGGCTGTCAGAGCAAGGATGACTATCAATGAACCAATGCGTTCCTCACTTCAACAGGGTTTTTAAACCTGTGGGAGCTATATCTGCCAGATTTTCAGACAGATATTGGTTGGAGTCTGTTGGAGGGTCTCATACTTGGGCGACTAAGCTGCCGACTCCTTCTGTTGACAGCTTTTATCAGCCGTGTATGACCACCTTAAAGGAGAAGGAAAGGCATATTTAATTGGGGGTGCCAAAAATTAGGCACCCCCAAGTGACTATATATATCTTATGTCACACCCTGGGCCAGTCCTCCAGGAGAAATCTGCACCAGTCTGGGGGTTCTTCCAGTGAGCACCATGGAACAATCTGCTTCTTTCTTCAAATTTCGCAGGGCAGACGCATGCGCAGTAGAACGAAATAGCCAAATTCTTCACTAAAGTTCGGCTTTCGCGCTACTGTAAATGTGAGGTAAGAATATACAATCACTTGGGGGTGCCTAACTTTTGAAATTTAATACTGAATTTTGAAATTTAACATGAGCTAAGCCATTTTTACATTCCTAAGTCCACTCATGCTTTGTGATTTGTGCTCTGATAATTTTGAAGCTGGCCATACACGATGAGATCCGCTCATCTGGTGACATCCCCCAAACTAACGGATCTTTCCCCGATATGCCCACCAACGACAGGGCTATATCAGGGTAATCCGAACATTCGGCCCTAGGGTATCGATCGGGAAGATCCATGGAAGCCCCATACACGGGCAGTTAAGCTGCTGAATTGGTCTAAAGGAGCGATATTGGCAGCTTTATCTGCCCGTGTATGGCCACCTTTAGTTTCTCTTCACTGCAGCACTGCAAGTTGGATTGATTTCAAACCCTCCTTACAGCAGCTGATATCATGCAGTGAAAATCATGGTTATCCTATTAACTGAGCAATGCACAGGTAAGATGAGAGCTCCCTCTAATGCCTCTCTTGAAGGATTCAGCATTTTAAACAGATAGAAGCTCCATGTTTCTATACTGGTACCACTGTTCTTCTGTTGGATACACCACCTCAAATTGTAGCAGGGAAAGCACCAAAACTGGACATTCTTTCTTATATTCACGCTAAGAATGTGGAGTATGTAGTTGTACTTTAGAAATCATGGGTGACAGTATGCCAGAAAATACAGTGCCATAACCCTAATGGAAACATTGCTAGAACAGACTGAAAATAATATGCGTCTTGGGAACCACCTGTACTTGGTGTGCCAGGAAAAATATAATGTATCATGCTGAAATAAATATATTAATATTTTAAATTAAATGCGCTGCTATATTTCGTTGTATGGTAATAGTCCCAGGAGCAGTACCTGGGTAAGAGAAGAGAAAGAGACCCGAAGGAGTAAATAATGGTATAGCGACTTCCAAGAACAATGCCTTCTTTACATTCTAAATACATTAAACAGTAAGGGGCAGACTGTACTGATAACACAAATTCATGAAAAACTGTGTAAGGCAGAGGAACTTTAACCCATATTACAATCAGAAGCAATTAGTCCTGACACCCTCTTACCCATCCTTCAATGCTAGAGTATCTTTAGCATTCTGCAGGATTAGCTCAGATATAATCTGCATTCCTGAAAATGCTTTTATGTGCCACGTAGAGGTAGATGTGAGGATATCATCCAGCAGGACAAATAGTAGAGGCTAGGCTATATGTAGAACCTGGAGATGAGAATTGAATAACAGATGCTATTTCTGCAAACACAGGATCATGTATAATGAACAGCAATTGCTATCCAAACACCATTATTAAAACCTTGCAAAGAGTATTATTTATAAACATTAATTAGTTTGTAAATAACATTTTAATGGTGGAATGAGTTTTTTTTGCAAGGCACATTGTGTAAAATTGCAGTAAAACCTGCACCATAAAAATCAAGTGGGTGTCATTTATAAACACTGGGCAAATTTGCATCTGGGCAGTAACGCATGGAAACCAATCAGATGATTGCTTTTTGTGCTCAACCAGCAGCTGGCTGAAAATGCAGCTGCTTGGTTTCTATGGGTTACTAAACATCATTTCGCTTTCTAATATATAATATAGATAAAATATGCAAACAGAGCCAATAAATCCATAGAACCCTTTAAAAAAAAAAAAAAAAAAAAAATATATATATATATATCCAGTCTGTTTTTTTTAAACTGTTCCAGTCTGAATGCTATAGATCACGACCGAATTGGCTATATATTAAAGTAAATAATGCTGTTTTAGACTTATTCCACTTCTTTCTTTTTATTTAAGACTTATAGGTCTGATTATATATTGGACATATGCCGATGCAGACAATATATATTTTTTGTATTTGTCATTTTTATTTATTATTACAGGCATGGGATTTGTGTGAATTACATTTTCATTTATAACAGAAACTCCTCTTGTGGATTTGGTATTCTTTTGCTGTGACAATGTTCTATGCCAGTATTCTTACTCTTTTTTTTTTCAAGGAGCAGGTTTTATTTTTCCTTAAAATTGTCAGTGGGTCTACTTTGCAGCTCCCATGTTTGTGTATCTCTCCACCAAATTCAGTAAAACTTTAAACACTGTTATAAAAGTAAAATAAACATTGCCATTATGTAAAAGAGGGCTATAAAGAGATTTTATTAAGCACATCTTGTGTTTTTTGCAGAAACCAGCAAACATCCTGGTAATGGGGGAAGGTCCTGAGAGAGGAAGAGTCAAAATAGGTAAATAACTCGTAAATATATCAGGATTCTAAAACTCTTCTAACTGGAAAACAGATTCTTTAAACCCACGTCTTTTTATTTAAACCAAACCCTAATATTTAGAATAAAAAGTTAATGTAAAACAATAAATATAAATGTTACATAACTATTAAATGGGTATATAAATTTAGAGTTTTGTTTTTGCAGAAAACATAAAAATTCTGGGTTCACCCATTCTTTCAATAGCTATATGTTCCTCTAGGGAAAGTGACAATCCACATACATTTTTTGACATGGGGGAGTGTAATAAAAGCAACAGTTTTTCTATAGCAACCAATAAGATGTTTTCTTTTAATCAGGTCGGTGTCCAGTAAACAATACCTGCTGACTGGTTGCTATAGGTCAACCTGTAACAGAGTTTGCACCTTTCTCCTACATAATCTACTAAATTAATTTTACGAATAATGGAATGAATGTAACTCTTTGTGATTGTCACTTACTCTAGAAGTGTGAAGCCAAGCAGGTTTTGGGTATATATCAGTGTATACACAGGGGTGCTGCTACCATGTTGAGCAACTTGTCTCAGGCAGCATCACTTAACAAGTTACCAGGGTCAGTGGAGTGCTGAATTTCCATTTTTTTAAACTGGATAATTGGATTGCCCCTGTGTATACAGTGTGATCATGGAAGCCTTCTGCATGGCCTCTTAAAGAAATACAATAGGTGTCCTTAGGCCTTGCATATGTAGGTTCCTACTGGAATACTTATAAGTATAATTGAGCCTTTCAAAAATAATGGAAATTAAAACATTTGTATTCCTGTGATGGCAGCCTTTAACATGTGCTCCTTCATTCTGAGTTCCATGCAAAACTTTGACAATACGAGTACCATTGACCTATGGGTCAATGGTACCAGTGTCCTTTTTCTTGTTCTGTCACTGGCTAATTCCTTCAAACTTAGTTTAAACAATTGATCCCCTGCCTTTTCTAGATTGTTTTTTTTTTTAAAATAGTGAACAAGCAATATCGTTTTAATAAAGTTTTACCTTTTAAAAATACCCTGGAATTATTTGCTTTGATTCTATGTCCTTTAAAAAAAACTTTTTAATGTTTACAATTGTCCCTTTAATTTAATTGAATTTAATACGTGTGCCAGTTTCTAATCCATGTGCCTGTTTTTTCAGATTTTCATTACTTTCATTTATATCAGGTCAATTTACATACAATTTACATACAAGTCTTCCAGGATCCCTATGTCATTTTCTGCTTAGAAAATGAAGCAATTGCTAAATAAAGTTATTTTCTAACCTATCTGATAATTGTATATGCCAGTATGCTTTAAAGAGCATCAGTATAGTACACGAGTAGTAGCTGCTTCTGCTCCAGAAAAGTCAACAATAACCGTAACAGTGTTTTGAATGTTGCGTTTAATTTATAGTTATAAAAGTGTAGTAAAGATTTGCTGACCATAAAAAAAATGCTTTCAATATTTTCTTGAAAAAGCATTATATGTGGATAAGCATTTCTTAAATCCAAAACGTACATATAGAAAAGGGCTCTGACATTTATTTGGCAGAAATATATATATATATAGGTTGGGAAAAGTTCATATACTTGATGTTTTCTTTTCTTTCAGAAATACTAATGGCATTCAAATTCTTTTTTTCTAGCTCCCATGGACTTCTTCCAGTAGCAGTACTCTCCTGCAGTCTGTTTCATTTCTTAGCACTAAAACACTTGACATTTTCTCTTGCAGCTGACATGGGGTTTGCCAGGCTGTTCAATTCTCCTCTGAAACCACTAGCAGATCTTGATCCAGTAGTGGTCACATTTTGGTACAGAGCTCCAGAGTTGTTGCTTGGAGCAAGACATTACACGAAGGCCATAGGTAAGTGTTTTTTTAGTTGATTTGTAAGGATGCTTAGCATTTTTGAAAGATGATTACAGGTGTAAAAAATGTTAGAATAAGACTTAAGTGTTTACTTCAATAGTGTCTTTCTGTATTTGTCGAGGCACTCGTATGACTCATAATGACTTTCATATTGGGCAGTACACCACCTTCAAAACTAGACGTATACAAAATGTAACACATATTTAATTAGTAATCTACTGCAAACTGCACTGATTTCTAAGCAGCCACATGGTATGTTTCAGGACCTATGAGTCACATTACATGCCATGTTTATGTCATATGTGTTTTAAAGGGGCAAGGTAACAAGCCTAAACAAAGTACATAGTACAATTAATGATCAAGCATTTTCTGAACTAAGATATTATTCTTCAGTAGACATGGAAAGAATACTGTGTGGCGTATTTAAAACTCCATATAATTTTTTTATCTTTTCACTTCAATAGTTACATAGTTAAATTGGGTTGAAAAATGAAAGTCCATCAAGTTCAACCCTCCAAACGAAAACCCAGCAAACATACACACACCCCTCCCTACTTTTAATTAAATTCTATATACCCATACCTATACTAACTATAGAGCTTAGTATCACAATAGCCTTTGATATTATGTCTGTCCAAAAAATCATCCAAGGCATTCTTAAAGTCATTAACTGAATCAGCCATCACAACATCACCCGGCAGTGCATTCCACAACCTCCCTGTCCTGACTGTGAAGAACCCCCTACGTTGCTTCAAATGAAAGTTCTTTTCTTCTAGTCTAAAGGGGTGGCCTCTGGTACGGTGATCCACTTTATGGGTAAAAAGGTCCCCTGCTATCCTATATAATAAAGTTGAAGTGTCTCTGCGTCCAGTCCCTGTGTCTGTGGGATTGCGCTACTGCGCATGTGCCCCACGGACCGTCTCTGGCGAATTTTTTTCCTATATAATAAAGTTGAAGTGTCTCTGCGTCCAGTCCCTGTGTCCGTGGGATTGCGCTACTGCGCATGTGCCTCACGGACCGTCTCTGGCGAATTTTTTTTAGACTAGAACAATTCTGTTTTTATAAATGTTTGACTACATATGTTCTAGCGCCCGTTAATTTAACGGGCTTAATGTCTAGTTTGTCTATAATGTCCTCTAATGTACTTGTAAAGTGTAATCATGTCCCCTCGCAAGCACCTTTTTTCCAGAGAAAACACCCCAACCTTTAAGTCTTCCGTCCCTCTAACCAATTTAGTTGCACGTCTCTGCACTCTCTCCAGCTCATTTATATCCCTCTTAAGGACTGGAGTCCAAAACTGCACTGCATACTCCAGATGAGGCCTCACCACTATAAAGAGGCATAATTATGTTTTCATCCCTTGAGTTAATGCCCTTTTTTATGCAAGACAGAACTTAATTTGCTTTAGTAGCCACAGAATGACTTTGCCCAGAATTAGACAACGTGTTATCTACAAAGACCCCAAGATCCTTCTCATTTAAGGAAACTCCCAACACACTGCCATTAGTGTATAACTTGCATAACAATGACACCTACAAGTTGACCTCTATTAGTTCATCCTAGAAAGCAAGGTATAAAGGAGTTTACAAGATATTTTAGTTAGGTATTGGAAATTGTAATGGTAGTTACTGAAAAATATCATAGTAGAAGTTAGGCAAATGCTGTATCTGTTGTTTTAGGATGTTAACGAAATGGATGGCAGTGAGAGTTGACTGATTCTGGTAATTCTATAGAGATACAGGGATAGGGTTATTGACTTTAACCCAACACTTTGTTATATAAAGCCAGGCTTATTGATGCTATGTCTGTGCAGTAAATAATTGTATATTGGAAACCAGTTGTAACAACTAAATGCTTTGCAGCTTATGTAATTAGTGTAAATGTATTTGCTGTATTGCTAATATAGAATTGATTATTTTTTTTACATCTTTTGCCTTGGAATAAAAGAGGCAATGCCTTGTTACAGTTAGAACTTTTGTCCCTAAAGCCTGATGAAGGGATAGTTTTCCCTCCTAAAACATTGTTCTGACCACTAGGTTGCTGCCTGTGACACTAATATATTAGGCTTGTAGACTCTGTGTCTGATGCCTGGTTATGCAGGGAAATATAATTCTCATTCAGAGACTCCAGTATCAGAACCAGCATGCAGTTATACAATCCCAGGGCTGTCATCACAAGTAATGGAGCCCTGTAACAGTTGTCTCAGCCCCCATCCCTCAGGGGTCTCAACTAATTAGCTTACTGCCTGCAAAGACTCCCTGGGAAGTGGACCTCCTCAGCTAAATAAAATTGGGCTCCAATTTATAGCACATTGTATAAATAGGGAGTGTCCAATCCACACCTATTATGCTGAGACAATCCCTCCATCTGTCCCCAAAACTATTCTTTTTGGGACCTGCAAAACAGTACCATTCTGCCTCTCGAGGCCCCTAGCAGGGCCAGGTCCCTGACAGGACTCCTGTCTGTTCCCCCAGATGGCAACCCTGTGCAAGGCATTTTTATCACCTCTACTTGGACAACGATAAAGCCCTATGATATCACAGAAATGCTTTTTACATTTGTTAACGTTTACACTTTACCATAAAGGTAGCCAGTGAAGCCCTTCAGTGTGTAGCAGGGATTCCTAACTTTTGGACTGGGACAAAAAAAAATGGCTCCCCAACTGTTTAAGACGGTCTCCATGATCCCTTTCATAATGTGAAATTTCCTTCTTCCAACAATAAAAAAATATTAATTAAACCAAGTTGCATAACTGGTTCCTTAAAGGGGAACTCCATAAAAGCATTACTTAAGCTTTTTCAAAAGTAAACATAATTTCAAGCAACTTTGCAATATACATCAATTAAAAAATATGCAGACTTTTCATGATTTTTAATGATTTCTGACAGTTCCCTGAGCATAGCGCCCTGCTCTTCTGCTGATCTGTCTGACTACTTTGCTGAGCTGGCTAACTACTGTTACTTTGTATCAACAGCCAGCTGTCCTCAGCCTGCATCCTCCAAACCCCACAATTCCCTGCACACATGATTTCAATAAGGAACAGAACATCAGAGTACAATGCATTGTGGGTTATGTAGTCACTGCATGCTGTCTGTAACCTGTGGAGAAGTTGTTACAATTTGTAACATCAGTGTTTAGTCCCTCCTTCCCTGCCAGGATTTCAAATGATACTGGAAGAGAAAAACTGTTTAAGAGCTGAATTTCAGCATAGAAAATGGCATGTATTCATACTTTTTTAAGAAATAGATAACGGCGATGGATATATTAGGGGTTTCTATGTTATGTGGGCCAACAAAATTTTGATTTGGAAGCCGGAGTTCACTTTTAATGACTTTTTGGGTTATAAAGCTGATTCAGTTTAATTTGAGTATCATTAGAAAATGAGCACTGGTCTCTTTCTCTGAGCAAAGGGGAAGATTTTGCACATTTCTCAACTTGCCTCATGACAGGAGTGCCCCTGATTCCTGTTATTGAACTATCACTAATCTCTAAAGAATTGAATTAGGGAAACCACAAATATTGGCTGATGATAAAGATGTTATTGGACCTGTAATGCTATGACAGACACAGGTGTTTCCTTTTGGAAACACAAGGCTATATTGTGAAATGCAAACACATTGTGGTTTATGTTTCCTATGTTTAAGAAAAAGGAAGAATAAGAGAAGGTTATCCTCCAAATAACTGTCATATATTTCAATTTCCTTGCCACTTAATTTCCTGGCTAGAATGGCAAAAACATTTCCACTACAGGTTACTTATCCTGTCATTGGTTATAGCTGGTATCCCTCTTCAACCTATTGTCTTTCATATATGCTCTACTCAGATTATAACATGACAGATACTGCACGGTCACATCACAATATCTATAGATAAAATACTAGTGCAGTACAGCTCATATAAATTCAAAATATAGTACACAATACATGTAATAATAGGTGTAGCTTTTCTTCCATTAACCTATCAAGAGGCAGCAATTACATGTCTGCTGTTTGAAGGCAATTTTCTTTAGAGGAGTGCTTAGTCATCAGTTTTCTAAATTTAGCCATATTCATTGACCCCTCCCAAACTGCATAATCTTAACAATACCAATTCTGACTGTAAAAACACTCTGCATTTGCTAAGGGTATGCTGCCTAGAGTCAGATGCTCACTCTTCGAAACCAAAGCTCCCTTCTTCTTTCCCACACAATGTTATTCAGAGATACTGGGCTTGGTGCTCTTTTACCACTACATATTTGTGCCATAAAATAAGAATATACTGTGCTTTTCATTTCAACCTGCCGTTTGTGGAATGCAGTTTATCCCCATGTATATTGTTCAAAATTATTCTAATTTATAGTTACAGGGCTCCAAACAGTGCATAAACCATCATTTTTTTTTGACAGATATCTGGGCTATCGGTTGTATTTTTGCTGAACTATTGACTTCTGAACCCATTTTTCATTGTCGTCAAGAAGATATTAAAACAAGCAACCCGTTCCATCATGACCAACTTGATCGTATCTTCAGTGTAATGGGATTTCCAGCAGGTACGCTTCCCTTTACTTATCACTTATCATAAGATACAGAGCTGTCTTTTTTTTAACATATCTTTTTTTATTTCGTGAATAAAATGTGAACAGTACAATTTTGTCATTGCGTCATTTTTCACATTTCGTGTTACATATGTAATATACATTGAAAGATATTTCAACAATATGAACTTACGAAAGCATAAGGTGAGTATTACAACTTCACTTAAACAACAGAAAAAGACAAAGAATATAAACCAAGAACAATAATAAAATAATAAAAAAATAAAGTAAAAAAAAAAAAAAAAAAAAAAAGGAAGAGTAGGGAAACCTGCATAGTTAAATAAGTCAGAGTAGGCAATAGTGTGACTACAAAGAGAATAAACGGGTGTCTCTCGAATTGCTAAGTTTTCCATTACTGGGAAACCGCTGTGTTGTGACAAGTTGTATTCTCAATTACTCTGGAAAAGTAGAATTACTCGTGGGGAGAAATTGAGTTAAGGAAACCAACGCAAAAAGACAGAGGATTTCTTAAAGTTCTCCCAAGGTTGCCATATATCGTCAAAGAGTTCTTTTTTGTTATCTGCAATGGCTGTTAATAAATGCATTTCCTGAATATAGTTGAGTCTAGAAATGAATTGAGTGATTGAAAGCGTAGGGGAAACCCAGTTAAGTGCAACAACCCAGCGCGCCGCTGCCCATATCTGAAATAGCAAAGCATTGGTAACTTTATTAAAATCTGGATTAGGGTGATTCAGTAAAAGATGTTCGGGAGTTCGTGTAATAGGGGAATCAGTTAAGTCACATGCAATTTGGACCACCTTATTCCAAAATTGCTCTACTATTGGGCAGGACCACCACGAATGTTTATAATCACCTAGTGCTCCACATCCTCTAAAGCACATAGGGGAAGAGGAAGGAGAAAAATTGTGTTTACGTTTTGGTGTGTAATACCATCTTGAAATTACTTTGTAAGCCATTTCCCGTATGGCAACATTGGGAGAAAATTTATGAGAGAATTCCATTGCTTTGGACCAATCTTCTGTAGTCCATAGTAGGTTGAAATCCCTGTCCCAGGCTTTCATATACGTAGGTAAAGAGGAAGGTGGAGCCTCAATTAATATGGAGTATATAGTGGAAATATTACCTTTAGCTCGTAGGGCATTTTTACAGAGATTTTCAAATAAGGAGCCTGTTAATGTAGGTTTCTTTTGTAATTGTGAGAAATAAAAGTGAGAAAGTTGAGAATAACGTAAAAACTCTCGTGGATGGATTGTTAGTGACTCTTTTAATGAGTTCCAAGTTCTAAACCCGTGCAGGGATAATAGATCATATAATTTATTGAAGTTTTGAGAGGCCCACCATTGAAAATCGCTATGAACCATCCCTGGGGGAAATCTGGATTTCCTACCAGAGCTTGCATGTAGCTATTAGTAGTCACTGGTAACAATCTTGGTTTAAGCAATTTCCAAAGTTGCATATGAAATTTAACAATGGGGTTGGTAATAGGGTATTTTTGTATATTGTTCGTAGTTAACCACAATAGTGCTCTAACTTGCAAGGGATAAATTGAATCATTCTCAAATTCTACCCATCTGAGCATTCCTGAGTCATTATGCCACTGTATTATTTGTGCAATTCTAGCTGCCCAGTAATAATTCCTTATGTAGGGGACCTTAAGACCGCCTTGCAGTCGTGAGCGATATAACACATTTCTATTAATTCTATGGTATTTATGTTGCCATACAAATTGCCATATTTGTTTCTGTAGCAACATAAGATCCTGGGACTTTACGGCAATAGGGAGGGCTCTAAATAAATATAGTATCTTAGGGAGGACAATCATGCGCACTGCTGTTATGCGTCCAAACCATGAGATGTGCAAAGCATTCCAGTCTATTAAGAAACGTTGTAATTTTTTGTACATTGTAGGGAAATTAAGGGAATATAACGTTTGATATGTTTTCGTGATTTTAACCCAAGATAGTCAACCGTAGTAGTTCGCCAGTGAAATGGAAAGTTCAGCTCCAATAATTTCAGGTGAGGTTTTGAAATATTAATCGGTAGGGCTTCTGTTTTTGAAACATTAACCCGGAGGCCTGAGATCTTGGCAAAAGTATCTAAGAGTGAGAATAAGTTAGGGAGACTCGTCAGGGGTTTGGTTAAAGTTAAACATAGGTCATCCGCATAAAGATTCAACTTGTGGGGCTGATTATTTTTGATATATCCGGTAATGTTTACATCATTGCGGATAAGATGGGCTAATGGTTCCATTGCTAAAGCAAAAAGTAAAGGGGATAAAGGACACCCCTGGCGAGTCCCCCTGTGAATTGGTACTTGTAAAGTTTGATGATTTAAAATTTAATATATGCTATAGGGTGTTGATATAGTACTCGAAGAGCCTCCAAAAAGGGACCAGAAATGTTAAATTTAGGGAGAATATGGAAAAGATATGGCCAAGTCACGCTATCAAAAGCTTTTTGTATATCTAACATCAATACTAATAATTGAGAATGGGAAGTATTCGCATCTGCTATTATGTTGATTAACTTACGAATGCTATCAGTTGTTTGTCGGCCAGGAATAAAGCCTGTCTGATCTGGGTGTATCAAACTTGGTAAATATTTGTTTAGACGTGTGGCTAATATTTTGGAAAACAACTTAATATCTACATTAATCACTGATATAGGACGGTAGTTCTGGACTGATGAATGGTCTTTCCCAGGTTTAGGAATCAATGAAAGATTGGCATGTACCATTTCTGGAGGAATGGAATGCCCTTGGAGCATATCATTAAACAATACAATTAAGTGTGGTAAAAGGAGAGTTTTGAATGATTTGTAATACCGAGCCGAAAAACCATCTGGGCCTGGGCTAGACGAGTTTTTTAAAGATTTCAAGGACTCTTCAATTTCCAAGGCAGTGATAGGGGAGTTCAAGGTAGACTGTTCTTCCATTGTAAGTTTAGGGAGGGTTACATCTGAGAATAATACCTCTTTATTAATTGTGTGGTCGGGGATGGGTATCTCATATAATTTGGTGTAGAATTTCTGAAAGACTTTTATTATTTCTAGGGGGTTATGAACCACCTCTCCAGTGTCTGACTGGATAGAATGAATAGGCTTGAAACCTTTTTCAAGTTTAAGTTTTTTGGCCAGAAGTTTGTCAGGTTTATCTTTAATTTGGAACAGTTTTTGCTGAAACCATTTAAGTTGTTTAGCAGCTTTACCGTGTGTTAGTGTATTTAACTGGTGTCTTGCTTCTGATAGCTGTAAATGAATTGCAGAGGATGGATTTTGTTTATGCAAGGCGTCCAGTTGCTGTATTGTGGATTCTAATGTGGATATCTGATCAGCAACCATTTTTTTATTCTGGGTAGCTAATCTTATTATTTCCCCCCGTATGGTACATTTATGTGCTGCCCATAGTGTGCCCATTGATAATTCTTCATCAAGATTCTCTTTCCAATAATTCTCAATAGATTGTGATATCTGATCTCGTATCATGGAATTAGCCAACAGAGAGTCATTTAGACGCCAAGAGGGTCTGCCTGGTAAAGTAGAGGGTAGCCTAATCGAAATGGTTATAGAAGCGTGATCCGACCAAAATATTGGGTCTATTTCTGCTGCAGTTAGTTGAGGTAAGTAACCTTGAGATAGGAAAATGTAATCGATTCGTGAATAGGAGTGATGTACAGGAGAATAAAAGGTATAGTCTGTTTGATCTGGGTGAAGGTGTCTCCAGGTATCAATTAACGAATCCTCAATCAACATTCGTTTCAAGAATTTTGGGGAGGCCGCTGATGTAGTGGCAAGTAGTCCTTTACGATCTATAGTGGGGTTCATTACTAAGTTAAAGTCACCCAGTAAGACTATCATCCCTTTGGCGTGCTGTTGTAACAGCTTGAAAACTTTGGAGTAAAATGTCAATAAGCCAGAGAAAGGCGCATATACATTAACTATCGTGATGTCAAAGCCAAGTACTGTCCCTTGTAATAATATATATCTACTCTCTGGGTCTATTATAGACTTATAGGGTATGAATGCTAAATGAGACCGAAAAGCAATGGCAACACCTCTCTTTTTTTCAGCATAAGATGTTGCATAAATTTGAGAATAAGATTTGTGTAAATAGGGAGAAGGTCCCGAGTGCTGCCAGTGCGTTTCTTGGAGTCCTATTATGTCAGCTTTATGGCGCAAATAGTATTGAGCTGCCATTTTTCGCTTTGTAGGGGAATTAAGGCCTTTTACATTATGCGAAAGGATAGTTATAGCCATCTTAAACACCAGTTATACAGGCTTATGTAAACAATCGTAACAATCATAGTGAAAATTACCCAAATATCATTAATGCTTAAGCAGTGTTTGAGACAAACTTCAAAGTCAACATGAAAAGGCAAAATCTCAGTGTCACAGTATACATAATGTTCGGGGAAACCCGGTAAAAACTTACAAACTGCAGTATGAGTTATTAGCTTTATCGCCAATAGCTGGTCAGCCATATGCCCATTATAACCATATGAGTGTAAGGTGTAAATTAGGCCATGCTTGAACCAATCATTGAAGTCAATCGTAGTATGTATAGCTTCAAGATCTCTAGGAACAGGTTGCTGAACAGTAAGCAAAAAAGGCTTAAGAAGTGCAGCTAAAACTATTAGCCAAATCGGGAATACATGTACAGTTATTGTCTCATAGAAATTGTCTCTGAGCGTCGGTTTCATTGTAACAGCAATAAAAACAAAAATAAAAAATATCAAATTGTCAAAAAAAGAAAAAAAAGGGGAAAGAAGAAAAACAAGAAAAAAAAAGAAAAATCGTGGTAAAAGTATCAACAGTGCCTGAGGATACCTGATCCTCAAGTAGACCATAGACCTCGCTGTGTGGCTTCGCTGCAGCGATCCATGGTCGTGTAGGGGGGAGAAAAAAGCCAGCCAACCGGTATATGTTAACAAAGATAGAACTTCCAGTAAGGTGAACCAATATTCACATTCCGAGATTAACATGTAGTGGGCCACACAGTGCTAGTAAAGCGAGGTGGATAACTATGTATTCCTGGGTTGGTTTCAAATAAGCCGTTTCTGGGGATTGCTGCGACTGTTGTCGTCGAGAAGCATAAGCGAGAGATGAGCCAGTTCAGGAATTTCTCAGCTTTTTCGTTTCCCAAATAGGATGTAGTGTTGGAGGAAAATTTTTCTTCACAGGAGAAGAAAGTTCTGTATCAGCGAGACCAAGCCGAGTCAATAGCGATGGCCCTTCAACAGGATCAGTTATTGAAAATAGCGATCCGTTTTTCAATACGGTAAGGCGAAAAGGGAATCCCCATCTATATTTGAGCCCTGATTGTTGCAGTAGCAGGGTAATAGGACGAAGCTCGCGGCGTTTCTGCAATGTAGACGGTGCTACATCTGGGAATAAATGGAGCGTCTCCCCTTCCAGTTCTACAGCTGGGTGTTTTCTAGCAGAAGCAAGCAAATCCTCCTTTGTTTCAAAGTAATGAAGTCTGGCGATAACATCTCGTGGGGGTTCGCCTTGTTGTGGTTTAGGGCGAAGGGCCCTGTGCACCCTGTCGATGATAAGTAAATCTGGGCTATATTCTGGTAGCAGTTTGGAGAACAGTAGGTCAAAACTTTGTGCAGGTCTGTAGCAGATTCAGGTACATTCCTAATGCGAACGTTATTACGCCTTGATCTGTTGTCTAGGTCTTCTATGTGAAGATTAAGCGCTGTAACATTACGTTGTAAGGAGTGTACTTGCTCCTGAAGTGCGTCATGGGCCTGCACCATCGTGTCATGCTTTCCTTCTAGTGTGTCAATACGTGAACCCAATGCAGTAATTTCCTTGGTAAGATCAGTAACTGCTGACTTGAGCTCAGTATGAAACGTGGCTGATAATTTGGTAAATAAAGATTCCAAACCTGTGTCCAGGTCCTGTTTTTTCAGGCATAAGGCATGAGAAGTGGCCGTTTTCTGTTCCGGACTACTAGAAGGGGAGCCAGCGCCATCTTGGTTTTTATCTGGGCCAGGCGCTTGGCGTTTGAAAAAATCTCTCTGTGACCCACGTTGCTTAGCACTGGTCATGTTGCTATCTGTAGGGTCCTCTGGGGTCGCTGAAGATTTGTGGCGATGTTTGAAAAACAGGAGGCCCCGCAATTCACCGTGGTATGGCTTCGCTACACGGAGCGCTCAGATAGTGCGACCGATCAGCATGGCGGTTAGCTCCGCCCCCCAGAGCTGTCTTTAAAGACATTAGTACATATATTAACTCAGCAGACTCTCTTCCAGTTTAATCGAACTATTAGATGGGTCTCTGATGGATATCTGAAGGCCTGACACAGTTCCAGCATGTGGCACCATTGATCTGCCCCCACTGTTTGGATGACAGTTGCATTCCCATGCATCTATATGATAAGACATAGGGGCTGGATGTAAAAAGTGATTTCCATATGACAAGTTAAATGTATTTTTTTTACTAACTGAATAGAATTGCACAAGATCTAATGTGAAATAAAAGGACATGATTCAATTTGAGGAGAAAAAACTTTTCTCCGAATTCAGTTCTAGTTTTTATGTGTAAAAGTTTGATACACTTTCTCTTATATTGCATCTTGTTCTATGAGAAAAACTGGAATTGCTGAAAAAGCTTTTTTTTGTCAAATTGCATCTGGCCCAATGTTTCTCCACAAAAAATTTGTGAAGCCTGTTGCATATTGACAAAAGGACCTTGATTTTCCAGAACTGCTGTGAACATTAAGTTTGATAAAAAAAAAACATTAGCATTGTTATCTAATAACAACCTTACATGCCAAATTTTCAGTGAGTAGAGCAGGGGTCCCCAACCTTTTTTACCCATGAGCCACATTCAAATGTAAACAGAGCTGGGGAGCAACACAAGCATGAAATATGTTCTTGGGGGTACCAAATATGGCTGTGAATGGCTATTTGTTAGTCCCTATGTGGATTAGCAGCCTACAGGAGACTCTGTTTGGCAGTACACCTGATTTTTATGCAAATTGCCTCCAAGCCAAGATTTTAAAAATAAGCACCCGCTTTAGGGCTACTGGGAGCAACATCCAAAGGGTTGTTGCTCCCGAGCCACTGGTCAGGGAACCAATGGAGTAGAGTGACTATAGAGGAAACTGACCCCATGACCCTGGTTCCTTCCCCAACTGCAGGGTCTGTTTCCTCTATAGTTACATCACTGGTAATACACCATTGTTCTACAGAAGTGTTGCTTATGTCACTGGTTTAATTTACATGAAACTTGCTGTACAAAGACAGTAGCGTAAAAAGTGAAATAAGACTAGGGATGTTGGCTTCTTGCCTTTGGAAGATATAAATAATTCTGTGCTATTGGTCGCTTTGACATTTTTACTATGTACTGATATTTTATCCATTGATCTTTTTTATTGCCTCTTAGATAAAGACTGGGAAGATATCAGAAAGATGCCAGAATATCCCACACTTCAAAAAGATTTCAGAAGAACAACGTAAGCACAAAATATTGTGCTGCATGGATGGTAAACGGGTGGTCAGATCGCGGGGACTGCATCAACGAACAGATGCAGTTCACAATCTAATAGGATTTTTAGTCTTGTCCAAACGACGATATCGCTCGGGAAAGTCCGTCGGAGGGCCCCATATACAGACTCGGTCTGTCGGCAGCTTTTATTGGCTGGTGTATGGCCACCTTAAGAGTTTAGTGAGTGAGTGTGTGTGGTGGGGAATAACAAGTTGCTAATCAGATCCATGGTTACAGGGGTCCAGATTTAAATTTTTCCTGGAAGGACATACAATTATGACCATGTCTAAAAATCAGATTTTGGATCAAATATATGCATGTCAATTTTTTTTATATTTTACAGGTATGCAAACAGCAGTCTAATTAAATACATGGAAAAACATAAAGTGAAGCCTGACAGCAAAGTCTTTCTCTTGGTAAGTTCATATAAGACGACGCCTTTCCCGTGTTTGATACTTTAAAGTGGATTATGATACTTTAGGAAGGTTATGAGTTATTAACACCTTAATGATACTCGCATAATATTTATTAACTAGTATCTTATGCTATCAACCAAATGTTGTAGTTGTGCCCCTTTTTTTGTGCTTTACACCTTGGCAAAGGTGGCAACCCAGTCTATATGTGTCACTGTATTTAAGTATACAGCGCTTATACAAACTATACAGGTATTTTTAGGGATTCTATAACAGTTCTATGTAAGCTCAATAACTCTAACACTTATAGATCCTAATGATGTAAGACATACCTCCTGCATGGACAACTGTAGATGGTGACTCATTTAATGGGAATTTTAAGCAGGCCAAACACTAATGTATGTATGTATATACTATAAGTATAAAACACATTACTATTAAGTTATATCAGTCAACCCTCCCCAGCAAGTGCACCTAATATAATGCATTTAATATGGGCACTGAGGGTTTACTTATTTTTTGATGTTTTGTTTAAGGGAAAATTGGCACCAACATAATAAAAATAAAAGGGAGACTTTAACCCTTTAAGTGCCAGCAGAATTTCACATTTTGGTTACGCGAAATGCCAGCCGTTTTTGAAACATTTTGTGCTCTCTCACTTTAGGGGCATTTTCTGAGGGGAAACCTATAGTTTACCTAGGAAAACTATACATTGTTTTTTTCGGTAGAAACTGAGCTTTCTAAATCTGTTTCATGTATTTCCACCTGTGCAATAAAATTTATAGTGCTAAATACCAAAAAAAAATGAAAAATTACCATTTTTCATCGTATATCAATTTATACCAGAAAAATATTTCATTTTACAGATGAAAATCCAACTGATTTGGAAAGCCTTATGTTCTCGAACGTGCCAATACCAGATATGTATAGTTTTAGGAGATTAGGATTTCTGTACAGCAAAAACTCCGGCAGTATATTACCGAATTTTGAAGCACTAAGGCAGAAAACGGCATGCTTTAGATTCCAAGGCAAAAAATCCTGAAACCGTAGGTTTATCCAGAAAACCATACATTTTTGAAAAGTACACATTCTGCCGATTACAAAATGGGTAACTATGTCTCTCTACTCCAACTACCAAACATAAAAGCTTGTCTGAACATAGCGTTTTTCAACAAAAAATTCAAAATTCTGAAAAATCATTTCAAAGGTTTTATTTTGCTGCTCCGCATATCCCAAAATATATTAGTACCAAGAAAAAGCACCTGAAATATGATTGCCAGGGGTCCACTGAACAATTTGATACCCATTATGCATAGGTTTACCAAAGTATCTGGCATTTAGAGACACCAATATGTAGTTAGCACATCCAAATTGTTCAGGACTTTACTTCAGCTACTGAGAAATCAACACATTGACTGCATTTTTTGTGGGGTAAAAACACAGAAATATATGTTTACCCCCCAAATCCATATATTTTTGGAAAGTACACATTCTACTGAATCTAAAATGGGTACCCATGCCTTTCTGCTCCAAACTACTGAGTCGCAAGGCTTTCCACAATTGTCGGTTTTGGTGAAATATCTGAAAATTTCCTCAAAGCTTCAACTTCCCAGCACCATATCGCCCATGTATCATTACGTACTAAGAAAAAGCACCTTAAATATGATTGCCAGGGTTCCTCTGAACATTTTGGTGTCATTGTTCATAAGTTTACCAAAGTATCTGGCATTTAGAGGCCCAAAATGAAGTTAGCGCATACAAGCAGTCCCGTGGGTAACTTCAGCTAATGAAAGATCAACACATTGACTGCATTTTTGTGGGGTAAAAACACAGAAATATATGTTTACCCCCAAAAACCCATATATTTTTGGAAAGTACACATTCTACCGAATCTAAAATGGGTACCCATGCCTTTCTGCTCCAAACTACTGGAGTCGCAAGGCTTTCCCACAATTGTCGGTTTTGGTGAGATATCTGAAATGCCTCAAAGCTTCAACTTCCCAGCACCATATCACCCAAGTGTCATTACGTACTAAGAAAAAGCACCTAAATATGATTGCCAGGTTCCTCTGAACATTTTGGTGGCCATTGTTCATAAGTTTACCAAGTATCTGGCATTTAGAGGCCCCAAAATGAAGTTAGCGCATACAAACAGTCCCGTGGGTAACTTCAGCTAATGAAAGATCAACAAATTGACTGCATTTTTGTGGGGTAAAAAACACAGAAATATATGTTTACCCCCAAAACCCATATATTTTGGAAAGTACACATTCTATCGAATCTAAAATGGGTACCCATGCCTTTCTGCTCCAAACTACTGAGTCGCAAGGCTTTCCCACAATTGTCGGTTTTGGTGAAATATCTGAAAATTGCCTCAAAGCTTCAACTTCCAGCACCATATCACCCATGTGTCATTACGTATAAGAAAAAGCACCCTAAATATGATTGCCAGGGTTCCTCTGAACATTTTGGTGGCCATTGTTCATAAGTTTACCAAAGTATCTGGCATTTAGAGGCCCAAAATGATGTTAGCGCATACAAACAGTCCGTGGGTAACTTCAGCTAATGAAAAATCAACACACAGGAGAAAGCTCTCTGTTTAGTGCTGAATTAAGCATTGAAATTCCTGTTTGAGACAGGATTTTTTGTTATCACTTGGTGTGTGAATGTGTTGTCCACTTGTGGGTGAAATTTGGGAAGTTTTGAGTTGATTTTCTTTACTAAAAATCGATTTTCTTTGACCCTGAAGGTGAGTGATTCCTAGCCCAGTTCCCTTCACTTGCTCTGGGCTACAAACTCACTGTTAGACCCCTACCCTCCCCCGCACCTGGGTGTCAGTTTCATTTGCATTTTTCTGTTGTTTCAGCACAAATTGTTTAATTTTTGTACAGATTGAGTGGGTATTTTGATTTTGCACTCAGTTCTGTGAGGAGAGAAAGCTAAAGGGAGAAGGATTTAATATAAGTATAAATATAAAATCTTTTCCAGCAGCAGCAGTGCAGCTCCCAGGCACCTGCTCACATTAACCCTCTCCCTGCCACAGCTTCTCAACTTAAAACTTTTTTGTTAATCAATAGTATAAAGCTTTCTTTTTGTGTGGTGTTGTGTAAAATAATGGAGGAATAAAAAGGAAAGTTATAAAAAAAACATCTCTTGGTTCTAAAGCAAAAGGACCAGAAAAACCCAGATGTAGCTCTGCAAGGAAACACCAGTCAGAGCCATGTCAAAAAGCCCCATTGCCTCTACTTCTGCTGCTGCAGCCAATGTGACCCCTGCTAAAACATTTGCACACGCGGTAGCTACTGGCAGCAACCCAAGCCAAGTCACTGCTGGGTAGAGAAGCTTACAAGGAAGCATGGGGTCAGATGCCTAATGTCAAGCACTCATGCATAGAGGCTTATATAAAGGCTGCAGCTGAAGTGGTGGGCCACTCTGCAGTAGTGGCAGCAAGTAAAATGTATGGGAAAGCCATAATCTTTGCCCGTACGCTAACTGCAGTGCATGCTCTGGTACAGAGGGTATCACAGTGGAGGGAGTTATGTCCCTGTAGAACCCCTGGAAGGATTGGGCACAAGGTGGTTTTATCTAATGTGCCCCCTTCCTGCAAGACCACTTATTGTACCCCACCAGCAAGCCTTGGGGAGTTAAAATCAAATATGTCTAGAATTCCCCTGGGATGTAAGGAGAGCAGACTGAGCACGTCCTTTCCTTTAAAAGGCAGGTTGCAACTACTTTTACCTCGGGGCAAGACACTATTGAGGGGTCTTTCGGGTTCCATTTGAAGGGTGCTGTATAAAAATTTTTACAGCACAGAGGAAGTGAGGTGCTTCCTTTGCAAGAACCTGGGGCACACTCGCCAGAGTTGCCCAAAGGGCAAATAAGACCACAGCCCCTGTTCCTGCTCCCAGTGCCTCAAATAAAACATCTTATCCTGCTGGGACTATTTCAGCAGGGTCCTCAAAGGGGATATCTCCTTCACTAAAGAACCTCAAGGTGGCTGTTACACAACCCACCTCTACAACATCAAACCTCCCCTTCTTCACTGAAGAACATCTAAGGCTGCAGCATGTCTTACAATTGCGGCAAAAGAGAAGGGGAAAAACATGTCAAAGCTTCCCCAGGGTCACAGTTGTTCCTACCACAAAAAAGTGTACCCCTGTTATGGCACCCCTGAAGGTGTGGGGGTACCCATGATTGCAACACCTGTTGGGGTTGGGGCAGATAGTGGCCTTTCCTCTTCAGATGCCAAGAAAAAAGAGGAAATTTAAATCAAACTGGCTGGTACCTGAGGAATGGCATCAGTGGTTAATGATGGGGCACCCCCATCCAAGGGTAAAAAGGGCAGCAAAACTTCTGCTCCTCATGTGGTGACATTGTCTGGCCCAACTGTTGGTCACGATCAACCGGTGTCAGACCATGCACTCTTGCCTCCAGACCAGGTGGGAATAATGAGGTTAATGGTCTGCATGGCCTTGAACATGGCAGTGTTGGTTTCCCCACAGAGTCAGGGGTGCAGTATCTGCCTCAAAATCATTTGGAAGATCTTCCCTTGGCGTGTAAAGAGACACCTAATGAGACTCCTGCAGATGGGCAGTCAGTGTTCCTGAAGTGCTGAGATTTGGGAACTGCAACCAGCCTAAGTTTTTAGTGCCTCAAGGTATTTCACTCCAGGTGGGGAGAATATTGGGCTAACCCCCATACAGGACACTGCAGATAAAACTGCTGGAAGGATGGTGAGGGTGGAGTTGTAAATACGGAGGAGGGTAGCCAGACAACCTCTACTGTTCATGCTAAAATCTCTGCTCCCTTGTCTTCAACTGACCCAAATGTTATTGCCATCCAGAAAGCACAGGAGGTAGTGGAGAGGGCAGAGGCTAACCATCGAGCCTCCAAAGCTCTACCTGTTGCTGGGAGCTAATTAGTTCTGTTGCTCCTGTGTCAAACACTTCCAAATGTGTTTCAAGTGAAGTTGAGGAACACCTGAGCCATTGCGGGGTCTCCAGAAAAGTGATTCTGATACTTTCCTGTAACAACTTGTGGAGAGATTCTCAAAGCTCTAGTGGAGAGGGAGATTATCAATCCCTTAGCCAGGAAGAGCTCATGGATGAGGGAACATTGAAAGAGGTTGACATAGGAGTGGCAAATCCTTCTACCCCAATCATCCCTGCTGAGGAACTCAAAAAGTTTCTTGAGAGCACCCTTGGTGTTAAATTAGAGAAGAAGATGCACATGGCTCTGGAGAATGGCATGATTTGCCTTTAGTTATCAATTCTGTGAGACAATACATTAAGGACATAAAAGAGGCCAAGAACTATGGAACAGCGGAATATCTCCGTATAATGAAGTTTCACAAAAAATGTTTGTCTCATCAGACCTTGATGAAGGTTAAAGCACTTCCTAAGACTCAGTAATGGCCTTGAGTATAAGCACACTTAATACTAATGGCTGTCGGAATCCTTTCCGAATGTTTCAGGTACTCTCCTTTCTTCGTCAAGGAGGTACTCTGTGAGTTTCCTCCAAAGACCCACACCACTCCAGAGCTTGAAGCAAGCTGGAATCTGGATGGAAGGAAGGTCTTTTTAATCACCTCACTTGGACATCATGCGGGTGGTGACCCTTTTCTCAGATTCCTTCCAGCCAGAGGTCCTGAGTGCTACCTCTGTCATCCCTGGCCGTCTATTGCATCTTCGGGTCCGGGAGTCAGGTAAACATATAATCTAATGAATGTGTATGCTCCTACTACCAGACCAGAGAGGCACGGTTCTTTGAAAGTTTGTCAGCCTACATGGAGACAATTGACTCTGATGAAGCCTTGATTATAGGGGTGATTTTAATTACACCCTTGATGCTCGAGATGCAATGTACCCAAGAAAAGAGACTCGTCTGAGTCCGTTTTGCGAAAACTAATTGCTCATTTCTCCTTGGTTGATGTCTGGAGAGAACAGAACCCAGAGACTGTTGCCTTTACCTATGTCAGGGTGAGAGATGTCATGTTTCTCAATCCCGGATTGATAGGATATATATATCGAGCCATCTCATGTCACGAGCCCAGTCGAGCACCATTAGATTGGCACCATTCTCAGACCACAATTGTGTATCCCTGAGAATGTCAATCGCACCATCTCTGCCAAAAGCTGCTTACTGGCACTTTAACAACAGTTTATTAGAAATGAGGTTTTGCAAAGTCAGTCCGGGATACGTGGAGAGGCTGGAGGCTCTTCAGGATGAATTTGCCACATTGAACCAGTGGTGGGATGTAGGCAAGGTTCACCTAAAGCTCTTGTGTCAAGAGTATACCAAAAGTGTGAGTGGCAGCGCAATGCAGAGATTGAGGCACTGAATGGGGAGGTGCTTGATCTTGAGCAAAGGCTATCAGGCTCTGAAGACCAAGCCCTTCAGTGTGAATATCTAGAAAGGAAAGAAGCGCTGCGTAACATGAACAACGACAGGCTCGTGGTGCCTTTGTGCGAAGCCGGATGCAGTTACTATGTGATATGGATCGTGGTTCGCGATTCTTCTATGCTCTGGAGAAGAAGAAGGGGAACCGAAAAACAAATCACATGCCTTTTTGCGGAGGATGGAACCCCCCTTGAGGATCCAGAGGCTATCCGGGACAGAGCCCGGTCCTTCTATCAAAACCTTTTTTCTCCAGATCCCATCTCTCCAGATGCCTGTGAGGAGCTATGGGATGGGCTTCCAGTGGTCAGTGAGAGGAGAAAAGAGAGGTTGAAACACCAATCACTCTAGATGAACTCTCTCAAGCACTCCGTTTAATGCCCCACAATAAATCTCCTGGGCTTGACAGACTGACCAATAGAGTTCTTCCAGTCTTCTGGATACTCTGGGCCCTGATTTCCATAGGGTCCTAACTGAGGCCTTCAAGAAAGGTGAGTTGCCACTTTCGTGTCGCCGAGCAGTGTATCACTACTTCCTAAGAAGGGGGATCTCCGTCTTATTTAAGAACTGGAGACCAGTCTCACTGCTTAGCACAGACTATAAGATCGTGGCCAAAGCTATCTCACTTAGGCTCAAATCTGTGCTGGCAGAGGTGATTCATCCCTGACCAGTCCCTATACAGTCCCGGTCGGACAATTTTTGATAATGTCTTTTTAATCCGAGACTTACTACATTTGCGAGAAGGACTGGTCTATCTCTTGCTTTTCTCTCTCTGGATCAAGAGAAGGCATTTGACAGGGTGGATCACCAATATCTTATAGGCACTCTGCAAGCCTATAGCTTTGGCCCACAGTTTGTGGGGCTACCTGAAAACAATGTATGCCTCTGCAGAGTGTTTAGTTAAAATCAACTGGGTCTCTGACTGCACCTCTGGCCTTTGGACGAGGAGTTCGGCAAGGATGCCCCTTGTCGGGACAATTGTACTCGCTGGCCATTGAGCCCTTCCTGTGTCTCTTAAGGAAAAGGCTCACGGGACTGGTGCTCAAAGAACCCGACATGAGGGTGGTTCTCTCAGCCTACGCTGATGATGTAATTCTTGTGGCCCAGGACCTAGTTGATCTTGAGCGGGCACAAGAGTGTCAAGAAGTCTACGCTGCTGCCCTCATCTGCCCGGATCAACTGGTCCAAGAGCTCAGGCCTTCTGGAGGGTTCTCTAAAGGTAGATTTCCTGCCTCCTGCTTTTCGTGACATCTCGTGGGAGAGTAAAATCATTAAATATTTAGGGCGTCTACCTATCAGCTGAGGAGTATCCTGTCTCACAGAATTTCATTGAACTTGAGGAGTGTGTTCTAACGCGCCTTGGAAAGTGGAAGGGTTTTGCTAAAGTACTTTCTATGAGGGGGAGAGCTTTGGGTGATTAATCAGCTGGTGGCCTCTCAGATCTGGTACCGGCTGATATGTCTTAGCCCAACTCAAGAATTCATTGCTAAGATCCAGAGAAGGTTACTGGACTTTCTCTGGATAGGGAAAGCATTGGGTTTCTGCAGGTGTCTCAAGCCTCCCATTGAAAGAGGGAGGGCAGGGAGTCGTGTGTATACGTTCTCAAGTGCACACCTTCCGTCTCCAGCAAATACAGAGATACTTGTATGCAGATCCTTCTCCACAGTGGTGTACTCTAGCATCGAGTTTTTATCGCCAGGTACGAAATATGGGATATGACCGGCAATTGTTTATAATTGAACCTGAGGGTTTCCTAAGAAACCTTTCAACCCTGCCGGCTTACTACCAAGACACGCTAAAGACCTGGAGCATGGTATCCGTGTTAAGGCAAGGAGCCATTGAAGGGGAAGACATTCTAAATGAGCCCCTACTTTACAATCCATCTTTTAAGACTAGGATGTTAGAATCCATCAGCATCCGACGTCGCCTTTGCCAGGCTCGGTTAACCAGAGTTGGAGATCTCCTGGATTTTGAGAAATCAGATTGGGTGGACTCTCAAGCAGTTATGCAACGCATGGGATTCCTCACCACTAGGGTTCCACACCGTCTTCTCAAGGAAATCAAGGACACAATCTCTCCTGATTCTCACACCTTCATTGATGGGGTTTTACATGCTGGAGAGCCACGTCCACCTTGGAACTCCTCACCTCCAGACATAATAATAGCACCTAAAACCCGTCAATCCCCCCAAGCACCTCCTTCCCCCAACTTGAGCCAGTTGGAGAATTTTCCATTGACACGCTTTCATGATATAACAAGAAAGCTGTTGTACTCTCTAATGCTTCACACTGTACACTTCCTTGCCCTCATCTCCCGATATGATACCATCTGGAGACGTGTGCTTAATGAGGGTGAAAGACCTCAGTGGCGAGCTCTTTATTCCAGTTTGGTGCCTAGACCAACTGGAGACTTGAGTTGGAAAGTGCTGCATGGTGGCATTGAGCACGGGAGAGTATTTAGCTCGTTTTACAGACTCCCCAGCTGCTTGTCCATTCTGTGGCAAAGGAGAGTCTGTGTTTCATGCTTATTTTACTTGTGCCAGACTGCAACCTCTATTGGCTCTTTTGAGGAAGCTTTACCTGCAGTTTCTGGTTACACTTTTCCCCTCATGTTTATATTTTTGGACACCCAGTATCCCGGGACAATAAAGAGAAAGACCTTCTCTCCAACTTGCTCCTGGCTTTAGCTAAATTAGTCATCCATAAATCTAGAAAGCAATGTTTGGAAGGTGGGAATCCTCTGCCAGCAGAGGTCTTGTTCCGAGTGCTGGTGCGTTCCCGCATCCGAGCAGAGTACACCCAAGCAGTGTTTACTGGTCGGTTGAAAGAATTTGCTGACCAGTGGGCAATAGATGGGGTACTTTGCTCAGTATCCCCAGACCTGGTTTCTGTTCAGACAATTCTCACACTTCATATTTAAGTGCACTTTAATTTAAGTGACAGTTGTATTTTAATCAGTTAATTATCTCCTTTGAGATGTGATTAACTTTGGTGAGCAATCACTCACCTGCAATTTGAATAATATATCAGCTAATGAAAAATCAACACATTGACTGCATTTTGTGGGGTAAAAACACAGAAATATATGTTTACCCCCCAAAACCCATATATTTTTGGAAAGTACACATTCTACAGAATCTAAAATGGGTACCCATGCCTTTCTGCTCCAAACTACTGAGTCGCAAGGCTTTCCCACAATTGTCGGTTTTGGTGAAATATCTGAAAATTGCCTCAAAGCTTCAACTTCTCAGCACCATATCACCCATGTATCGTTATGCACCAAGAAAAAGCACCCTAAATATGATTTCCAGGTTCCTCCGAACAGTTTGGTGGCCATTGTTCATAGGTTTACCAAAGTATCTGGCATTTAGAGGCCCCAAAATGAAGTTAGCGCATACAAACAGTCCCGTGGGTAACTTCAGCTAATGAAAAATCAACACATTGACTGCATTTTTGTGGGGTAAAAACACAGAAATATATGTTTACCCCCCAAACCCATACATTTTTGGAAAGTACACATTCTACAGAATCTAAAATGGGTACCCATGCCTTATTGCTCCAAACTACTGAGTCGCAAGGCTTTCCCAAAGTTGTTGGTTTTGGTGAAATATCTGAAAATTGCTTCAAAGCTTCAACTTCCCAGCACCATATCACCCATGTGTCATTACGTACTAAGAAAAAGCACCCTAAATATGATTGCCAGGGTTCCTCTGAACATTTTGGTGGCCATTGTTCATAAGTTTACCAAAGTATCTGGCATTTAGAGGCCCCAAAATGAAGTTAGCGCATACAAACAGTCCCGTGGGTAACTTCAGCTAATGAAAGATCAACAAATTGACTGCATTTTTGTGGGGTAAAAAACAGAAATATATGTTTACCCCCCAAAACCCATATATTTTTGGAAAGTACACATTCTACAGAATCTAAAATGGGTACCCATGCCTTTCTGCTCCAAACTACTGAGTCGCAAGGCTTTCCCACAATTGTCGGTTTTGGTGAGATATCTGAAAATTGCCTCAAAGCTTCAACTTCCCAGCACCATATCACCCAAGTGTCATTACGTACTAAGAAAAAGCACCCTAAATATGATTGCCAGGGTTCCTCTGAACATTTTGGTGGCCATTGTTCATAAGTTTACCAAAGTATCTGGCATTTAGAGGCCCCAAAATGAAGTTAGCGCATACAAACAGTCCCGTGGGTAAACTTCAGCTAATGAAAGATCAACAAATTGACTGCATTTTTGTGGGGTAAAAAACAGAAATATATGTTTACCCCCCAAAACCCATATATTTTTGGAAAGTACACATTCTACAGAATCTAAAATGGGTACCCATGCCTTTCTGCTCCAAACTACTGAGTCGCAAGGCTTTCCCACAATTGTCGGTTTTGGTGAAATATCTGAAAATTTCCTCAAAGCTTCAACTTCTCAGCACCATATCACCCATGTATCGTTATGCACCAAGAAAAAAGCACCCTAAATATGATTGCCAGGGTTCCTCCGAACAGTTTGGTGGCCATTGTTCATAGGTTTACCAAAGTATCTGGCATTTAGAGGCCCCAAAATGAAGTTAGCGCATACAAACAGTCCCGTGGGTAACTTCAGCTAATGAAAAATCAACACATTGACTGCATTTTTGTGGGGTAAAAACACAGAAATATATGTTTACCCCCCAAACCCATACATTTTTGGGAAAGTACACATTCTACAGAATCTAAAATGGGTACCCATGCCTTATTGCTCCAAACTACTGAGTCGCAAGGCTTTCCCAAAGTTGTCGGTTTTGGTGAAATATCTGGAAATTGCCTCAAAGCTTCAACTTTCCAGCATCGTATTGTCCATGTATCATTACCAGCATAAAGCATCCTAAATATAAACATATGGGTCTACTAAACAGTTTGATACCCAATGTGCATAGATATACCAAACTATGTGGCGCACAGAGACCCCCAAATGACAATATGTATAGACATTTTCACGGCTGACGCGCTGGCTGCTGCAATATAACCACCCGGTGTGTGTATTATGCGACATTAGACCACCTAACAGTACAGAGACCCCAGAAAACCATATATTTTCAGAAAGTACACATTCTGACGAATCCAATATGGGTAAATAAGTGTTTCTACTGCAAACTGCCAAACTGCAAAGCAATGCTGAACATAACGGTTTTTTATCAAATTTCTGAAAATCGTCACAAAGCTTGAATTCTACCCCATTACATGCCACACATTTCGTAACGTATCAGCATAAAACATCCTAAATATGAACGCCAGGGGTCTACTGAACACTTTGATGCCCAGTATGCATAGATATACCAAACTATGTGGCGTACAGAGACCCCCAAATGACAATAGTGTATATACATTTTCACGGCTGACGCGCTGGCTGCTGCAATATAAGCACCTGGTGTGTGTATTATGCAACATTAGACCCCCCTAACAGTACAGAGACCCCAGAAAACCATATATTTCAGAAAGTACACATTCTGACGAATCTGATATGGGTAAATAAGTGTTTCTACTGCAAACTGCCAAACTGCAAAGCAATGCCTGAACATAACGGTTTTTATCAAATTTCTGAAAATCGTCACAAAGCTTGAATTCTACCCCATTATATGCCACACATTTCGTAACGTATCAGCATAAAACATCCTAAATATGAACGCCAGGGGTCTACTGAACACTTTGATGCCCAGTAGGCATAGATATACCAAACTATGTGGCGTACAGAGACCCCCAAATGACAATAGTGTATATACATTTTCACGGCTGACGCGCTGGCTGCTGCAATATAAGCACCTGGTGTGTGTATTATGCAACATTAGACCCCCCTAACAGTACAGAGACCCCAGAAAACCATATATTTTCAGAAAGTACACATTCTGACGAATCCAATATGGGTAAATAAGTGTTTCTACTGCAAACTGCCAAACTGCAAAGCAATGCTGAACATAACGGTTTTTATCAAATTTCTGAAAATCGTCACAAAGCTTGAATTTTACCCCATTATATGCCCCACATTTCGTAACTTATCAGCATAAAACATCCTAAATATGAACGCCAGGGGTCTACTGAACACTTTGATGCCCAATATGCATAGATATACCAAACTATGTGGCGTACAGAGACCCCCAAATGACAATAGTGTATATACATTTTCACGGCTGACGCGCTGGCTGCTTCAATTTGAGCACCTGGTGTGTGTATTATGCGACATTAGACCCCCTAACAGTACAGAGACCCCAGAAAACCATATATTTTCAGAAAGTACACATTCTGACGAATACAATATGGGTAAATAAATGTTTCTACTGTAAACTGCCAAACTGCAAAGCAATGCTGAACATAACGGTTTTTATGAAATTTCTGAAAATCGTCACAAAGCTTGAATTTTACCCCATTATATGCCCCACATTTCGTAACGTATCAGCATAAAACATCCTAAATATGAACGCCAGGGGTCTACTGAACACTTTGATGCCCAATATGCATAGATATACCAAACTATGTGGCGCACAGAGACCCCCAAATGGATATATAGTAAATAAAATTTACAAGGCAAAACAAAATAAGGCAGTAAAGAGTGAAATGCAAAAAAATCCAATAAAACCACAAAAATCAATGTTTTTTTTCCAGACTAGTGTTATCGGCCGTCAGAATCACAGTTTGAATATTTTAGCTGGGCCAAACAGGTTATACGGCTAGAAACAAGTGAACACAACATACGCAGAGCTGAAAATGCAATAAAATGGCTAAAAATTCAATAAAATGGCTAAAAATACACCAAAATACCCAAAATTGCAATATAATCACCAAAATAACATAAAAAAGATATTGCACAGTACGGTTAGCGAATACGCTATTCGTAATGGCAATAAAACATTTTTTTCAGCCAAAAAAAGAAACGATGCGATAAGAAAAGAAAAAAAAAAGCCACAATGCCATGTATGTGCGTGTGTACAAATGGTAAATTACATGTTATGTGCGCGTGTGTGCGTGTGCACATGTGTGTAAGTGCAGTGAGTGTAAGTGACCCCCCCAATCCCCAAAAATGTATGTGTAAGTGTGTGTAAGTGTGAATCTAAGTGTGTATTACTGTAATAAGTGTGTGTTGGTGTGTTTGTGTGTGTAATTGTTGCACTAACCTGAAAAAATCGCTGGAGACTGTTGCAGGCGATCTGGAAGGGCCTCAGGAAGAGATCTGCGACGTCCTCTGTGTGCCTGTGCTGTGGGGGCGGAGATATCCAGCGCGGTGTAGGCTGCAGCAGCAGGACACGTAAATTACACGTGCCTGCTGCTGTTTTTGGGCCCCTGGGCGATCGCGCCCCAGGGGCCACTCGATCCCCTGCTCTGCTCGTTGCCTAGGGGCAGGGGATCGATGCGGAACGGAGCGAGCGGCTCTAACAGCCGCTCCTCCGCTCCAGAACCCGGAAGTGCTGCAGAACGTAGAATCTACGTTCTGTGGCATTTCAAGTTACTTTTCCACAGAACGTAGATTCTACGTTCTGTGGCACTTAAAGGGTTAAAAACTTTTATAAAATACAATGGATGTGTAAAGACAGTATGTATTTGTCTTGATGCTATAATCTGTGTACTCTTTCTGTAAACACAGTATATTTCAATGTGGGAGGCATTCCACCTCTTTGGGTAAGGGGAGATTTGGGGAGATTTTGTCGCATGATGACAAACCGCCTTTTCTTCGGCCAACTAATCTCCCCGGGATGGCACTCGGAGTGCTTCCTCGTGAGGCAACTTCAGGCAATTTTGGAAAACTAATCGTTCCGAGTGCCATCCAGCCAGTGATTTAGATTCTAGCCGGCGGGAAGGCTATCTTAGCGTGTGCCCTTACCCTAACCAACACTATTTAGTCCAGTGTTTATAATCGCTAGAGGTACTGTTAAAATAAAATTATATACAGGGTACATTTGGTTAGGCATAATGGGATATTACCCTATAAATTACCCCAATTATATATAAATATATATATTTGTATTAATTAGTTTTTTAAATATAAGCACTATTGTAGACAAGGACATTTCAATTGTATTAGTAGCTCAGGAGGCAGCAACAAATCCCTATAGTCCACAACCTGTCAATGTGCAACCTGTCCCCATTAAGTCAGTTAATATTTAAGTTAACCTAACTAAATATTGACTAAACACTTAGGGGGTTATTTACTAAAACTCATATTTATCTAATATTTTTATTAAACCAAGCTTCCCAACCATGATTTTAACTTATTTATTAATATAATAACTGAAAAATATGGTGCAGGAAAAGACTCTATAAACTCTAGCAAAAAAACTCAAATTGTACAAATGTTTCAGATTCGACGCCCGAGTTGCTTGATTTTTTTAGGTTATCTCCCGCAAACCCAGAATTTTTTGGATTGTCAGACAAAACCCAGCGCAGATACTGATGTCTTAAAATTGTTAAAGGATATCTACCATTGACTTCTACTTGACCTTAACAGGTTTGAGATGGGTGATTTTAGTATTTGGACTTTTTGCAGCTTCGGGTGTAATACATCTTGAAAAATTCTAGATTTTTTTTCCTGTAAAAATTCAAGTTTTTGCCCAAAAAAACCTCGACCAGTAAATAACCCCCTAAATAAAATATACTACAAGGTTGAACTGTAGGATATCTGATATAGGAAAGTTATTCATAGGAATCATCTAATCTATTTGGTTTTACTTAGCTTCAGAAGCTTCTGACTATGGATCCTACCAAAAGAATCACTTCAGACCAGGCATTACAGGATCTCTATTTCCAAGAAGACCCTTTACCCACATCTGAGTATGTATATGATCTGTAAAAGCACATTTCCTAATACTTTCTTTATTGTTTGCCAAATTCTTTCCCAGGTTTTTTTCTTCTTAAAAAGATTTACTAAATGCAAAGCCAGCATTGCTAAGTATACAAATTATTTGGAGTACAGTATTTAAACTAGTTTAGTATAGCATTAACTATTGATATTGCAGATTAGTTATATGCACGGCATCCATTCTTTGCTTTTCAAATTCTATTTGATCGTGAGATGTACCATATCAACAATTATGGGCAGATTTATCAAAGGCTGAAGTGAAAATTTGAATTAAAAAAATTTGAATTTCGAGCTAATTTGTTCTTTGACTAGGGAATAGTCCAAATTTGATTTGAATTTGAAATCTATCATGCTCTTTAAAAATAGACCTAGAGCATTCGCCATCCAAAATCTGCCGAAATGCTGTTTTAGCCTATGGGGGACCTACTAGAGCCTATTTGGAGTCAATTGGTGGACTTTGAAAAATCAAAGTTTTTTGGGGGGAAAAACGACTTTGATTCGAAAACGAACCTATTTGGCCAAAAAAAACCTTTGATTTAATTTTGGTTGGTCTTTATGAATTCGAATTTCAAAGTTTTTGAGATTCGAAATTTTGGGATTCAGCTCAGTCTCAGGATTTAAGATAATTTAGAAATAAATAAAAACATATGTTTCATACTTGCTGTTCATTTTGTATTTATTGACTGCATTGCATTAGTGTTTTCGCAGGGTGCCAGATTCCATATCCAAAACGAGAATTTTTAAATGAAGATGAACCAGAAGAAAAAGCTGAGAAGGTATATATCTGTGGTCCTGTCGACTTTATTTCTGTTGTCCTGTCTCCTATACTGTTTACTTGGAAATATGTTCTACGGAACACTGGGGAATCTCGAAGAAAAAAAACATTTTCTTAAATTGAAAATTAATTAAAAATTCATCAGCGCTTTCCAAATGTTTTTGGATCACCTAGAAAGTGAGTCCATTTAGACTGTGTGCTAGTTGTTTGTGTAGTCTTAGAAAGACTCTCCAGTACTTCAGTGCAGTTCTGTTATCTTCTATAATACTCCTCAAAAATAGGATTTTAAGCTTGGAAAACTGTAGCCCACCTGTTTTAGCTTTGCTACACCTTCCTATCCTGTGATGTCTTACTAGATATGTTAGAAGTTGTACAAGCATTGGTCTGCTGATCCCCAGGGTAGGGGCAGTTTAACATGGAGGCTGCTTTGCAGATACAGGATGTCAAGTTAATTAACAGAGTTTTAACAGGCTTGCTTTCACTAGCAGAATATTGATTGTTTTTAAGTGGTTCCAAGAATAGCTTACTAATTAACACAGGATGAACGGAGTATCTATATATCTTTCCCGTTTGGGCACTGCAGATATAAACATGTATTTTAACTGAATGCGTTTGTGACGGAAACATATGATATGTGGCTGATCATGAGGAAAGTAAAGTAATAATCTGTTGGAAGTGTAAATAACATGGATATTCACACCATTGCTAAGTATATATTTTATAAACATAATGCCCCCCTCCCTCAATATCTGGCCTGCTAGGCCTGAGCATATGTGGTGTTTCACAGCCCTGGAAAGAAAATGTGCTTTGATCTGTTATATTATGGTAATGCTTAGATAAGATAGATATTTTATGGAGCTGTTCAGTAGTTCTTTCTCTGTAATTAGTGTATTACTTTAAATTGAGAATTGTTAACAGCACTTGTGTGTATTTTACGTTACTGTTTTTTTGAGGGTATCTTTCGTAAATATATAAACACAGCACTCAGGAATTGTGGATGAGCAATCCTGATCTAATACAGTAGGTTTGCATT
Source organism: Xenopus laevis (assembly GCF_017654675.1). Lineage (NCBI taxonomy): Eukaryota > Metazoa > Chordata > Amphibia > Anura > Pipidae > Xenopus > Xenopus laevis. The sequence continues at coordinate 80,694,845 of NC_054379.1, forward strand.
CTATAAGCTGTAATGTATAAATATTTTAGAGTGAAGGCAGTCCTGCTTACTCAGCAGAAAAGGGGTTTCAAGTACATTTATATGTGAAAGCATCAACATAATAATCTGATGATGAATAAAGGTCATTTTTAAATAGCATTATTCTCTTGAAGGTTAGTCTGGGATTACATTTTTCTCCTGCTACCACAGTCCACTAAACCCTTGGATTTACTAATGCGTTTACTATTTCTTTTTCCTGATTGTTGACATGGAGATAAAATTACAAGCCATAATTCTAATGATCATTTTAAATTCACACTACACAGCAGAAAAATTGCATTATAGATCACTTACAGGTATCAATATGTATCACAGAGGCTCAAATGTGTGATTTATTAAGAAGGCCTGCCTGTTTATGTTAACTCTTCCACTTTCCATACAAATGTTGGTGGATTTCATCATGCATTAATTATCAGAATAGTTTTAACAGAAGTCAATAGTAGTTCACTAAATTTACATTTTGGCAAATGCTATATATTGAGTGCTGCAGTTTGTGATATAAAGACTAGGACAAAATAAAGATTGCCTCTTAACAGTGTTTTCATTAATTTGGGGGGGGGGGCGATATAAAATTGTTCATGCCTTTCAGCACAGGCAATCTTTAAAAGAAACCTGCATGAGTTTACTTATCATGCAGGATTTTGTGCCAAAAAAACATTGTCATTCTTCATAATTTTACGAAGAAAGGAAGAAGGGGCAAGGGAAGGGTAGGTACAGCAGCAGTGATATCAACACATTAATTTGTACATTATACAGCATTGTATTTGTCAAGGCATATAGTATCATCATGGTAATGCTAACATATGCGTTTCTAACCAGACACCCCATATTCTCTCAAATTTATTGGGTTGGCCCCTGGCCTCATATGTTAATTTAATTAACGGGAGCATCTTATTCACATACCCAATCCAATTTGCTCTTTTAGGAGTGTGGGGGGCCATACAGTGTATAATTAGTAGTTTCTTGGCATAGAAGAGTAAGGTTCAGGTTAATATACTGGTACTGCTGGCCGGAACTATATCGTCAACTAATGGGGGTAGTGACAAGGCCTCTACTATGTACGTGGTGACTTTCATCCAGTATCTGGATATAATCGGGCATGACCATACCATATGCCAATAAATTCAGTCTACCACCCCACACCTTTTGCATGTAGGGAGGGGTAATCTCACTATTCTGTGGAGCCTATTAGGAGTGAGGTATACCCTCATTAGAAATTTATATTGTATTAGCCTGTCTCTTGAGCTTATCAAGAATTGGTAGAGTCTGCCCGTTGCCTCTTCCCACTGGTCTTCACTCAGGCTGGGCATGTCCACCTGCCATTGTCTATAAGCTGACTGAAATGGCGAAGCAGAGGGGGACAGGAGGAGTGAATATAAGTGGGAGACCATTTTAGTGGTGTCTTCCTTTCTTAGTTGTGCCAGGACCTTTGGTTCTGCCATTTCTAGCTCCTCTGGCCCTTAATTGGAGGTAACGATACATGGGTAAATTGGGAGTTGCAATCTTATCCCTCAATGTTACCATGTCTATAAACCTCGCATTTACTGTAATGTCTCCAAAATATTTAATGATTTTCGAGGTCCAATAGCCCATGGCCTCTGATTTGTAAAACTGCTGCAAGTGGGAGTTCCTCCATAGGGGTAGCATTGGGGTAAGCATTGGAGCTTTGACTTTAGTTAGCTTCACAATGTCCACCCAGGCTGTATATGGGGCTTTCATACAGAGAGGCAATGCTGGGTAGTCCATGGGCTTTCTGTACACAAAATTCCTTAGGGTCTCCAGTGATCCTACTAGCCTGGCTTGTAATATGACATTAGGATTGTCTAAATCCTGAGTTAACCACCAATTAATATAGCTAAATTGGGCAGTGATGTAGTAGAGATTAAAATTGGGTAGGCTCAGACCTCCCTTGGTGTAGGAGGGCCATCAGCCTAGTGGAGGAGATTCTAGCTCCTTTGTTATTCCACAAAAAGGGCGTTATCATTGCTTGAATGGAGTTACATGTTTGTTTGGGTATTGGGGTCGGCGATTTGTGGAACAGGTACAAGTATTTTGGTAGGAATACCATCTTTAGTATGTTTATTCTGCCCCACAGCGTTAACGGGAGGGGCCCCCAGGCCTGCATGGAATTAGACAGCTGTTGGTTGATTGGGACTATGTTCAGTGGTATAAACTGTTCAGGGTCGAGATCGATATTAATCCCAAGTATTTAAAGCGTGTGACCCACTTCAGGCGGGGGTCTGCTGTTTGTTGCGGATCAAGGATGGGTTCTAAAGGAAATATTACCGACTTAGACCAGTTTATGCAAAGGCCGCTATACATTGTAAAATGGGAAAAGATAGTTAGCACCTCTGCTAAGGAGTGGCCCGGGTCCACCAGATAAAGGAGGATATCGTCTACATACAGGGATATCCTCTCTTCCACTGGGACATATTTCAAGCCTGAAAATATCAGATTTGGTGATAGGTGGATTTTCGTGGCCAGGTGGTATTTCAGGAGCATCATCGTGTTCAGAATTGCCTCTGCCTCTTTGTGACCATTGCTATTTTTCATTGTAAATAAAGGCTACAGAACTGGAAAGTAATCAGCACTTCATCAGAATTTCATATGCGTGCTTAACTTAGATATCATCAAAATGATACAACTAATAACTATATAGGTACTTCTCTGTATCAATGTCTGATTGTAGACTGTTGTCTTGCTTATGTACCTGGCAATAATTATTTTAAAAGATTTGCTTTACCAGTATTACATGCACAGAGGCATGCCTTATCAGTATAATATTAGTTGTCTTTTTTAGCATTCACCTTCCTTATTCTACATGAGCAGCATCCTGGCAGTGGTGCAAGTATGGTTCCTATTCTATATATGTATAGGAATGGAGATGGGCCATTGATATCATAGGACAAAAGGTCAACTGAAATATATCTTTGTGGCTATTCCGGCTTTCATGGAATTCAGTACATCAATACTTACCTGTCAATAAATAGCTGAAACAGGACAATGTCTCTACTACAAAAATGAACGTGGTCTGAACGTTATAGGTCTATATATTCAATTAGTGTAAGAAAAAAAATCTATTTGTACCACTGCATTCTGCATCCTATTGACCTGGGGAGAAAAGTAATGATTGAATGAAGACAAAAGAATTGCTTGTGTGTGCCTCGGGTTAAGATTTAACTCCTTAACTACCTAGCAAAGTTACTTACAATTGGACTGCAAAACAAATACAAAATATAGAGGGTTTGCTACTTAACCTTTATTACCCTTTTATTTGTCAAACAAAACATATTTCACCTAGCATCAAGACCTTTTCTCTGTAAAGTACATAAGGCGCTCTGCCTATAGCTTCAAAAGCATCATAATCAGTTCACTGATATTTCATTCTGGGTAAAATCACCAAAGCCCTCAAAGAATGTCTAAATATATCTGTAAGCTTAATATTTAATAGAGGGGGGAATGGTCTGTCCTTTACTATTCTGTATTCAAATCTAATTGTAATACATTCCATCTTTACAATCAGCAGACACAGAATCAGCACCAACAACAAACGGCAACTCAGCAGCAGACTACAGTTCAGCAGCAGGTGCAGCAACAAAACAGCAGCCAGACAAATGGTACAGGAGGAACAGCTGGAGCCACACTCCAGCACAGTCAAGACTCCAGTCTTAACCAGGGACCTCAGAATAAGAAGCCTCGCATGGGGCCTTCAGCCAATAACTCTAGTGGACCCTCTCTGATGCCTTCAGATTATCAGGTGCAGAAGTGTTATGATATCAGTATGGGCAAATATTGCTGCTGGATGAGGCAAATTTACATTTCAATGTATGTGATTTCAAGGGAATATGGTGCACTGCATAATAATTTGCCACAATCTTTATATATAGTGAATAAAGTACCCCCTATTGTAAAATATAAGGATATTATAAGTTACAGAGGAGTTCCGGAGGCCGAGTGCTTTTATACAGGTCATGGAATTATCCTTATATATTGCAACAGAGGGTACTTTATTTATTAAAATACACACGTTTCAGTGAGTCATGTGACAGAACTGACATCACTAAGCGCCTATTATAGCCGATGACATCACTAAGTGGCGTTTATATAGTGAATAAAGTACCCCCTCTTGTAAAATATAAGGATATTATAAGTTACCGAGGAGTTTCATGACCATATAAAAACACGAGGCCGAAGGCCGAGTGCTTTTATACTGGTCATGGAACTCCGAGGTAACTTCTGAAGGGGAACTATTATTTGCCTCTTGAATCACTTATTGCTTGCATTTCTATGTAACCTTGCATACACCCATTTACTGTAAAGCACTGTGGATTATGGTGGTGCATTAGCACATTGTTGGCAATAGTTCTGAAGGGGAACTATTACTACAGTTGTCGGTCTCTCATTCTGTAGCAAATGTAGCGTTTTCAAAGAAAAACAGCATATCCACTTCTTGAGAAAAACAACTAGTGTATGGGATTAAACCTTTTGCCCAACTTTACTGTCGCTTGATATCTAAATTGCTGGTATTTTGTATTTTGTATCACTTTGAGTCGTAGGGTTTATGTTATATGGCAGGAATATTCCCAGTTCAGGTGGGTGATTCATCCCTTCCAGGTAATACTAAACCTGTCAGCAAGTTCACCTGAACCAATAATAGCTACAAACGAAACATAATCAGGTTTCCTTAAATAGCACAGTAAGGCTTCCACGCTCGGTATTGAATTGCAATACGAGTAGTGTAGAGCAAGTGCCATTTTATTAGGAGAATAGTAACAATCTAACACACCAGTACAGGCAGAAAAAATCAAGGCTATGGCATTCATTTGAAGTAGAACAACATTACTAGCAGACTAAATTAATGGCATGCAAGTAAGCCTGAATAAGGGAGCACCACCCCTAAATCAAATGGGGTGGTGCAACTTTAAGGGTTAATCTTTTTCTCTTTTGTGCTACTAAATTAATGGCACTTTAGAAGATTACAAATATTTTAATTTTACTTTAAATTCAAATCAGTTGCAGGTTCCATCCATCAGTTGGACCATCCATCACCAAATCGGTGAAATGGAACTCTAGGGTAGGAAACATACTGCTGAAACATAAGGCCTACAACAGTTTGTCAAATCCACCTAAAAAAGTTATATTCTTTCTGGATGATGGTCCTGTGGACAGATGAGATGAAAGTAGAGATTTTTAGTACAGTGCCACATATAAAATTCAGATCATGCTTATGACAAGACAATACCTTAAAGCACCCAGGAATGATGGAAGACAAAACTCTGGACAGTCCTAAAGTGAAGTAATGAGTCCATATCTAAAGTCCACTAAAGAAAACAGATTGAGAGAATCTACAGAAGCTTTTATTTAAATAAAATCAGTACGGTATTTAAATTTAAAACACCAGTTACAAAATTACACATTTGTGGCTCAAAATTGTCAGATTCTGTGACCACAATAAAATGTTGTGCTTTTTTCTTCTCTGTTTATTACTTGCTACATGTGTATAAGAAATGGAAGACTAATTGAATGTATGCTTGCCTATGATTTCTTTTGTACACCTGGATTTATAATGCTTTCTGCATTGTTTTCTTGTTCCCAATAAGCATGAACTTAAAGGGGTTGTTCACATTTTTAAATTCAGTTGTTTTCAGATTGTTTACCAGAACAGTTGCTTTCAATGTTTTATTTTTGGCAATTTTTCGAAAATTCAAGTTTAATGTTCCTGTTGTTTCAGTCTTGCAGCTCAGGAAATCAGGTGCAGAGTCTGAACTGTTACAATTGCTACATTAGTTGATACATTTCTCAGCAACATCTGTAGACTAAAATAATGATGTGCGGGTCAGGAAAAACTCAACCTGCACCCAAACCCACAAAATCTTTACCTGCATCCAACTCTAACCAACAAAATCTTCCCCTGCATCTGACCCTAATCCGCAAAATGTTACCATTGTAGGATCCCCACTCAACCAGTACCCACACCTTCTCGCTCTGTACTCTACTTCTGTGCGTGCCTCTGGTTCCAATTCAGGAAAAGAGGCACCGCTCGCACACCCTGGCCTTCTGTAATGGATGCCTGGTGCACGGTGATGGAGGGATCGGCACCCTCCAAATCAGACAACTCCAAAAATATTGGCACTCAAAGGCGTGCTTGACAAGGGGTACAATCCCGAAATGTTGCATTATCTGCAAATAAACATGCAAGGGTTTGTCCCTGCTTGCACAAACCTTAAAGTAACAGTGAATCTTTTTGGAGTTCCCTCTGGTTCCAAGACAGGCAATCTTCAGGAGTAGGGGAGGAGTGTATTTCCCCAGTCAGGCCCGCACTAAACCCCAACCCACAATTGGTTGGCAGGTCACCACGGGTTTCGGGTCAACCCAGACATAACTACAATATAGGCAACTATCGTATCAATTATAACAGATTCCTTTAATGAAACTCAGGGATTGTGCTCAGCAGGGCCAAAGATAAGAAGTGTATCAACTAATGTATCAATTTAGAACAGTTACAGAGTGGGTTACCCCCGTCCCAGAGCTGATTCAGAAAGAAATACGAAGGTGAAAAATACACTTTAAACTTCAATATTAGGAAAATAGATTGTGGAAAGTGATTATATAGATTAGGAAAGTGATTGAAAAAAGTATTTTTGGTAAACTATCTGAAAATAACTGAACCAGAAAAAGTGTTGAAAGGTAAACCACTCCTTGACTAAAGGTCAGTGATATAGATGTGATTATCTTTTGGGATTGACATGAAGGACATAAAGAAAGTATTCCAATCTTAATTTTCTGTGACTGAATTAATGAACAACCCCACAGGGAGTGTGACACCGACATCTTAATATTTCTCTGTGTAATCCACTGTGTCTCAGTGGAAACGACATACTTATATATCAAGGCTAGCTTCTTTTAGCATTCCATATTGCCTATGCTAAAAACAATATTTAAAATTTCATATGAACATATCTCAGTTTATGATCTGATTTTGTTTCAGGTGAATTGATTTGGGGTTTGCAATTAAAGCTGCACAGTTGTGCTTTGTGTTTAGTGTTTAAGAAACACTTAAACATTGCTAAGTATTTCCTATAAAATAATCAGTGCCAGGCCAATGGGTAAGGACCCCCAAGACAAGCCCCCACCTTTGCCACCTCCCAACCCACTCGTCACCCCCCCATTCCTCTCCTGCTTGCTGATGTCTTACTATGCTAATGCACAGGGTAGGGTTACTGAAGACAGAAGCGGTATGTGCTTAGAACCTAGCACCCCCCACTGTTGCACCCTAGGCATACTTCTTCTGCCTACCCCTAATTCCAGCCATGAGAACAATTTTGCTATCAACATAAAACTACATATAGTATAATATGTTCATTTCTTTTTTCATTAAGCACTCCTCTTCACGTATGGGTTACCAAAGCAATGTTCAGGGATCTTCTCAGCCCCAGAATGCCATGGGCTACTCTACAACATCTCAGCAGAGCTCACAGTACCAGTCCCACAGGTACTAGAAGGAAAACCACCAAAAGGAAACTAAGTACATCAGAGGCTCCGGCTAGTTGATGAACTATTGCATAGCCATCCTCAAATGTTTGGTGAACCTCGACCTTGGCTGATCTTCTCTGAAGCCTGAGTTAACGTCAGTCACAATAAGTTAGAATATGTGATTGAAAGCCAGCACTTACCTGTTTGATTTTTTTTATGATTTTATTTTGTGCAGCTTTTCCTGGCAGTAATAATGACAGTGGTTTATTTATCTTGATAAGGCTACTCAGTGGGAGTTCATATTGTAGAGAAAAAGAGGTAGTTCTGTATAGTTTTTTATCGTTAAAAACAAGACAAGAAAACATAAATGCACCTTTTTAAGCACTGCGTTCTGTTCACAGAGCATTGCAGTTTTGCTAACAGATGTCAAGAACAGGAAACTTTACTGTTCCAAATTTCCTATCCTTCTTTTTTTTTAACAGGATTCTAAAAAAATATATATATAAAAATGGGAAAAAAGTTTGTGCCTGTACCAGAGACACTCTGGTTTAAATGCAGGACTTAACTCAGGAGTGGTTGAAGTAGATTAAATTGTAGTGTTCTTGTATAACTCACCAGTAACCCATTTATACAGCAGAGTTACAGTAAGTGTACATTAATTGTGTCCTTTGGAGCTGATGGAAACCCAACAATAAAATTTGCATCACTCATTGTGTAAATAGGAATCAGCTGCTGCCTGGTTTGCAGTATAATGCTTAATTGTATAAAAGAACAAACCAAAACATATCTGCAATATTTTTATGCACCTCATAAATTCTGTTATGGTATGTGTGAAGAATATTTACTGAAGAATAACTGCAGTAGATGATAGTCATTTTAAAACAAGATGTAGGATTAAAAGGTTAGTGTGTAACATGAACCCAAGCTTCACCGCATTGATTCTCCTTGTTTTAGGCACAGTTCTGCCCTTCTATCCCCCCAAATATTCAAAAGTGCTTAACTGCAGACTACAGAGTATAGTTGGTGGGGATTAGAGATTGTGTCTGTGTCAAAAACAGAAACAGAAAAATGATGTCTATATTAAGATTAAGGATATATATATATATATATATATAAATAGATTTCGTATTGTTAAAGTTTGCCCTTTTATATTAAAGCATCTTAGGTATATATTTATCTAAGGATGAAATCTGTTGCAATTCACTAATTTCTCTATTGACTTGTATTGGATTTTGGGGGCATATTTATTAAGAGTCAAAGCAGAAATGTGACCATTTATAATTCATAAGTGTAGTAGTAAACAGAATTGCACATTAATCCACAAACTGCCTGCATCCCTTGAACTTTTCCATAGGGGTGGGCCATGGGAATGTGCAGCCTGTTATGGTGCCTACAGAGCAAAGTTAAAGCTAAATGGCACATTAGGCCCCATAACTATGCCAGCGACTACATCAATTTAGCAAAAACATTTGCGCCAGTTTATAGTTGGTGCAAATAATCTGGAAAAGAATCATGCATCATGGGTAAAAAAACATGGCAATTGGCAACATTTTTTTTGCACTTTGGAGTCTCGTAGTAAACAAAGCCTTTTTTCTTTAGTATTACTGTTCTTTTAAACAAAGCTTTTTGTGATTTGTCATTTGGTTATGTACAGTATCATTGTAACATCCATGAAAGCATTTTTTACAGGAATAAACCACAAGGAACAATAGCAGATCAATCTTACCTAAAAGAGCATGTCATATCGTTAACTTATACCTATGTAAAGGGTTGTAAGTCTTTTTCAAATAATTTTTTTGAAAAGCTAAAAAAAATACCATTGCATTTCTTAATTTCAAGGCTGTCTCAAGGGTCAGGTGATTTGGTATAAGGAATCACTTATAATCAGTTTTATTATTGTAGCCAATCGTGCATTTAAAATGTAGGAAACAGCAGTGTATAAAAAAGTTTGTGTACTAGTTTAAATCCTTGATGAATTCTATGTAGCCAGTCACCCTGTTAGTTAGGTCAGTAAAGGGCAAGTTGACCTTTAATAAACAAACTTTAGTATGCTGTAGATAGACCCATTGTAAGAATGCTGTCACTATTTTTTTTAATATTTTTTTAAATTATTTCCCTTTAAACTGTGCCTTTCTCAGATCTGCAGTTTAAAGGGGAGCTAAAGCCTCTAATATACAGCCCCTTATGTTGTAGCCTAATCTAATTTTCTCATACCCTTCTCACTGTTCTCATAGACATTTAATTGCTTATAGAAGGCCTACGTAAAGAAAGCCTAGGTGAATGTCACAGCTCCCACCTAAGTCTGATTGTTGTGCATGTGCAGTAGAAGTGGGTGTTTCCAGTGTATGTGCACAAATACCAGAGAGTATATGAAACTACACATGCAAATGTATGACTAACTTCCTAAACAACTGCATAGTTCCTGGGTAAGTAAACAGTATCATTCAGATAGCAATTAAAACTGTAATGTAAGTAACAACAAAATTGGAGAATAGATGGATGTCTGAAAATATATTGTTTACATCATGTTAAAACACTATTTTAACATGAAGCACTTAATTAAGGAGTTAAATTAACACATACACATGAAAGGATGTACTTCAACATTTTTTGTAGTGGTTACTAGAAGAACCATGTAAGCATTTTAAAATGGAATACTATTAATTTGTTAACTAATATAGAATACATATTGGGCCAGAGTCAATTTAATAATAAAAACATGATGGTTTATGTTGATTATGAAAGTGCAGTATATACGTACCATTGTGTTGTTTTCACAGATCTTTTAGCTGGCTAGGGATAAGTGATAACATTTGAATATTTCACTGCTTTCTTAACCTTAAAGACAATTAAACAAGTGAAAAAATCAAATACAAGTCTGAAAATCACATTGCCTTTGATTCAGGAAGATTTTTCCCTACAGGAAAGATTTTAACAACCTGCCACATTTATGTAAACAGATCAGTATGTCAATTTGTCAGAATGTCTACCATTTCTCTGAGCAGTCGAACACCATTCTGGTCTATGGGATGTTAAAGTGGCAGAGGTGAGCTCTAACACCCTGCTCAACAATCACTGAATTAAAATTAATGCAGTGAGTGCTTGATAATTCCTTCCAGAGTGGAAAAGAATCAGAATCTGTAAGGATGGTAAGAATAACTAAAGCAAGCCAATATAAATTACTGTCCATGTGAAATAGCCACATAAACAGTAATTGTTTCCCTTTAACATTCTCTAAAAAAAATAAAGGGAGAAATAAAGTTTCACCATAAGCCAATGCATTTATATTTCATTCTGTATAGAAACCTTAAGACACAGTGTATTTGTGAAGTTAGGGGGCCTATTTATTAACATGTCTATTTTTTTCCCAAATCAATTTTTTTCTCTAAAACTGTGTGGGTTTTTCTCTAAAACTCCAAAAAATTTGAGACTTATAATGTGTAAAAACCACAAAAAACTCTAATATAAAAATTTGCTTAGTAAAAGCAGTAGAAGTCCAATAAAAGTCAATGGGAGCTGAGCTGATCCTATCAGACCATTTTTTAGCCATTCAGACTTTCAGAGGTTTTTAGATTTCTTTTTCACAGCTTTCGCAGTATTCGTATTTTTTGCATATCGTTAATGCTTTTTATCTTTGGATCTGTTAGTAAATTAGAAGATATTCATGATTTTAGAGAGAGTTTAATCATAGTTTTAAAAAACGTGAAAAACACTAAGGGGGTTATTTACTAACTCGATTTTTTCTGGTCTGGCTTTTTGTGGCAAAAACTCAAATTTTTAATGGAAAAAAAAACACCTTGAAAAAACAATAAAATCTAGCGATTTTTTTCAGGTCATTGTTCATAAACCCTGATTTTTTCCAGTTATTTTAAAGATAAATAAGACAAAATCAAAAATGGGCATTTTGTTGAGCTTTTTTAATTAAAAATATTAGATAAAATCAGATATTCGTAAATAACCCCCTAAAATTCGAATGTTGATAAATGGGCCTCTTGAAGCAGCATTCTTCCATGAATTCTGGTAGCACACAGGACATACTTTCCTGGAAAGCACATAAATTTAAGGAATCTAATTAAGGGTCACTAAGGCACCCATGCCATGTGTTTTTATTTTTTGCATATAAGAAGTAAGGTAGGCAAAGAACACATGGAAGAGAAACATGTACTTTTTAGTCTATCCCAATGAAACACAGATGACATACACATGGGTTAATAAGAAAGAGGTTTTTTCTGATTCAGACCACAATGTTCAGTTCCTTACGGCTGCAGGTTCAGGTGTCTGTGTCACACCTTGGGATACAATATCAGGAAAGCAAATTGAATCAAGCAGCTCCAGGCAGTTTTTTTAAACCGCAATGTGTTTATTTAGCAGTGTAGGAACACTACATGTTTCGGGCGTAGCCCTTTATCAAGTGTCACAGAGCTGCTTGATTCAATTTGCTTTCCTGATACACATGGGTTATTTATGTCTGCATTTATTTATTTTGGGGTAACAGTATTTTAAAGTGGGATAATGGTCTCTACACTTTCCTGAATTCTATAAATGCCCTCAGTTGCCTAAAAGGATTTTACTGTATGTCATTTGTAGGTTGCAGTGGATATACACATGTACAGCAAAAAGTAATATTTGTAAATATGTTTAGACGTTTTGGAAGTAATGGGAAAAAAATATTACCTGTCAGACGACACATATTAGTTTGCACTTTTGGTACTTATTGTTTTGTCTTGTGGAGGTTGAGCTGCCAGTAAATGTGCTACAGACAGACAGACAATCTCACCTAGCCCTCTCTGTTTGCATGAAGGAGAATCAAGTATGTAGTAGCTCTTCTGCCATAGCATTAAAATAGATTAAACTATTTTCTATAATTAAAATATTATGTATTTTGTAGAATGTATGTCTTGCTCTAGATTTTGTAATATTGTACTAAGAACAGGACTGAAATGGGCATTTATGAAATGTATGTCAGGGAGAGAAAAATCATGTAGAACTTGCAAAGTATGCAGCTGTAAAACTGCAAGATGATTTGTCTTCAATGTTGGTATAAACTTTGTTTCTACCATGATATTATTCATCTTTATATTTTCACAATGCTCACCTGAAGGGTTCATTTTTTTATCAACATCATTTATTTATGTATACAACAATAATTTATAGCAGATGGAGTGTTAAAATAATTAACAGACAAGGGTTGCAGAATAAACACAGAATCGGAGAGCCCTGCTCACCAGATAATTTACAGATGAATGGTTCCAATATCCAGAACCATTTTGAACCTTCATACTCCTTGTTGTTTAAAGTTTACCTGAGGAAAGTAGGTATAATTAAAACATTCTCAGCTTGGATATGACTGACCTGTACATTTCACTATTGGCCAGGCTATTGTATGAGGCTCTCAGACTTCTGGATTCATTTCCCCAGACAGACTTAAGTCAGCTATCATTGAATTCTGTGTATAGATCCAAAGGATGAAAAATAGCAATAATACATTTGAATTGTACTTCAAATATTCTTGTTGCAAAATTGGAATTTGGAATCTATAAAGTAATATTTAGAGTGAATAAAACCTTGTTTTCCATGACTCTATGATACTTCAGATGTAAATGGGCCGGCAGACTTATTCCATATGAGACAGAGATCCCCAGCCTGAATTCACTGAATGCAAATCTAAAGTGGAAAATATTACACTGAGCCATAATTAAAAGCTGGATTTGATAATAACGTTACACTACAGGTATGGGATCTGTTATCCGGAAACCCATTATCTAAAAGCTCTCAATTACATGAAGACTACCATAGAATCAATTTTAAATTCAATTTTAATACATTTTAAATAGTTCTAATTTTTAAAAAGTATTTCCTTTTTCTCTCTACTAATGAAACAGTACCTTGCAATTGATCCTAATCCTTAATATATAATTAATCCTTTTTTGGAGGCAAAACAATTCTATTGGGTTTATTAACTTTGTAAATTATTTTTTTTTAAATCTCTTATTTATTTTTATACAACAATAGTACAAATGTACAATGTTCAGTTTTAACAGTATCTTGAAATATTTAACGTTCAAGGGGTATGGGATGACAGTACGGGAAGTCAACAAGTTAAAAGTTTGCAATTTTTTTAGTAGATTTAAAGAATGAAGATCCAAATTATGGAAATACCCCTTATATAGAAAACCCCAGGTCCCCAGCATTCTGGATAGCAATTCCCATACCTGTATATTTATATATTTGTTGTACAAATATAGGATCCATTATCTGGAATTCTTGGGACCTGGGGTTTTCCAGATGAGGGATCTAACTGTAATTTGGATCACTATATCTTAAGTCTGCTAAAAAACTGTTAAACATTAAAGACACCCAATAGGGTTGTTTTGGCACCAAAATGGATTATGCAGCTTAGTAATAATCAGGAACAATATACTGCTATATTATTACAGAGAAAATTGAAATCATTTTTAAACATAATTATTTTCTTAAAATTGACTCTACCTCCTGATAGGCTTATTTTGAGCTTTCTTGATAATGGCTTTTTAACTGGAGGATCCTATACCTGTATATATGTTGCAGTTGGAAAATTTCTTTTTGACAGGACCACTCTTATAGCTGAGATTTTTTAATACATAAAATACAGTATATGTATTACATGAATGATAAGAACATATCTGCCTTCTTCATTCTAGGCATATCATCATTATAAGAGCTGTCAAGGCAGCTAAGTGTATGGTACCTCTACTTCAAAACGTCAAAATGTAACCCATAAAATGACCCGTACATTTACGTGACAATGTATTGCATTTGTTGCTCTGCCTTTTCAAAAGAAATGTGCACATACTTAAAAAGTATATAGGCAAATTTATAGGAAAAGACCACATCTTAATGCTTATATATACAAGTATACGCATTCAGTAAATCATCTTATATTTATTTTGTTTATATTTTCATTCATCTTTTCTTTGTTCTCTCTCACTTGTAGGAGGAATACATTTTCACTAAAAAAAACATATAATGAAACTCATAGTAAACTGAATAAAGCAGGAAAAATATAAATATGAATATGTGAATGTAATTGAGATGTACACTAGCACATTTGGGGGTTACATACTTTTACATTTATTTTTTTTGGCAGTTATATCAGACACTGACACAAGGTGCAAAATAGCCCAGTCCATATCTGTATTAAACTCCATGAATTGCATTCCTAAGGGGCAGCACATAGTTGTTACCCATCCCACCCTCTAACGAATGACATAAAAGGTTTGCAACAACAATTTAAACTAAACTATTGAAAGCAGTCTTTTCTCTTCTAATATGGAACACAGTTAGAAACCAGGTGGGTGCCCCCCCCCCACAGCTATCTTGGTTTATAGGCCCAAGAAATGACTGGGCCAGCGGGCCCCATACAATCTGTTGTGACTCATGGTTGCATTGGGCCGGGCTACAACTTGATGGTCAGATAGTATGAGACATTAGCACTTCTTTTTGAAATTTTGTGCTTTTGCACCCCTTCCAAATTGTATCAAACACTATAGTACATTTATAAAGGGGAACATGTCATGGTATCCACTTGGGAGTCATTACTGTATATTATATCCATCCTTACATTGAGTACAATGATTTATGTAACCTGCTTACCCAGTTTATAAGAGGTTTCTGAACTATTATGCAAGTTCCTTATTCTTACATGAGCAATGACAATAGATTTAAAAGCTAAGATTTCCTATAAAATAACTGAAAATATTTGTATATGTATTTTCTTTGGCGTTTGATTGTCTGACAGCTCCAGCAAAATGTTGTAAATGGAAAACTGTTGTGAACATGGATTCATTTATTTTATTCTACATGTAAAAATAAAAATAGTTGATGGTTACCTTCAGTTAGGAACAATGTACCTTGTGATTATGCAATGCATATTAGAGAAGTTTATAACTTACTGAAAAAACAGTTTTGCAGGAAAAGAGATTATTTTGTGTCAGAATGTATATATAGAAATACTTAAGCCAAGTCCCATGATGGTTAGTAGCGAAACAGACTTTGCATGGGGGATATGAACATAATGAGCATACATCTCCTTACTGTACATATTGAGTGATTGTATATTAACCATAAGTCCATGTTACTATGTTCATTGTAATGTTCATTATATCAATGAGGAATTTGTATAAAAATAGTAATGACCTTGTCCTAACCCAATAGGCCTTGTGTAGAGACAAAAACACAGGCCAGACTATGTATCACCTTGTCATTAAATTCCCAATTCTGTTTACCTATTGCTGTTTGTCAAGACTGGAAAATTTATATCATTGATTAAGGGGCAGATTTATCAAGGGTTGAATTTCTAAGTACAAAAAACGTCGAAATTCGACCATCGAATTAAAAGACTTCGAATTTGAATATCGAATTCAAATTTTTTCACTGAATTTGGCAATCCTACAATTGAATAGAAATCGTTCGAAGGATTTCAGCGATCGATCGAAATGATTTTTATTCAATGTTTAAAGACTTGGAAAAAGTTTGTAGAAGGTCCCCATAGGCTAACATAGCAATTCGGCAGGTTTAATTTGGCGAAGTATTGAAGTCTAAGTTTTTTTAAAGAGACAGTACTTCGATAATCGAATGGTCGAATATTCGAACGATTTTTACTTTGAATCTAAGTAAATTCGAAGTCATAGTATCCTATTTGATTGTCAAAGTATCCAAAAAATTACTTTGAATTTCGAATTTTTTAACTTCGAAAATTCCCTCGAATTCACTTCGACCCTTGATAAATCTGCCCCTTATAGTAATTATGAAATCTTAACAAAGTGGAAAGTTTTACTCCTAAACATAATCTGTTTTTGAAACTGGCTTAATGTTTTCAGATTAAAGTATTTTAAACACTGAGGCTGGGATGCTGTTGACACATATGGGTTATGTAATAAAATACACTAAGTTTGCCCAGGAGCAGTAACCGATAGCAACCAATTAGCAGGAAACATTTACTGGTAACCTGTTTAACAGCAAACATCTTATTGGTTACTATTGGTTACTGCTCCTTAGCAAATGTATTGTCTTTTATTACATATGCTCCTGAGATTTCCATATTGAATTCATCCATGTGGATAGTGAAGTCTCAGAATTCCTTATGACAATTGGGATTCTTCACCTGTGTGAATACTATATTTGCTCCCTATTTGAATAGCTTAAGCTACTTTACTTGTCTTCCAAAAATGTAATTGTTAACCAAATACTATGATGTCTCTAAGGTTGCCTTGCAAAGGAATGCCTTGTGTGACTGCTCAGCAGCTTCCTCGTAAGAGCTGCTCTTGATGCAATAAAATGTAAGAGTTAAAGTGTTTGGGTAGGAGACTATATTGAAAGTGAGAAATATATCATAAAAACAAATATACACAGCACCCCCATTGACAAACAATATTATCACTGCTGGGACTTGGCAACCTGCTTTCCTTTATATATATATATATATATATATATATATATATATATATATATATATAACATTCAAAAAGACCAGCAACACCAGGATTTTTTCAAGGCAACCTTGAGAAAGGTCCCGGAGAGGACAGAAACGTTACGTTGGCTGTATATGCACTCTTGAATACAAGATTTTATTTGTTTCACTAAAATCCCGGTGTTGCTGGTCTTTTTGAATGTTACATGTTTTTTTACCATGCACCTGGGTAGTAAAGAGTGGTGTGCCACCCTATGGACTATATCTATACAGTATATATATATATATATATATATATATATATATATATATATATATATATATATATATTTATACAGAGTCATTGTCCTAATGCCAACATTCTGTCAACTTTAACTAGTCAACTGATCAAACTGAAGACTTATTTTGTTTCATAGATCATGCACTGCTTTTTGAAGGTAGGTCTGACTTTCCTTTGAAACCTTTTTAGCACTGAATGTGAGTTAAAAGTGTTACATGCTCAGATCCTCATGTACTGGAGGGCCCATTGACTTTATATTGTTGGAGGTGTTAGTCTGTAATAACATACTGGGTACAGATTTAATACCCCTGAGCTAATATTTGCTCTGTGTTCAGGGGTACTTCTGTTCTGAAGCAATGTCCCACATCTTGTCAAGGTGTAAAGATATGCCATTTCCATTTATTGTTAATGTTTTGTGAGCCTTACAAATGTTCATTTAATATCAATGTGACACATTATATATTATTTGCAAACACGTTGTATGCATCAACATAGTTGTACTGGAACTCGGCTTGCTTTCAAGAGACTGTTTAAACTTATCAACAATTTTTTTTAAAAAATTGCTAATTTATTCTTAATTGATTTGACCTCATGCAGATCCTCTTATTTGTGCAAGATAGAAGAAGGACTTCACTTTTGTGTTGTGTATGTATAGCTTTAATGCCTACTACCTATGTCTCAGAATCTTTAATATAGCCTAGCCAACCAGACCTCTGTTAATTGCTGTGAATGACAGGCCCAAATGTGCTGACTGAGCATCCAGAGGACTATCTTCCAGCAATAGTTAGTAACAGGTTGGCTCTCCCTAAGTATATAGTTATTCTAGAAAAATGCTACATAAAGTTTGTTTTCTCTTTCCATGCTGATTGCCTTTTGTAAAAATGAATAAATGCTGCATGTTTTGTTTTTTTATTGCTGCGTGTTCATTTTATAATTAGGAGCAGGTTGTATATTCCTATAAATGAAGCAGATAAAAAAAAAGAACCTTTTCAGAAGATTTTAAAGAGTCAGTTAAAATGCTGCCAGAGACAATCTTGACGTTCCTTTATAAGAATTAGGTGCATATCCCATCCCCTGAAAATGCCAGGTAGGGGTGTCAGTTTATGTAAGTATCTTAAAGCCACATGTTAATATCCAGCTCCATGAATTTTAGGTACATACAAGATATTCTAATTTCTATATGACTTACAAAACAAACTGATCTGAATAGTGAGATCTCCTGTGTAAAATTTCAGTAAAAAGGTGCTATGTTTCGCCAGGCTGGAGAACATTTTTTCAAGCAGAGAGAGCATTAATTATTTTCATGTTTATACCAGACTATTAGTTATATTTGTTATATTCTAATGCACAGAATTGAAAGTGGCAATTATTCAACAGCTATAGCTTCCTCTGTAAATAGTAAATAGACAGCCCGTGCGAAATACAAAATATTTCTAATATAGTTAGCCAAAAATGTATCGTATAAAGGCTGGAGTGACTGGATGTCTAACATAATAACCAGAACACTACTTCCTGCTTTGCAGCTCCCTTGGTTTCCACCAGTCAGTAACCAATCAGTGACTTGAGGGGTTGGGGGTCACATGGGTCAAAACCATTTGCTTTTGAATTTTTGCATGCTAAGGATCAATTGCAAACTCACTGAACAGTTATGTCCCATGTGCCCCCCCTTAAAGTCACTTACTAACTCAGAGTTCGAGAGCTGAAAAGCAGGAAGTTGGGTTCTGTTATGTTAGACATCCAGTCACTCCAGCCTTTATACAATACATTTTTGGCTAACTAACTATATTAGAAACATTTCTTATTTTGCACAGCCTTTCGATTTACCCAGTTTTTATTTTTAAACTGAATTGTGTCTTTTAAGATGGGGAAAGTGTTTGAATCCTATCCAGCTATACTTATGGAAACGTGAGGGCCTAGGAGTAAAGTATATGTATTTTCACCACTGAACCCTTACTTCTCTACTCTGTAATGGGATGCACAGTCAGAGGTGGGGCCAGGACCCCAAAATACATTAAGTCAAAGTCCATAATGTGCCCCAAACTTAGAAATAAACCCATAAACCCATAGTTGATAAAACCCACCTCATTTGCTGAAAAACAATTACAAATGTTTGACATATCAAACTTTAATTGTGATAATGGTGTATAAACATGCTGCATATATTATTTTTTCTATATTGAATATCACTGAAACACCTGGGATTTCTCCTTATAGTCAGGGGTGGATTAATGCTCAGGCTTACCTAGGTTATAGCCTATGGATCCAGTGTGATCAGGGTCCCATCTAGCTTTTTTAAAATTCTTCTAAAACTTTTAATATTTATTTTTATTTGAGCTGGGTCTGGAGTGCACCTGGGATCGGGAGAAGATGGAAGACAGGCAAGGCATATGTGTGCACATGGATGCATGCAGATTCAGGCACACATCCGGACACATGGGATTGGCGGAGTGGGAGTAGCCTGGAATGGGGGCCCTGGGTGAAGTGTAGGTTAAAGGCCTCACCTTTAATTAATCCACCACTGTAAATAGTGTTTCTCACTTTTTATTCACTGCTAAGATTCCTCAAGCCCTTTTCTGCTTCTCCATTTCCATAGGTCTGTACAATTCGCATTTGTATTTACAGTCAAGGGGCCTAGATGGGACATATACCTTAAATGTTCTGTTACAGAAATAATGGGGACAAATGGTTACTGGATAATAGTACCTGGACCTGATGTATTCAAGTGGTACAAAATCATAAAATTATTTAAAAATACATAATACTTTGTAAAGAAACAATGTCCAAGTCACCATTTCATGAATAGGGCAAACTGTATCCTTCCAGTTGTTGCTGGTCTACAATAACAGCATTAGTGTATGCTATCTACTGTACCCCTGACTGGGGGTAGGTATTACTGATATAAATACTACAAATGGTTGTTGTTGTTAGAGAACTGCTGCAGGTATAGTAACCTATTCCAAACTGTGCTTTCAACAAGACATGTAGACAGGGCTGCTTTAACATACCAGGGCAAAGATCTATTTGGCCTAACAAATTTGTGATATCTAACCTGAAAAACCTGAAACAGGCAATAAGGTAGGCAATAAATAAAGGTTCTGTGCTTACTGAAAAACATGAAGGGTCCAGTTGCACCACCCTGCCTGGACCAACAGCCATAAAAAAGGATAACCGTAATATCACCTCCAAAAAAAAAAAATGTATTCACAAAACCAGAAGTCCTTATATGGGTATTAAGATATGAGGGCTGAAGGGGTGAGAATAAACCAAGTCACCTGTACTGTATGTGATAACAGTTTGGGGTGTGTAGCCTGGTAACAGTAGATGAAATACCTGATTGCAGCAGTCTTGTTCCTAAAGGAATTAGTGAGGTCCTGGAACAAAAAACGATTGCAGGTGTGGGTTGCCATGAAGAGTTTGGCAAATAAAGACATTAAGTTAAAGATACAATGGAAAAATGACCTGTCTATCAAGGAAGGGATACACACCAGCTTTCTAGCATT
The DNA here is from genome assembly GCF_017654675.1 of Xenopus laevis. NCBI lineage: Eukaryota > Metazoa > Chordata > Amphibia > Anura > Pipidae > Xenopus > Xenopus laevis. The sequence goes on from NC_054379.1 coordinate 80,715,585, forward strand.
TGGTGTGAGCATTTCTATCTAGCAGACTGTTAGCTTTTGGGGACAGACTTCTAAAGATTTGCAATATTAGGGTGTCTGTCTTTGTGAAAAGAACTACCCGGTGAAATATGTTAAATACAGCAGAACCCTTTTTATGTTTTTCAGGGGACCGGGAAAAAATAATGTAAAGTCGGGAACATGTAAAAGGAACATGTAAAATCAGGGAAAGTTGTTAAAGTAACTTATTCTTCAAGTACTGAAAGGATCTACACACAGGAGTCTTATTTACTTTGAATTACAATATTTACTGTGTTAAGCATTGCAGCATTAATGTTACACTATGGGGGGGGGGGACATGTACAAGGCCTCTTACAGTAACATGCACAACCTAAAGTAACAAGTGATTTGTGCAGAACTGTATGAGGTGCAATTGACTCTTTATAGACAGTACCATGGCAACAAACGCTTAAACCTCTTAATTTCACTAATAATAACATTCACAGAGGGGAAACAGTAATTTTTGGGAACAACAATACTAAAACTTTTAGTGTAAAATCCAGGGAAAAATTATGTAAAAGTTGGGGAAAGCACCCACTGAAATGCATTATACATTGATGAACACAACAAAACAATATAAAATACAGGGAAACTTCAAGGTTTTTTTTTAGTTTTTGAATAATTTTTCTTCTTTTGACTCTTTTCAGCAAATGGGGGCCACTGACCCCATCTAAAAAAACAAATGATCTGTAAGGCTACAAATTATTATTGCTACTTTTTATTAGTCGTCTTTTTATTCCGTACCTCTCCTATCCATATTCCATTCTCTCATTCAAATAAATGCATGGTTACTAGGATAATGTGGACCCTAGCAACCAGATTGCTAAAAACCAGAGAACTGCTAAATAACTCAAAAACCTCAAATAACAGAAAACATCATCAGTACTGTACAACTTCTGTGGTACCGAAGGCTGGAATTTTTCTGGTCTATGTGGTGTAGGCCAATAATGGAAGCCAGTGCTGACCCCTCACTGTTTTTAAACCACATCAACTTTTTTTTTTTTTTAATAAATTCTTTATTTACGTGTTTTGCAAAATACAAAAAGTACAATGGCATGAGATTCCTGCAATAAAGAATTCAAGTATAAGATGTAGTGTTTGAGCATACAGTATCGCAAAATAAAGAGTATAACAAGACACCAGCAGGTTACATATCTCGTAGTCGTACTTTGTGAGTAAGAAACCATTGAACAAGAAAAAGAAAAACAGAAAAAACAAACTATGTTGGGCACATCTACAATCCTGTATATAGTAGCAAGATGGTGGGTGGAGGAGTAAGCACAGAGAGGGTACGGTGATAAGCATCATGTATTAACTGAGTGTCGTGATCGTATATCAATGAGGTAGCAATTGAAGATCAATTGAATATCAATTGAATATCAATTGAATATCAGGGGTCTCTTGTAAGCAATGGACCAATAGTGGCCGTTTCAGGAAGTAAGGGTCCGGTATTCCTGCAAGTCGGTGAACTGGAGCCAGTAGAACCATTTCTGTGTCAAGTTTTCCAGGTATTGCGGATTACTCGTCTCTGTCTTGTAGTGTTCAAATTGGTAAATTTCGTTTACTTTAAGCGCCCAGTCCTTAAGCGTAGGGATTGTTTTAGATTTCCAAAATAAAGGTATCAAGGATTTAGCTACTGTAATTAAAGTTGAGATGAGCGATTTGCGATAACGTGCGGGAGACATTTCGTTGCAATGCAACAAGAAAAATGACGCCGAATCCGGTATTGCCATATCAGTGAATTTGGGCAGCAACTGTTTTATTTGAGTCCAGTACGGTTGTAAGTTGGGGCAATGCCACATAATATGGCTAAGAGTTCCATTGGATTGACCGCATCTCCAACAGGTGTCAGGAACAGTTGGAAATATTTTAGATAGTATGCTTGGCACCCTATACCATTGCGAAAGCAATTTATAGTTGTTTTCTTGTAGCCTGGCACATATAGTAGATCTATAGGAGTTTGTGACAACGGTCTGCCATTCTGAGTCAGTAAAGGTGCGTTGCAGTTCTCTTTCCCACTTACGTTTGAAATCATTCGCCGGTGTAGAGGGGCGACTTAGCAACAGTTTATAAATTAGTGCAATTGCATGTGGGGTGTGTTCAGTTCTGATGAACAATTGTTCAAACAAGGTATCTTCGGATCCTGTGGCATCAGTTATCATTCCAGTATCTAGGAAATGCCTAATGTGATGCAATCGCAATCTCTCTAGTGGTGTAATCTTTTCTGGGGGCAAGATATCCGCTAACGGTTTGATGGATCTACCATTGAGCAGTTGAAAAGCCCATAAAGTTTCTGTTTGTGTCTAGTGCTTGAAATGTATGGGCAGTAATCCTGGAGGAAAGTCCTTATTGTACAATATCGGGGTTAACCTGGAGTGTGGATTAAGAAGGCATTTTTTATATTTCAATGCGTCCCAAGTGTTGGCAATTTCCTTGATAACTGGATTCGGAAATGTTGGTTTGCAACGGCTAGGTTTGGGCAACCACATGTGTATTGCCAGTGGATATTCATAGCCATCTTGTGCCACAAATGGCCATAATTTAAGGGTCGTAGGCTGCGTTAAGTCTATCATCCGTTGCAAGACCGCGGCTTTGTAATACGCCCAAAAGTCCGGCAAACCTACACCCCCGGCCTCTTTCAGTTGAGTAAGGGAATCAAATTTCTGTCTAGCTTTCTGATGCTTCCAAATAAACTGAGAAACGAGAGAGTGTAGCTCCTTGAAAAACGGTCTGGGTATCTGGAATGGGATCGTCTGGAACAGATATAGAAAACGAGGAAGTATATTCATTTTAACAATGCTGATACGTCCAAACCAGGAGAAGCCCGGTTTGTCCCATTTCTGCAAGTCGGCTTTCACTGTTTTGAGAAGTGGGTAAACATTCAGGGGGACCCCATCTGTAAGTTTAGTCGAAGTCTTGAGACCCAGATAGGTGAAACATTTAGGTTCAATCATAAATGGACAATTATGTCTTATATGTTGTAAGTCCTGGGGAGACAGAGATATGTTAAGGAGGCTGGATTTCTGTTGATTTATTTTTAGATTGCTTAGAGAGCCATAGGCATCCAGTTCAAGCAGGACCTCCGGTAACGTGGTTCTTGGCCGTGTTATAAAAAATAACAAATCGTCCGCGTAAGCCGCCGTTTTATGTGAATGATCGCGTACATGCACTCCCGGGATATTCGCATTCTGTCTAATGCGCTGCAGGAATGGTTCGAGTGTAATGACAAAGATGAGGGGAGAAAGCGGACATCCCTGACGTGTGCCATTTTTAATATCAAACGGTTCAGACAGCATCCCATTAACTCGGATACGTGCCTGTGGTCGAGCATATAGGCTGTGGACATATCGTTGAAAAACAGGGCCAATGCCAATCCACTGAAGACATTTGAATATCATATCCCACTTCACCCTGTCGAACGCTTTTTCCGCGTCGGTAGATAATAACGCCAGCGGAATGTCCTTCGACTTGCAATAATGTATGATGTTGTACACCCGGAGAGTGTTGTCCCTAGCCTCCCTCGTAGGGACGAATCCCACTTGTTCGGGGTGTATGATTCTTGTCAAAAGAGGTTTTAGCCTTTCTGCCAGAACTTTCGCATATAGTTTAGTATCCACGTTGAGAAGGGATATCGGCCTATAGCTCTTGACGTCTAAAGGGTCTTTCCCTTTTTTATGAATTAGTACAATATTCGCTTGTGTTGCGTCTATGGGCAGCTGACCGCCAGCTATAATCGCATGGACATGTTTCTGGAAAAATGGCATGAGAGCTTTGGAAAATCTTTTATAATACAGACTAGTAAATCCGTCGGGGCCCGGAGCTTTGTGGGTTGGTGTGTGTTTGAGAGCAAATTGAAGTTCCTCTAGGGAGATAGGGGATTCCAAGTGATCGAGATCTTCTACCGAAAGATGAGGCTTAGGGACAGTTCGCAAATAGGCGTCAATCTTGTCACATTGGTCGGACTCTGCGGGCTGAACCAGTTCCTGGTCAATATTATATAGAGATTTATAGAAATCCCGGAAAACATGGCTGATTTGACCTGTGTCATGTGTAAGTGTATCAGTACTGTCCTTGATGCTCGTAATGTGATTTTTCCGTTGTTTGATTTTCAAGGCGGAGGCTAGTAGGCGGCCGCATTTGTTCCCATGCTCGAAATAAAGTTGCTTCTGATAGAAAATGGCTTTAGTAGTATAGTTATTTAACAGGGTTTTTATTTCTTTTCTGATTGCCGTAATCTGATTAAGGGTGTTGTCTGAGTGTTGGGATTTATGTTGTCGTTCCAGTGCCATTAGAGTCTGGAGCAGCTGATTATATTTCTGCTGTTTTTCCTTCTTCTTTTGCGTGCCGAGTTTGATCAGTTCCCCTCTTATCACACATTTATGTGCTTCCCAGACCATCTGCGGATTCGAATCGTGGGTAACATTCTCCTTAAAATAGTGGTCAATGACCTCCGTAATAAGGTTAATCGTAGAAACGTCATCAAGTAAAGTTTCATTGAGCTTCCATTGCCACGATTTTTGGGGGGGTCTCTGCCTCAGGACGAACAGTAAAACTGGTGCGTGGTCTGACCAGGTAATTGGTCCGATGGTGGCCCTAGAGCACATAGGAAGGGTATTGTGTGATGTGAGCAGATAATCTATTCTGGAGTATTGTTGATGTGGGTTGGAGTAGAAAGAATAGTCTTTAACTTCAGGGTTTAAGATCCTCCAAGTGTCGATTAAATTGTGCTCCTGCAGCAAATGCCTCAGTTGAGCCAGTTGATATGTCGGTAAGCTAGAATGCGTAGTAGAGCAGTCTAGAGTTGGTTCCATAGGAAAATTAAGATCGCCACCTATAACCACAGTGCCCTCTGTAAACTGATCAATTTGTTGAAGTAACAGTGTAAGAAGGCCTAGTTGTCCCACATTGGGAAGGTACAGCGATACAAAGGTATACATCGTATTATCAATAAGTCCTTTAATAGCATTCATATGCCCCATTTTATCCACAGTCTGATCTATATGTGTCCATTGTAGGTGGTCTGCGAGAATAATAGCTGTGCCTCTAATTTTAGTCGGTTGTGGTTTGCTAGTGTAGATATTTGAAAAGCCTTTAATACATATCCTGGACGTCGCCTGTTGCTTAAAATGTGTCTCTTGTAGCATGGCAACGTGTATCTTACTACGTTTCAGCTCCAATTTAAGGCTATTTCGTTTTTGTATCGTATTGAGACCCCTGACATTCAATGACATTATGCATAGGTTATCACTCATTAGTATCGTTTGATAAGCGTAAGCCAATGCAATCATAATGCCTCTCCACCGCACATCTAGCGCCGAGTAACAGAGTAAAGAGATCCGCCCAACATAGAAAATAAAGCTGTAACTGGTAACATAAACAAAATTTCGTATACATATCAGGTCCTCCCCGAGAAGACTCCTATATCAATGTGCAAGTAGTCAAACAGGTAGGGGGGATACGGTATAGGTACTCCGTGGGTTCCCTCGCCAAAAAGTGGGGGGAGTGATATCACAACGGAGAAAAAGGTAGTGGGGGGAGAGTCCGAAACCGATTCAAGGTACGTGGTATCTACAGCTCCCAGTCTCCGTTAAATATAAAAATATAAGGCATTGCAACTAGAATATGTGAAAGACCATACTGAGTACAACATGAAAGGGGGGTGCATAGGTCAGAGCTGTCATGAGCGAAGAGGGAGAGAAAGGAAAAAAAATTAAAAAAAGGGGGGGGTAGAAGGGGAAAAAAAATAAAAAAAAAAAATAAGAAAAATAAAAACTCTAGGGAAACGAGGCAAGGACAGAGATCATAAAGAAGGAGACAGTCATCCTGCAGCAGCCAATAAGCATTATTCATAGCACTAAAATTCAAACCGAGTACACATCAAAATGAAGTGAAGCGTGTGATAAGAGTAACAGTCATGGTAGGAAAAATTGCATAGTATACATAACCAGCGTAATCACAATAAGCATAAAAAGTCTGAGGGAAATTTAAGGGAAAAAAAAAGGGGTGGAGAGTGGGGGGGGGAGGGAGGGCATGGGAAGGGAAAAAATAATTCTAGTGAAACGAGGTAGGGATGGAAAGCTAAAGATAGCTTAGCATAGAAAGGGAGATAACCACCCTGTATCCCTCAAGTAGCATTCATCATAACAGCAGGATGTAAGTGTGCACCAATATGAAGTAAAACATGTAATATGAGTAACGGATTAGGAGAAATTCGCAAAAATTATAAAAAGACTGTGGGGAGAAAAAAAAAAAAAAGTGGTAGGTCCTGCGAAAAGAGACAGATATAGGGATCCGGGGGTGGTCAGCATGGGAAGGGCACGTCGTATCCCACAGTAATCGAAAAGTCACATAACTAGCCACAAAAGTCCAACTGAATAGATAACAAAGTTAAAGTAGGTGCAGGTAACAGTGCGAGTAACAGCACAAAAATAGCAGGGTCCACAGAACTACTTCAAAATGCAAAAAAACCATGAATAGGCTGATAGGCCTGCAGAAGTGAGGTTATAGTTACCCTCCCAAGGCAGTGAAGACGAGGATCACCAAATCCCGAGCATACAGCCCTCTTCATTCGGTAGGTTGTTTATCTGTACCTCTTCGGCGCTTGGTAGGTGTCGACCAATCTCTGGAATCCAACTCCGGCAGGTCGTCTCCATTATAAACGAGCGATCTCCATTCTGCCAGATCAGGCGGAGCAATTTCCAGTTGATTGCAGAATTGTGGGAGGTCATCTGGTTCTTTAAGGCTGATGAATCTGCCATTTAGATTAACGATAAGTGCAAATGGAAATCCCCATCTATATTTCACATTCTTTCCCGTAAGTAAAGATGTCAGGGGACGTAGTGTGCGCCTCTGTTGTAGAGTAAGCCACGCTAGATCCTGGTAAACTTCCAAATCATGGCCTTCAAAAGTAAGCTGCCCAGCCATCCTTACTTTTTTCAGAATGTCCTCCTTCAATTTGTGGCTGTGGAAGCAGCAAATGATGTCCCTAGGTTGGTCTCCTCTTAGCGAGGTGTTAAGAGCCCTGTGTGCTCGGTCAAAGTCGATGACCGTCTGAGGTGGCTTGTCTAGCAAAGGGTTAAAGATCCCACACAGAGTTTGCTCGATATCTGCCTGCTTAACGGATTCTGGCACTCCTCGAATGCGCAAATTGTTACGGCAACCTCTATTATCCAGACCTTCCATATGGCGTCGCAGCAGATAGACATATTTATGGTGCGCGTTTACTCGGCCCATGGTTTTTTTAAGCGCCTGCGAATTGTCGTGGAGTTGCAAATCTATCTCCTCAAGCCGTGACCCAATGTCTTTCAGTGCAACTTTTATGCCAGAGAGTTCTGCTTTCTGGGCTGCTTTAATAGTTTTAGCCAACTCCAAAAGGTCTGTTTTGGTCGGCATAGCCGCTAAAATTTCGTGCAGCTCTTGTCGGTGTGAGCGGGGAGCATCGCTACTCACCGAGTCAGCAGGGCTGGGGCTGCGGTGCGGCGCGGCCGCCATCTTGAGTTGTCTCTCGTCGGGCCCAGAGTCCTTTTCAAAGAAAGAGGACACTGACGGGGTTTTCAGCTTCGCCTGAGTCGCTACTGTGGACGGGTATTGCTTCTTTTTATTGTCTTTGCCCTTCGCCGTCGGATCTCAGGTCTTTATGCGATAGAAAGCTGGATTAATAAAGCTTAGAGACGGGAGCTGCTGTGTCGCACGTCTGTTCAGCACGGCATCCGGTCACGCCCCCCACATCAACTTTTAACCACACCCATGTTACCACATGAACTTTTAAGACTATGTTCATGTTTATGGTGGAAAAACCAAGAAAACCAAATGGTTGGTGCTCACTGCAGGGATATCACTCATGTGAAGCAAGTTTATTACATCATATTAAAACATACCCTTAAATCCATATCCCCCCCTGTGGATAACACAGCAACACCCATGATATGAATAAACACCATGGGAATCCCTAACAAGTATTTCCAAATGCTAACAAATCCCCACCAGGTTCACTTCCCACAGGCAGATCATGACACACATAGTGAGCATAGGGCAGGCAGAGTATGGAACACACAGGGAGCATAGGGCAGGCAGAGTATGGCACACACAGGCAGCATAGGGAAGGCAGAGTATGGCACACACAGGGAGCATAGGGCAGGCAGAGTATGACACACACAGGGAGCATAGGGAAGACAGAATACAGCAGAAGACAGGGAAGCCTATCAGGACCACGCTAAGAGGAACAGATGATGTAGTGCTACATACAGTGACACAGTGCTGGTGCCCCTCCAGCAGTTTGTATAAGGTGTGAACAGGTGAACAATTTGGGCACTTTCAATCTGGGTCTGAGCTGTGAACAGGAGTGAACAATGCAGGGGGATTATATGTGTGAACAATGCAGGAGTTTATAGTCTGAATGTGAGGTGTAAACAATGCAGGGGCCAGTTAATCTTAGTACTGATATCTTTTAAATTTACACAAGGGAAGCAGTCATAGCAGACTTTCATGTGGGGGCCTCAAAAGGGGAGGCTGTGGGTCACAAGTTGGACAGCGCTGCTCTACATCATGCTAAAGGTATGATAATAATAATCCCTGCGTGTTTTTCTTTTTAAGTTTTCTGTTTGAAAGAGCCAACATTTCTTCAACCTCCCTGAGATAATTTGACCATAGATTGCACAAATGCATGGAAATGGTAACTAATTGCATTTAGGAACATTAAAAAAAAAAGAAAAAGCAATACCCTGCACAACTGCACTAATGACTTTTCCTGTTGATAATCAGGCACCTACCCACTTTAGAGATCAATGACAGAGACTATAGTGCTATCTATAGTGCTAAAGTGATGCTTGCCTGTTTTTCAGCATCAAATGCACTTATGAGACCTTGTTTTGCACTTACAGTACCTTAAAACAAAGTAGTAATGATAGACAACCTTGTAAAAGAAAGCAAAGGCCTTCATTTAGACATGAGAAAGAAATTATTATTTAATTTATTAAAGAAAATATATAATCTACTTTGAATTTATTGAAATATACTTATGACTACAGATTAATATCCAAACCTCACTTTCAGTTTTACCAACTTCTTAAACAAGCAAAGCATATTTCAGCTGTCAACTGGGCAAAGCAACTTTACTACACAGGCTGACAGATGCAGAGATTGCCCGTGCAGCTCTGCTGAGGGACAATTCATTTCTACTGTAACGAAACAAGAATACAACATAAAACAATGTATAAGATGTACCACAAAAAACGTAATTTATTGTATCCAATGCCCCTGCATTGCAATACATAGGGAAGACAAATAGGAAATTATGCGATCGAATTAGGGAACACATAGAATAATATAGAAAAGGGAAAAGAATCACACAGAGTTTCAAAACATTTTAAATATTGCCATAAACAAAATGCAAAAGGCAAGCTATATTGGGGGATAGAGAGAATAAACGAAAAATGGAGAGGGGGAGATATTATTAAAGATACTCTGCGGAAGGAAAGTAGATGGATCCACCTATTAGAAACACTAGAACCAAAGGGACTTAACATAGATTTTTACCTATGGGCATTCTTATGAAAAAACAGTTTTAAAGCTATGTCCATTCACCTTTGTATTAATACACCAACTGTACGATTGTATGAATTTAGGATTGAATTACAATGAAGAAGTAGTCGGTTCACCAAAGTAATACCACACCAAAAGTTTTAATTCAATAATGCTAACATAATTAATAAATTAATTATTTTATCAATCTAATTATGTTATCAATATTTAATTTATCAAAAATTAAAAGGGCCAATATATTTGGAAATCATCATTGTAAGTCATAAAATAAATATGTAGTGATTGCAATTAATATGTATATAAAACTCATAAAGAGTTGTGGACTTGGAGCTGGATGTAAGGTATATGGAGAGGGTTACCATGGTTAAGACGCATAGCAACGAACGGACGCGTCTTCATGACGACAACCCTCGCTATAAGAAGCGCAATAGACACACTATGACCTTCTAAGCCTCTGAAGAAGTCAGGTAACCGGAAAAAACGCGTCAAACGAGACAAACGAGCACCTGACGTCATCTTTAAGCACCGCAGAAGGAACACACGCGGCGGAAAGGCAACGCTGGTCGGAGCGGATCCGCTGCAAAGTGCGGGCGACTTTAAGCTGCTCGTTTAATCTTTCACAATTGTGAGTGTAATTTTAAAATATATATTTCTTATTAAAAGGATTTTATGCTATGTATTGCTCCCTTTTTAAGTAACGTGAGAGCGGAAGTGCCAGTTAGGACTAAAGACACCCCTGAAGGCTTACATCTAAACTAAACGTTTGCAAGTATTTTTAAACTACACGAGGTGACCGTGCTGCAACATTTTAAGTGTGACACTAAAGTGTGGAAAGCAAGAAACCACTGTGGTGATTGGAGATTTTGGAAGGTGGGCTGACTAAACCAAAAAGAGTGTGAATATACTACACTATATTTTTTCATTTCTTTTTTCATACTGCTTGTTTCCCTAAGCTGTGATAGCGCTGACTCTCTATAAACCAAACAAAATTTTGTTCTATACTCGAAGGAGAACGAGTCTATTGGGAGCTGGCAACTAAAGGGAAACTTCAGGACTCTCTGGGAATACTTACTGAATTTCTAGCTCTGTTGAGGAGCATGGGAGGACAGCAGGTCCTTGCTTAGCAAGACTAGTACCTGCAGGGGCAGTACGTCTGCTCGGAATATCTCACTCCCCCCAGTCACTCTAGTCCAGTTTATGCCAGCGGTTGTTCTGAAGAAGTGTATGGATTACTTATATTAAGATACAGGTCTGAGGCATGTGCACCTAGAACCAATGTCCTCAATATACTGAGTTTATTTACAAGAAAATTATGCACAGTAGAGTTATCTTAAAGGGCAAGTCAACCCCAAAATAAAAATTTGCCTGAGAAAAGAAAAAATAATTCTTAACAGGTGCAATTTTCTCAAAGAGTAGGGAGCTTTTCATTAGCACGTGATGTCCAGTATTGAGCTACAGACATCAGACGACTCTCAGTAAAACTCAAGTAGTCCTAGTCATTAAAAAGTGTTCGATACCCTGACATTGGTTATTCAAGCATATAAAGGCTCACTTAGCTAAGATGAGGAATCCATTAGCAGTAATCCTGTGCATCATGGTCAGCAAACCAAAATACCGAAGCATTTTGTAAATGTGTACATTATTTCCTCAATCAGCAATCACCACAGCATCGTAAAATCTGTATGCAAAAAAAGCAGCACACACCATACTAGTTTACGTAAAGGTCCAGTTACACCAAAAAATTAAAGGATTTTGTGCATTTAAATATAATTTACTGTTACAGTGCACTGCTAAAAACTGTCTGGCCAATGAAATGCCCCAAATGTTGTCCTTATAGAAATACTCACTTAATGCAACATGACCTTGCAGTGGGAATCCTGCCTGTTTAGGGCAGAGACAAATGCTCAGATTCGGGGGGGATTTAGTCATCCAGCGATCAGGCCCGGATTTACAAACTTGCTGCCCCTAGGCCGGCTCTACTCATCGCCCGCGCTCCCCTGCCGGTGCCGTCTCCTTTGCTTCCCCTGTCCAGCACTGTTACCTCCACTTCCAGTTTCCCCCTGTCCAGCTATGTCCCCTTGCCTTCCAGGGCCTTCCGCTTTCTGTGCGTGCGCATGCGCATAGCTTAACACTCGGGAACAGCACTGTGCTGTCCCCTTCGCTTCCCCCTGTCCAGCACTGTCGCCTCCACTTCCCCCTGTACAGCGATGTCCCTCCCCTTCCAGTTGCCGTCCTCTTCCCCCTCAGTGTGTGCGCGCGTATGCGCACATCTTAACACTTGGGAACAGCACTGGAGACTGACGTGAGTCTCCAGTGCTAGTTACTGATGCGGCTGGGCCGCCCCTGAAATTGCACCACCCTAGGCCCGGGCCTATGTGGCCTTGCCACAAATCCGGGCCTGCCAGTGATAAATTGCCTCTTCTTCAGGCGACTAATCTCCCCGAAGTGCCTTGGAGCACTTAGTTTTCCAAAGTCGCCGGGAAGATTCCTCGTTAGGCAACTAAAAGCGCACCGATTGCCACCCCGCCAGCGATTTACATTCTAGCCGGCGGGAGGCAGTTCGGGGAGATTAGTAGGGATGCACCGAATCCACTATTTTGGATTCGGCCAAACCCCCAAATCCTTTGCGAAAGATTCAGCCGAATACCGAACTGAATCCGAATCCTAATTTGCATTTGCAAATTAGGGGTGGGAAGGGAAAACATGTTTTACTTCCTTGTTTTGTGACAAAAAGTCATGCACTTTCCCTCCCCGCCCCTAATTTGTGTATGCAAATTAGTATTCGGATTCGGTTTGGCCGGGCAGAAGGATTCAGCCGAATCTGAATCCTGCTGAAAAAGGCCGAATCCTGGCTGAATCCCGAACTGAATCCTGGATTCGGTGCATCCCTAGAGATTAGTCGAGTGACAAAGAGGAGATTTGTCGCTGGGTGACTAATGTCCCTGAATATAAGCGTGTGTCTCTACCCTAAATGTGCTCACTGGCTCCCCATTCATTGTTTATGCCATCAGAAATATATGCATTAAACTACTTCATCTCCAAACACTTACGAAAACAGAAAAGTGATCTAATTTTTTTATGAAAAGAAAGTAGACCAAACTCCCTTCCACAAATTGAACTCATTTATCAATGTTTTTTCTCAAAAAAAACAGAGAGACAAAACTTTGTGACAAAATTTATCGTCAATTCGTATCATACCATTGACGCTGCGAAAACTCAATTTTATCGAATTTTCGTTGCAAAAACTAAATTTGGATTATCGGACAAAATCCCCAATTTTTTGGGATTACCCAGCGCAGATCGCAATGTCAAGAAACAACTTCAGGGACATCTGCTATTGACTTTTACATGACCTCGACAGGTTTGAGATGGTGCATTCTCAGAATCAGATTTTTATCATCTTTGGAGCATGATACATCTCTAAAAATTGGAGTTTTTATTTTTCCAAACCTCGACCAAAAACATTAAGGTTTAACAAATGGGCCCCTTAAACTGTACTATATCATGCCTTACTGTGTTGGTTAATAAAATGGCAAATTAAGTAATGGTAGCGATGCCTGCCATTGAAGAATCCTCAGTATAATATTTGGGATGCCTACTTTCAGGAAAGGTTTATGTCCCCTTTAAAGCACAGCAAGGATGTTTTGATCATATCCACCATATATGTTTGTTATTGAAATTTAGCCAGCACCTACCCTAGTTGTACCCAAAACTCACAGGGTTAGTGTCAACTAATAGGGCATTCCACACACAATAAAGGAACATTTGAATCAAAGGAGGTGGCATTTTGGTCATTATTTTTGCTCTCTTCTCTGCAACTGTAATTTTTTCACTGGCACTGGCTTCATATTCGCTGATCAGAAACCCTTAAAACTACTGCAGTGATGAGCCCCAATAAGGTTGAAATCAGATCCAGTTGGTCCTTACCCTAGTGTAAGTAAGGTCTGCTACTTATTTTCTTTAGAATGTAGAATCTGAAGATTGTTTGTATAAGTATCTCTGTAAAGTGCATTATTTTAAATATAAACAGTGAACTTTCAAAGTGAGTTTTTAATTGTAATGAGAATTCAATTGATGAGTCTGAATGTATTTGATCAGATCTTTCCATCATGCTGTGGAGGTCTTTTTATTTATTGATTAAAAACTATGTTCAGACTGTTGTTCAGTTAAAATTAATCAGCAACTCTTATTCTGTTTATGGAGGTCAGCAATAAAGTTAGTCTAGCTGTACCATATAAGCTGTACTTTTTGTAAGGTTTAACAACATTAAGGGGCAGATTTATCAAGGGTCGAAGTGAAAATTCTCAGTAAAAAAAGTCTAATTTCGAGCTATTTTTGTGTACTTCAACTATCGGATAGGCCAAAATTTGACTCGAATTTGAAAAAAATTAGACTTCAAAATTTATCATGTACTGTCTCTTTAAGACTTCGACCAGTCACCATCTAAAACCTGCCAACTTGCTATTTTAGCCTATGGGGGACCTCCTAGAACCTATTTGGAGTCATTTGGTGGACTTTGACAAATCCAAGGCAAATACTTTGATTGAATTCGATGGGATGCACTAAAACTTCTATTCGAATACAGCCTATTCACCTGAAGTTAAAAACTTAAGATTTTTTTAATAAATTTAGGTCTTTTTTTATTTTTTTACTCCGAAAATTCGTCCCTTGATAAATCTGCCCCTAAAAGTTCACCTTTAAATTAACATATAGGGGTATATTTATGGAAAAGTGAAGTTAGATATGCTAGAGTGAAATACCGTCTCCATTCATTTCTATTGGATTCATAAAGGTGTACTTATCAAAGGGTGAACTTTCACCCTTTGATAAATACGCCTTTAAAAATCCCATATAAATGAATGGAGAGTGGCGGTATTTCACTCTAGTGGACTTTGTGGTTATTTCTAACTTCACTCTTTGAAGACAATTTGCAATTGGTTTTCATTTTTTATTATTTGTGGTTTTTGAGTTATTTGGCTTATTATTCAACAGCTCTCCAGTTTGCAATTTCAGCAATCTGATTGCTAGGGTCCAATTACCCTAGCAATCTGTAATGGAAACAGAAGTTTCTTACCTCCAAGATGGCGACGGTGTCCAAAATGGCGACTCCTTCCTTCCCCACGTGGATCCTGCTGGTCGCTGTGTGATGACGTCGGCTTCCTCTCGCCCACCGATTGGTCGCCGTCAGAATGTCAGAATGTGCGTCGGCATCACGGCGATAGCGTCTTGACGCCGGCGTCAGCGTCATGACGTCATCGCATCCAAATCTTGGCGCCAAACCTTGCCTATTTAAACCCCTTGGACACTACAGTTGTTGCCCAAGTATAGGTTCATCTTTGTGATTCCTGGGTGTTATATTATTGACTGATTTCTTGTGTACCTACCTTGCCTGTTATTCGGATTGACCCTTTGCTGCCTGGATTGAACCCTTTGCCTGTACCTCGACTATTCTCCTGCCTAATCCCTTTGTACCACGAACTCGGTGACTACCTGCCTCCTCCTTGGTCCGCACTCCAACTGCGCCTTCGGGCCCTTACATTATACTTGGGCCATGGACCCATCTGAGGAGGCCGCGGCTCAACCAGATTTTGGAAGAGCCTTTCGTGGGATTGCCTCTCGCATGGAGGCCTATGAAGCTCAGCAGACGCACTTCGGCCAAGCCCTGGAGGCCATTCTGGACAAGTTGTCGGCTCTCACTCCTACGGCTCAGGTTCCTGCCTCTGCTTCAGCCACTACTCCAGTGGCGCCGTTTCACGTCTCCGAACCCCGGATTCCGGCACCTCCGCTCTTCAGTGGTGACTCTGAGGCTTGTAGAGGGTTCATCAATCAGTGTGAAATCCAGTTCACTCTGCTACCTCATCAGTATGTCTCGGAACGTGCCAAGGTGGGATACATCATTACCCGCTTGACTGGTAAAGCCCTGGAATGGGCATCACCGTTGTGGGAGAAAGAGGATCCCCTGATCGATGACTCGAAGGCCTTTATTCGTGATCTACGCACTGTGTTTGATGCTCCTGGCCGGTCTGCATCTGCCTCTTCCCGCTTATTCCAGATCCGCCAAGGAACACGTTCGGTGCCCGAATACGCCATCGAATTCTGCACTCTAGTTGCCGAGACTAATTGGAACAACAACAGTTATCACGCTGCCTTCTACAACGGGTTGTCCATGCGCCTGAAGGACGATTTGGTCTCACGTGAATTGCCTACTCGTTGGGAGGATCTGGTGGCCTTAGCAGTCAAAGTGGACACCCGCCAAAGAGAGCACCTTGCCGTAAAGGAACGTGTGAGGAAGTTTCAACCTCCCCTGGCTCCCCGCTTCCAGAGACCTATCCTTCCCAGTACTACTCCTGCTTCCTCGGCTCCGGCTTCTTCTCCTCCCACCTCTGAAGAACCTATGCAGATTGGTCGTGCTCGTCTTTCTGAACAGGAAAAGTTAAGGAGAAGGGCTGCTGGACTCTGCTTATACTGTGGGGGCAAATCCCACTTTGCCCATGAGTGCCCTGCAAAGTCGGGAAACGCCAACGCCTAGGTAAGTTTGTGGAAACTTGCCTGGGCGGAATTGATCAACTTCCCCAAACCTCTGCTCATCGTTTCCTTCTTCCTGTACAGTTCCATTTGGCTTCCGAGACCATCTCTACGCAAGCTTTCCTTGATTCCGGCGCAGCTGGGAACTTCTTGGATAAAGCCTTCGCTGAACGTCATTCTATTCCTCTCCAAAGTCTGGCTGTTCCTCTTCGTGTCCTTGCCATTGATGACCGGCCTCTTTCTTCTGCCTTCATCTCCAAGTCTTCGCAGGAATTATCGTTTCAAGTGGGCACCCTGCATACCGAAAGACTTTCATTTTTGCTTATTGAATGCCCCTCAACTCCAGTGGTCCTTGGACTCCCTTGGTTGCGCGCCCATAATCCAGTCATTGACTGGTCCGCAACTCAAATTTCTCGTTGGAGTTTCTTTTGTCAACAGAACTGTCTTCCGGCCCAGTCCCTGGTCAAGATATCCTCTGTTGTTCCAAATTCTTCAATTCCTCCTGCCTATCAAGATTTCTCCGATGTCTTCAACAAGAAATCTGCTGAAGTTCTGCCTCCTCATCGACCCTATGATTGCCCCATCGAGCTTCTTCCTGGTACTATGCCTCCTCGTGGACGTACTTACCCGCTCTCTCCTTCAGAAACCGCGGCGATGAAAGAGTACATCCAGGAAAATCTGCTTAGGGGCTTCATTCGTCCTTCTTCTTCTCCTGCTGGGGCGGGCTTCTTCTTCGTTGAGAAAAAAGATGGCAGTCTACGTCCCTGCATCGATTATCGCGGATTGAACAAGATTACAGTAAAAAAACGCTACCCGCTCCCTCTCATTTCTGAGTTATTTGATCAGCTCAAAGGTGCCAGCATCTTCACCAAGCTTGATCTCCGTGGAGCCTACAATCTTATTCGGATCAGAGAAGGAGACGAGTGGAAAACCGCATTTAATACTCGTGATGGGCACTACGAGTATCTCGTGATGCCCTTTGGACTGTGTAACGCCCCTGCGGTTTTTCAAGAGCTGGTTAACGATGTTTTTCGGGACTTACTTGGCAAAAGTGTGGTCGTATACCTAGACGACATTCTAATCTTTTCTTCAAACCTTTTCCGAGCATCGAATCCAGGTACGGGAAGTTTTATCTCGCTTAAGAAGAAATAATCTGTTTGCCAAGCTGGAAAAGTGCTCCTTCGAAGTTTCCTCCATTCCTTTTCTGGGGTACATTATTTCCCAACAAGGCTTCAAGATGGATCCGGCTAAAGTTTCTGCGATTCAGGATTGGCCTCTCCCCACCAGTACTAAAGCCATCCAGAGGTTTATTGGCTTTGCCAATTATTACAGACAGTTCATCAAGGGCTTCTCCTCCAAGATTTCCCCTATCCTGTCTCTCATTCGGAACGGTGGCAAACCTCAATGTTGGCCTCCTCAAGCTTTAGAAGCTTTCAAGATCCTTAAAGATTCTTTTTCTTCTGCTCCAATTCTTAGACACCCGGATCCTCTTCTACCATTCTTCGTTGAGGTGGATGCCTCTGACGTGGGGGCTGGTGCTGTGTTGTCTCAAAGGTCTTCTAATATGATGGCAAACTGCATCTTTGTGCTTTCATTTCTAAAAAGTTTTCTTCTCCTGAGCAGAACTATAATGTGGGAAACCGTGAGCTGTTGGCAGTCAAATTAGCTCTTGAAGAGTGGAGACATCTCTTGGAAGGATCATCTGTGCCAGTATCTATCTTTACGGATCACAAAAACCTTGAATACATCCAGTCTCTTAAGCGCCTTAATCCCAGGCAAGCTAGATGGGCACTTTTCTTCTCCAAATTCAATTTCGTAATCACGTTCCGCCCGGGATCCAGAAACAAGAAAGCTGACGCCCTTTCTAGAAGCTTCTTTCCCGAAGATTCGTGTTCCGAAGATCCTGAACCCATTGTGCCTCCCGTCAAAATTATTGCTGCCCTATTTCCCACCATGGCCTCTCAGTTATTATCTGCACAGTCCTCTGCTCCTGGTGATACTCCTTTGGGAGTCGCTTTTGTTCCTCCAGATCTCCGTCATTCCATCCTTGCTCAGTCCCATAATTCCAGACAAGCTGGCCATCCTGGAATTAAGAAAACTACCGAACTCCTGTCTCGCCTAGTATGGTGGCCTTCTCTTCGAAAGGACGTTAAAGATTTTGTCTCTTCTTGTTCTGTTTGTGCTGCCTCCAAGTCTGGTCACTCTCCTCCCAAAGGATTACTTCTACCCTTACCCATTCCCTCTCGTCCATGGACTCATCTGGCGATGGATTTCATTGTGGATTTGCCTGTTTCCCTCGGTCATACAGTTATCTGGGTCGTGATTGACAGATTCAGCAAGATGGCCCATTTCATTCCCCTGCGAAAGCTACCTTCTGCTCAAGAACTCTCTAAATTATTCATCCAACATATCTTTCGCCTTCACGGATTCCCGGCTGAAGTGGTGTCTGACAGAGGGTCCCAATTCGTTTCTAAATTTTGGAGATCGTTATGCAAAGCACTTCATATCTCTCTCCAATTTTCCTCTGCCTATCACCCCCAATCTAATGGAGCTGCCGAGAGAGTCAATCAAGCTTTGGAGCAATTTCTTCGTTGCCATGTATCTTTGTGCCAGGACGATTGGGCAGATCTTCTTCCTTGGGCAGAATTCGCTCATAACAACGCTATGCACGCTTCTTCCGAGAAATCTCCATTCTTTTGTGTCTATGGCCAGAATCCTCTTGCATTCCCTCAAGATCTTCTTCTCACTAACGTTCCTGCTGCCAATGATCAGGCTGCTCATATGCTCGCTATCTGGGTGGCCACCAAAGCTAATTTGGAGAAAAGTTCTCTATCTCAGAAGAAATTCGCGGACAAGAAAAGAGTTTCGTCTCCACAATATTGCCTCGATGACAAGGTCTGGCTTTCTACACGGAATATTCATCTTAAAGTTCCTACTCCCAAACTCGGTCCCAAGTTTATCGGTCCTTTCCCTATTATTGAAATCATCAATCCTGTGGCAGTTCGTCTTCAGCTTCCTCCGGAAATGCGGATTCCTAATGTCTTCCATGTATCTCTTCTCAAGCCGGCAAAAGATTCTTCTTCTTCATCTTCTCCTACTCCTGTTCTTATTGATGGACACCAAGAGTTTGAAGTCAAAAGAATTCTGGACTCTCGAATTTCCAGGGGTAGGTTACAGTATTTAATTGAGTGGAAGGGGTTTGGTCCCGAGGAGTGCTCCTGGGTGAAGGATTCTGACGTCCATGCTCCTCTTCTTATCCAAAGATTCCACAAACAATTTCCTTCCAGTCCCGGTTTTGGTGGTCCTGAGGCCCCCCCTAAGGAAGGGGGTACTGTAATGGAAACAGAAGTTTCTTACCTCCAAGATGGCGACGGCGTCCAAAATGGCGACTCCTTCCTTCCCCACGTGGATCCTGCTGGTCGCTGTGTGATGACGTCGGCTTCCTCTCGCCCACCGATTGGTCGCCGGCGACGGAATGGTCGCCGGCGTCAGAATGTGCGTCGGCGTCACGGCGATAGTATCTTGACGCCGGCGTCAGCGTCATGACGTCATCGCGTCCAAATCTTGGCGCCAAACCTTGCCTGTTTAAACCCCTTGGACACTACAGTTGTTGCCCAAGTATAGGTTCATCTTCGTGATTCCTGGGTGTTATATTATTGACTGATTTCTTGTGTACCTACCTTGCCTGTTATTCGGATTGACCCTTTGCTGCCTGGATTGAACCCTTTGCCTGTACCTCGACTATTCTCCTGCCTGATCCCTTTGTACCACGAACTCGGTGACTACCTGCCTCCTCCTTGGTCCGCACTCCAACTGCGCCTTCGGGCCCTTACACAGTCATGCACTGATTTGAATAAGAGACTGGAATATGAATAGGAGAGGCATGAATAGAAAGATTAGTAATACAAACTAGCAATAACAATACATTTGAAGCCTTACAGAAGATTTGTTTTAAAGACCCCAATTTGAAAGCTGGAATGAGTCAGAAGAAGAACTGTGTAGTTTGTAGAGCAGGCACTCAAAGAGCAATCCTCCAGGCAGTTGTAGTTTAAAAAGTATTTATTAAAGTACTAGCATTAATTACAGCCTTACGCGATTCGTGTTCTTACAACACTTAGGCTGGTTAGTCTCTCAAAAAAACGCTTGCCAAATGATGGAAAAACTAGGCTCTATAGAGACATCAGAGAGATGGCAACTGGAAGGACCCATAACTCTGAGCCCCTCCATACCTGAGTCCTGTGATCCCAATTACCAATCCCCCAAGCCCTGTCCCCCAAATTTACATCTGGCAATAATATGGGAGGAGAGGGGCCCAGAGGTGTGGGTGAGGATTTCTCCTTATTTAATATGATTTTTTTTTTTCCAATAAAATGGGTACGTGAGCTAGTGCCATGCTTGGCACTTGACATGCAATTACTCCTATCCTATTTCCAGTTAAAATAGCTGCAAGATGTGATATACCTACAAATATTATGGCAGGCGTTACAACTTGAGGCTCTGGTATACTTTCCTATGTGAAGTGACTTTGCATCTATAAATAACCCTAAGCAACACATGTTGGTAAAATATAGATTACAGGTCCTATGAAGTGGTACAAGAGCAGGTGTCTGCTTCAGTTGAAATTCATCAGAAAAATGTAAGACACTCTAAGTCACGGTACAACTTTTAATAAGCTCATATGCTTTGTTATTTTGGCTGACTCATATTCATGAAAACCACATGTAATATATTATACCTATAATATCTTGCATTTTTGGATGATGTTTATAGAAGTATAACTGTATTGGTGTAAATGATGTCATGAAGCCTACCTGGTCTGGGTTAATCAACACAGGCATATATTATTTTTGAAGAATGGATACATTTTTGTGTCGGGAGAATAAAAATTGACTGGTTTACAATTTGGAGGGAATAACATATCTTTAATATGCTTGGGTAATGTGATTATTTGAGAGAAAAGCATTTCTGTCAAGTGTGTAATCAAACTATCATCCAGGAGAAGCAGGAGCTTTATTGCTGGGAAAAGAGGAGATAGATTTTAAGCTTTAGTAGGGATCTAATTGGCTATGTGATCTGAGTATTTATAATGTTTTTTTTGCATGTTTTGGTTTACTTGTTGTATCGTAGATGCTTTTTTGTAGTGGGTTTCCTTTAGTTGAAATAGTTTTTTTCCGTTTCATCTGACTTTCATCTAGACTAGAGAATTATTCCCTGTGGTAGTGTGGCCTTATGGCTACGATCTAGTTCATAAAGGTTATGAGGACAATCCAAATCAAAATGAAGCAGATATTGACTGACATATCGTAATCCAAGATAAATAGTAAGTGTATTAACCTTCAAGTATTTTATTAAGTCATTTTCACCCAAGAAAGGGGGTAAGGTGGCAGTTCAGCATCCAGTATATACAGATATATATATATATATATCAGGTATTCAGGTAAGGGTTAGATATATTTTGTGCATAACATTTTGTGTTTTCTTTCATTTAAAGGAACAGTTCAGTGTGAAAATAAAAACTGTGTAAATAGATAGGCTGTGCAAAATAAAAAATGTTTATAAGTTAATTAGCCAAAAATGTAATGTATAAAGGCTGGAGTGACTGGATGTCTAAAATAATAGCCAGAGCACTACTTCCTGCTTTTCAGCTCTCTAACTCTGAGTTGGTCAGCGACTTGAAGGGGAGCCACATGGTACATAACTGTTCAGTGAGTTTGTAATTGATCCTCAGCATTCAGCTCAGATTCAAAAGCAACAGATATGACTCATGTGCCTCCCCCAAGTCTCTGATTGGTTACTGCCTGGTAACCAGGGTAACCAGTCAGTGTAAACCAAGAGAGCTGAAAAGCAGGAAGTAGTGTTCTGGCTATTATGTTACACATCCAGTCACTCCAGCCTTTATACATTACATTTTTGCTTAATTTACTATATTAGAAACATTTTTTATTTTGCACAGCCTATCTATTTACCCAGTTTTTATTTTTACACTGAACAATTCCTTTAAGAGTCTTGCTGTTTAGTGTTAGCTTCTGTAAGGCAGGGCTTTAACTTACTATATTTAAAGAAAAAGTGCATAAACACTAAAAGATCCTAGTTGTGGACACTACAAAGAATGAAAATGTCAGTGGGCTTTTTTGGTATTGAAGTGGATACATTTCTACAATTTATTCTCTATTTCTGGGGTGAGTAACAAGTATAGGGTTCAGTTTTTAAGGAATGTTCCTTGTGGGTTTTTTCTTTTTTGCTATATGGTATCTTAAGGTATCAGTGGAGAGGCAGAAGAAGAAGAGCAGCAGAAGGAGGTACTGTCCTCACAGGCAAGATGATTGTCCTCAGTACACTCATGTGCTTAAATTGATTAGACATTTCCAAAATCAATTTAATTGTCTTCACTGACTAAGTTGGCTTCTATTACCTGGAGAATACTCCCTTGTTTAAATGAGCCTCTTCATGCAATAACTCCAGGAATTTGACAAGGATTCGTAGTCAGCAAAGCCATCCACAATGTTCAGCTTTCTTTACTAAAAGATCTCTGTTATACTCAAACAATAAATTCATAGGTTATGCTTATCAGTCTGTACAGAAGCTTAAGCCTGAGAAGAGAAAAATAAGGAAATATAACCGGTTGCCCTCAACCCGAGCACAAGAACAAAGAAAGAAAGAAAAAATGGTTAGTTGCAATAATAGTGAGGCATAGTAGTGGAGAGGTCAGACAATTTCCCATGAGATAAACACCAGGGCTACGACAACTCAAAGGGGCAAAGTTATTTGTTTTTAACATAACATACAAATGATTAATGATTCTGTTATGTTTGCAATTCAAATGTCTTTCTTTCTTTTTATCTAATCAGAATTTTTAAAGTATTGGAGACACAAAAAGATGTGAATTACTTTATTCACAAACTAACTCTTAACAAATATTTTATCTCCGATTATGTACAGTAAATACAAGGGGATATAGAATCTTTATCAAAAGAAGATTTGTCCAAGAATTAACCAGCAGCTTTGATGGAACTTAAGGATGTCCATCTTTAAAGGGATTCCATGGTGATTTTTGTTGTATAATTTTTATTACCAAATTACACTGTGTACTGTAATTCATTCTACCATTTAAAATTGTATTCTTGAACCAATAAATTTATTTTTTTCAGCAATATACTGGTTGGTAGGCAGCCATCTCAAGTCATTGTGCCTCATCATGTGCATTCAGAAAGAACCTTTACTATGATTGCAGCACTGAGAGTGGCAGTAAACGTGGGGGAGGAAAGGATGCTTGTAGAGCAACTACTGGCAGGGGCCAGTGTAGCGGGGGTGGAGAAGGGACAGATGAGGTTAATAAGGGAGACATGTGTGTGCCAGTCAAGAGGGGAAGTAGGGGATGGAAGGGTAGGGGGGGCTGGTCCACAGCTGGTCCAAAGCAACAGATTTGCCATTTTAGTTGAAGATGCTGGGGAGGAATGAGCTAAACTGGTGTGTTTTGATCAGGCTGACTCTCAGAGCATACTGGGAGGCAGTGTCTCTAATATGGGCAGTGGGGGAGTGCAAGGAAGGAAAGGCAGGTTTTAGTTATAGGGGGTTCAATTATTAGAACGGTAGCAGCAGAATGTTCAGCATGAAGGTTCCTTATGACCCTATCTGTCATAAGGAACCTTCATCCCAAACGCTCTGCTGCTTGCCTGGTGCTA
This sequence comes from Xenopus laevis, assembly GCF_017654675.1. Classification (NCBI taxonomy): domain Eukaryota; kingdom Metazoa; phylum Chordata; class Amphibia; order Anura; family Pipidae; genus Xenopus; species Xenopus laevis. The sequence goes on from NC_054379.1 coordinate 80,739,368, forward strand.
GGGTTTGGCATGTGGTGGAATGAGTGGACAGATTATTGGGTTGGGCTGGGGAAGACCCAGCAGTCTTGCTACACATAGGTACCAATGACAAAGTTAGAGGAGGGGGAAGTCCTCCAGAATGATTTTAAAAAATCTAGGTGAAAAAATGAGGGTGAGGACTTCCAAGGTAATTTTCTCAGAGATATTACCTGTGCCATGAGCAATGTTACGAAGACAGAAGCAGCTTAGGGGAATTAATGCGTGGCTGGGAGATTGGTGTAAGGAGGAAGGCTTTGGGTTTTTGGAGATCTGGGCAGTTTTCTTAATCAACTACAGACTCTTTGCAGGAATAGGCTGTACATAAATATGATGGTGCAGCTACTTTGCGAGAGAAGATGGCTAGAAGGTTGGAGAAGATGTTAAACTATGTGTGGGGGAGAGGGTGCAGTAAAGGATTCATTGGAAGAGAGGTTAGATGAGGTAGTGGTCTTAGAAAGGGAAAATGGGGGAGGAGATTTGGTCGGGTGTTAAAGACAGGGAGGACCACATGTCATATACTGTATATGCAATATGGTACCAGTATTAAATGTATGTTTGCAAATGCAAGCCTTATGGGTGGAGCTCCTCAATGATTGAGTATGTTAAATAGATGTATAGATATGAGTGAATTTGGTGGCAACACAATTTACTTTTTGGATCTGGAGTTCATTGGCATTGGAAATAAAAGTGATACAACCGTTTATAGAAGAAGGAAGACATTTCTGCTGGTCTAGCTTTGTCAAGCTCTTAGCATTTGGTCCTTCCCCTTTCTAGATGTTTCCTGTGGACGGTTCCAACCATAGGGGCTGCTGCCACCCACTGACCTAAATAAATATCATTAACAAAACACAATAAAATTAAATTTCGCATCCTTGAAAGAGTATGTGACTTTTGAATGATAATCAACTATAAATTATACTAAGACCTCATGCCCGGAACGCAGCACCGGAGCCCTGTAGGACTTACTAGAAGGCACAATGCTCAACTACTTAATCACTTAATCACTTTAATTTTAATATAGAAGCATGTTGCTCTATTGTGCCTTCTGTGATTTCATTCCATGTTCCCTTTACTGTCCACAATAAAAGCAGATCTGATGCCTGGGGCTGAGGGCACTGCAGTGTGAACAAGAAAACTTGTAGTTATTCAGAAAGGATCTTGTTCTTGAAGATGTGCATGCAGTCGGACTGGCCCACTGGGATACCAGGAAAAGTCCCAGTGGGCCAAGGTGTCAGTGGGCCCTCAGGCTGCTAGACATTTCTATGAGAACAAAGAGGCTAAATAATGGAATAAAGAGTATATAAAGAGTATGTAAAGAAAAGAGACTAGGAGAATAGAGGTTGTGTGAGGAGAGGAAGAATAATAGTAAATTGGTGGGCCCCTGGTCAATAGTTTTTGGGTGGGCCCCTGGTGTCCCAGTCCGACACTGTGTGCATGAGAGTGAGGGTGCTGATGGGGCTATTTGCATGTGTGTAGCGTAGGGCTTGTGGTAAATTGTAAGGCACAATTGATGCCACCATGTTTTGCCACACCTCTTCACTTAATTTTTTCAGGATCTCTTAAGGTCTTGTATTGTAAAATTGGCAAATTGCTAATATTGTGCCACTCTTCAAAAAGGGATACTGTTTTCAGCCGGAAAACTACAGGACTGTAAGTTTGACATCAGTGGTAGGAAAGCTTTAAGAAAGGGTAATTAGGGATGGGATATTTGAATAAATTGCAAATTACAATACAATAAAGTTGTGACAACATATTTTTATGCATTATAGATATTGCCAAACTAATATAGTTGCCTCCTATTAGGAGGTGAGTAAAAACCTAGTTTTTGTAGTGGCAGTAAATATGATCTACTAAGACCTTTCTAAAGCATTTGGTACAGGACCAAACAGAGGGTTACTGATTAAATTAAGGAATATTGGCCTGGGATATAATATTTGTACTTGGAGAGTAGGGATGCACCGAATCCACTATTTTGGATTCAGCCGAACCCCCGAATCCTTCATGAAAGATTCGGCCGAATACCGAACCGAATCCTGGATTTGGTGCATCCCTATTGGAGAGAGAACTGGATGAAGGATACATTATACAGAGTGATAATAAATGGAACGTTAGAGGACATTAAACAAAGATGGTGGGGGATTGTTTACCATAGAAAGATCAATGATTGACCAGAGCTCACCCAACCAAGACTTGAGGAACTGAACTTCCATTTGAAGCAACGTAGGTGGTTCTTCAACATAAAGGCAGTGAGGTTGTGAAATGCACTGCCGGGTGATGTTATGATGGCAGATTCTTATAATGCCTTTTTAAGAGTGGCTTGGATGATTTTTATGCATTATAGATATTGCCAAACTAATATAGTTGCCTCCTATTAGGAGGTGAGTAAAAACCTAGTTTTTGTAGTGGCAGTAAATATGATCTACTAAGACCTTTCTAAAGCATTTGGTACAGGACCAAACAGAGGGTTACTGATTAAATTAAGGAATATTGGCCTGGGATATAATATTTGTACTTGGAGAGTAGGGATGCACCGAATCCACTATTTTGGATTCAGCCGAACCCCCGAATCCTTCATGAAAGATTCGGCCGAATACCGAACCGAATCCTGGATTTGGTGCATCCCTATTGGAGAGAGAACTGGATGAAGGATACATTATACAGAGTGATAATAAATGGAACGTTAGAGGACATTAAACAAAGATGGTGGGGGATTGTTTACCATAGAAAGATCAATGATTGACCAGAGCTCACCCAACCAAGACTTGAGGAACTGAACTTCCATTTGAAGCAACGTAGGTGGTTCTTCAACATAAAGGCAGTGAGGTTGTGAAATGCACTGCCGGGTGATGTTATGATGGCAGATTCTTATAATGCCTTTTTAAGAGTGGCTTGGATGATTTTTTGGACAAGAATAATTTTAAGATCTACAGTTAGCTAGTGCAGGTAAAGGTATATATAGTGAATAAAGTACCCCCTCTGGTAAAATATAAGGATATTATAAGTTACCGAGGAGTTGATTTATTATAATAAGTGAATCATGCTCATAGCTCTTGTGCACATACATATATAGGTACTTGTGCTCCGGCCTCGTGCTTATATGGTCATGGAACTCCTCGGTGACTTATAATATCCTTATATTTTACAATAGGGGGTACTTTATTCACTATATATACATTGCATATTTTGGTATCTTAATGTCCTTAAAGGGATACTGTCATGGGAAAAAAAATTTTTTCAAAATGAATCAGTTAATAGTGCTGCTCCAGCAGAATTCTCCACTGAAATCCATTTCTCAAAAGAGCAAACAGATTTTTTTATATTCAATTTTGAAATCTGACATGGGGCTAAACATTTTGTCAATTTCCCAGCTGCCCCTGGTCATGTGACTTGTGCCTGCACTTTAGGAGAGAAATGCTTTCTGGCAGGCTGCTGTTTTTCCTTCTCAATGTAACTGAATGTGTCTCAGTGAGACATGGGTTTTTACTATTGAGTGTTGTTCGTAGATCTACCAGGCAGCTGTTATCTTGTGTTAGGGAGCTGTTATCTGGTTACCTTCCCATTGTTCTTTTGTTTGGCTGCTGGGGGGGGGGAAAGGGAGGGGGTGATATCACTCCAACTTGCAGTACAGCAGTAAAGAGTGATTGAAGTTTATCAGAGCACAAGTCACATGACCAGGGGCAGCTGGGAAATTGACAAAATGTCTAGCCCCATGTCAGATTTCAAAATTGAATATACAAAATCTGTTTGCTCTTTTGAGAAATGGATTTCAGTGCAGAATTCTGCTGGAGCAGCACTATTAACTGATTCATTTTGAAAATAATTTTTTTTCCCATGACAGTATCCCTTTAAATATATTGTTATGGTTGAGTGCAGGGGATATCTTGTATGTTCTTTGCATTCTACTTCCATACTTTTTAGTGCTACTAAATATGAAAACCTATAGCTTATGTACCTAATTATTTTGTAGATGACATGCAAAACAAGCTTTCTGAGGTTGGGACTTTCAGTTATTTCATGCTGAAAAAATACAAAGCCTGCATTTAGTCTTAAACTAGGAGGTCAAAGCCTGCCACCTAGTGGCAAAAAAAACACATATTTATAAAAAGAGAAAAACAAATCAGCAAAACAATTAGAGGGTGACATTCTATTAAAATTACACATTCGCAAGTAATTTTTATAAAGAGCTTGCAGGGTCACCATCAGAAAAGACAGGTTGTAGTCCAGTCAGGAAGCCTGTTACTACTGGGAGCCCTCATTCATTTTAATAATTTTAATTTTGAATAAAGCATCCCCCAGTAATGACAGAATCCTCATTTTAATGAGCCGGGAGAGACCTTTAAAACATTTTTAAAAACATCTTTACTTTTCTTTAAAACTCTAAGGTTTCTACCTTATTCTTGACTCCTCAGTTTGATTTCTGCTTCTGTCAAATTCTGTGGCTTTAGGATGGTTTGCTGGCAGTTGCCTTGGTTCATTATAAAGGTGCACCTGCCACCAAATATTCTGATATTTGATGTAACCAGCTGATTATTTAAGTGGTTTAAGAAGCTGCTTTTTGAAAAGAAGGTTGGGAGTTTAATTCCTGCTTCTTCCCACATGTTTCTTTTTCTGGTGCTTAGATTTTAATTGCCTTGGTGCTCCATGAAGTAGCATCAGCTAGCAAAATAGCCTAACCCATGCATTAAACATCTATCATGTAGTGGTTTAGTTTTACATTACTATACTGCTTAATTCTGGCAGTTTTACTCATCTGCATAACCCTATGCTCTATTCTGCTATATACACCACTATATTGCAGCCTTTTGTAAACTGCTTAATTCTTGTAATTGTATTTTAGCTTGTATCTGTCACCCTAATAATTCTCATTTGTTAGGCCCACTTTCATTTAGTACTTGTGATCTTAAACTCACATTTGTGTCTCCTTCCTCGGTGAGCAAGAAATATTTTTTTACAGCCCTAAAACTTGGTTCTAGTGTTTTTGGACCACTCTGTTGTTTCCTACACAGCCTGCATACTTTGATCATTCATTTGTTGATTCATTAGTCAATCAGGGTCTGGGTTTCCCAGTCAGCTGCATATAAAATCAGGCCCGGCATAGGGGATGGCACTCATGTCAGGGGTACAGCACTAGAACATTTTCTAAGTGCTAATATTTCACAAGTGCTAGGAAATGGCCAGGCCCGGATTTGCCCCCAAAGTCCGGGCCTAGGATGGCAGAATTTTAAGAGTGGCATGCCGACGAGATAAGTCTTGTGCATGCGTGCACACATATAAAGGGGGGAGGCTAAAGTGGAAAAAAGGGGCAACAAGAGATCCCACCCTAGGGACACCCTATATATAAATCCGGGAATGGAGATAAAACAGTAAAACAAGGCAATGGACCTATTGCGCAATATTGTCAAAGTCCATACATTTCTTTCACCTGCTACAGCTCAGATGATCATGGATGCTCTCATCCTATCCTGCTACTAACTGGCCTCCCCATCTCTCCCCTCTACTGCCTGTATTAAATACTGCTGCCAGAATTGTCCTCCTCTCATCAAAGAGCCCCCCCTCCTGCTGAAGTCCTTATCATGGCTTACAAACTCCTCCTCATAATCTTCAAAACCTTCTGTTCATCTGCACCTAACTACATCTCATCTCTTGTCTCCTCTAAGAGCAACCACTTGGTTGCACCCGCCCCACCACACTAATACTGGTGTATCCAGCCTTAAACCCTTCTGTCTTGCTGCTCCATATATTTGGAATGCCATGCCTGAATTCCTCTGGAGAGAATCTTCCCTCCGTCTCTTCAGAACTGAACTTAAACACTACCTCTTGGAGCACTCACATAACACCTGCACTGGGAACTGGCACTTATACTGCAGTGTCACTTACTGTTACCTACAACACTTAATGGCCTTCTATTTATGTCTATAGGTTACCCACCACTTAGATCTATGGGGCTTGTCTCATTGACACTAAGCACTTAATCGTTATTGCAACTGTACTTTATATTTATTTGTACTGTATTTTGTACTTATTTGTATTTATTATTGTAATGACCCCCTGTTTGTTCTACTAATTTATTGTTATGCAGTAAAGTGCTTTGCTCTCAAGTAGCACTATACAAATAAAAATATACATCCATACATACAAAATTCAGGAATGCAATTGTCAGGGCTCTTTAAATACTACATTGAGTGCACAATGGATATTTTTAGTTAAAGTATTCATCAATGTTAACGCATGAGATGGATCATGTGCTGCTGACAGAGTGAGAGTGTAGTAAAATTCTAGTGTAACTTTCCAGTGAGCTGTCCAGACAGGCAATTCATTACTGAGAGTGAGGTTACCACATGTCTCTGGAATACAGATATATTTAGAACACACTCACGCCATCAGGGTTCTGCAATGTTCCATATAACAGGGATTCCCAAAAGGGAACCTGCAGTGCCCTCAATGTGCAGAGCAGCCAGAAACTTAGAAAATATGTCCAATACTGAGAGGAGAGGTTGTTTAATCCGATGTTTAATCAGCCATAAAACAGACCTACTATTCCCAAATGCTCATGGAATTAAAACCAATGCAGGCCCAGATGATATGGGAAAGGGTTTAATTTTCACATTGATCCTTGTTTTTAACATAAATTAAATGCAGTTGTGCAAATTATGGTATTACTAGTCAAACCAGTAACTGTGATGCTTAATGCCAATGTTATTAATATGGATTATGGAAAACAGATAAAGGTAGGAAGGCTGATGGCAAGCATAGGTGTACATATCACATACATGGACTTTCCAGACATGAAAATCTAGTAATGGTATACACACACACACACACACACAAAATACTGATACCAAATAATACTGATATACATAGTATAGCACTTGACACTGAGTGTGCACAACATTTGGCAGTTGTTTTCATCTTCTGTGTCCCAAGCACCTAGTGCACCAGGCTACATTGGACTTGGGGCCCACCAGGGCTGCCACATCAGGGGCCTATACACACACCCCCCAAAATGTGTAATTGGGTATTATGGTGAAGAGTAAGTGTACTATGTAAGCATGAAGAACTTTCAGCTACAGAAAAAAAATTGTAGTACAGGTATTAGATCCCTTTATCCCATTATCCTGAAAATTCTGAATTATAGGAATCTCCCAGTCTCTCCCATTTGTAAGCAAATCATTCTAATTTTTAAACTTAATTTCCTTTTCTGTGTAATAAAAAAACAGTACCGTGTAATTGATTGCAACTGAGATGCTTGAATCCATGTTGATGGTAAAACAATTCTACTGGGATTATTATTTTAGCAGACTTAAATGAGTTGTTCACCTTTCATTTTTTTCAGTTCAGTTGTAATCAGATTGTTTATCTAGAAATAAATACTTTTTTCACTTGTTTCTCATCTTTTATTTTTGACTGTTTTTCCAGAATGTAAGTTTAAATGTACTGTTACAATTTGCTACATTGGTTGCTACATTTTTCAGTAGTATCTGTGAAATATTTGCAACTATTGTATCAATTCTAACAGCTGCCTTTAATGAAACTCAACGATTCTGTTCAGCAGGGAAAAAATAAGAAATGTAGCAACTAAATGTATCAATTTAGAACAGTTTAGTCGGTGACCCCTTCCCAGAGCTGCTTTAGAAAGACATTACAGATAATAAAGCCTATCACTGTGTAACAATATGGGTTACATTACACTCTGAATTACCCTTGATGGATTACCTCAATCCTTGCCAGGTAAGTAACAACTCCCAGTAAAGCATGGGCCCTTGCTGTACTGGAGAAGGAAGGGTTAACCACACTGATTTCACGCACAGAACTTGATCTCACAAATAACTTAGCTGCCAGTGGTTCCTAAAAACAAATTCTTTATTTATTTATGCTGATATGATGGTACATAAATCAACCTCTTCAAAGTAACTTTAAACACCTTCAACCCATAGATGGTACTTGTACCTTTCAGCTGTAGTGTTCATAACTCCCAGAGTTAATAATTGCTGCCTCCCGATACTGGTGGCCTTGTCACCACAGTGTACTCACGCTTCTTGGCTTCATCATTGGAGCCAATGGCTGCTGCTCTACTAACTGCACTGATAGCCCTGCTTCACCAGCACACCACCTCCTCCAGCAAGAGACAATGTGGTGGCTTCCCCTCTTATAAACTAGGGAACCCTGTCACCCTCTGGACAATTACTCAACTGTCAGGAAAATAATATAACCTGGAATGGGAAACACTCCCCTTCCCTACTGTAGATGAGGACTAGCTCTTAGCTGACAAAAACCCTCTCAGGGGACTTCATGAAATAAAGGTTGGCAAAACATTTACTTCCCTAAACCTGTAATTTAAAGGGCTTGTACACATTTGAGTTAACTTTTAATATGATGTAGCGAGTGACATTCTGAGACCATTTGCAATTGTTTTTAATTTTTTACAAAGTATTTGTTCCATAGATTTAAAAGTTGGAAAGAAGAAGGCAAATAATTTTAAGAAAAACTATAAAAAAAATTATAATAAAAAACAATAGAATTAGAATTGTCTTAGAATTGGTCATTCTATAATATACTAAAAGTTAGCCCCTTTAATATCAAGGTTTCAGATTTTATACCCAAATGTGGTGGTAAACTGACTTTAATAATGGCTGATGTGAATGCAGCAGCGTACATCTTAACAAAGGAACACAATAATATTAAACTTAAGGAATCAAAATATGATCTGTTGTTAAAATAAGCACTGTTACAGAATTCAAAAAGTATAATTATATAATTGTTAAAGGTCTAATGTTTTTTTCAAAAAAAACATTCTTTACTTCCTTTTTTTATGACAAAAAGTCACGCAATTTCCCTCCCCGCCCCTAATTTGCATGTGCAAATTAGGATTCGGTTCGGCCAGGCAGAAGGATTCGGCCGAATCTGAATCCTGCTGAAAAAGACTGAATCCCGACCCGTATCCTGGATTCGGTGCATCCCTAAAAATCAGTTTGCCTAGGAAAAAATTGTATCATGTGAACCTGAAACCAAGTTTTTCTCCCACAAAACATCTCATGGTTTGATGAGGATGTTTCAGTGTGGTTCTCTAGACGTTATGTGTCCAAATATTGTTTCTTGGGAAGGATTAATTCCTAGCACTTTGGAGATGCCAATACATTCTAATTTCACCTGGGACTTAATGTGTGTGACTCTGTAACTATGTCTGTGTTTCGGATTTTATTTATTTATTTTATTGAATTGTACTTTATGTAAAAAATATAAATATACATACCTTGAAGTGCTATCCTCAACAAAATGTATGAAAAATGAATTAACAAAAATAACAAGCTAATTTCTAACAATTCCAAATTATGATCAAGACCCTTCAGTTGAGAGGATTTTTTATATGGAGCAATGAAACCAAAGGGCCGAGCAGGCCAGAAAGACAATACTTTATATTAAAAAAAATGGTTCTCCAAGATGAGACAGCGTTTTAAAACCTGGCTGTTACTTTAGGAGTCCATCCAAGTCCAAGCAAGAGTAATCTGAGGCTTTCACAGGAATAGACCTAAACTGAACTTATGCAGTAAGTGAAGACTTTACTTTTCCAATTGCATCCAGTAGAGTGATCTTCATAATGATATTTGTTAGCTTTAGCTAAGTAGTCAGTAACGCTGAAAGTGTAGGCAAAATCGAAGGGGCTATGTTGTAACAGGCAAAATATTATGTCTGTCAAGCTGCAGCAACAGCTAATTGGATGACTGGTGGTAGACATGGCAGAGCAAAGTTATAGGTTCATAGAGGAAACAACACATACAGCTGATCAAACAAGCATCTCACTATTCCTACCCACAGCCCACAAAAACTGTGACTGTTGGGGTTTAATTTTATTATTATTGTTATTTTTAATTGCTTATCAATCTTTTCAAGCTCTCTACTAATGATCTTTTATTATGAATTCCAATATGCTGTGGGTTTATATAGTGAATAAAGAACCCCCTCTTGTAAAATATAAGGGTATTATATATTACCGAGGAGTTTCATGACCATATAAAAACATGAGACCGAAGGCCGAGTGCAGGGCCGGAACTAGGGGTAGGCAGAAGAGGCAGCTGCCTAGGGCGCAATGATTAGGGGGCGCTGGGCAGCTACCTCTTCTGCCTACCCCTAGACTGGACTCACCTGGAACTTCGCGTATGCAATACGCCCCAAACGTTCCTGCGCATGCGCACCTGCGCCGTTCCTGCGCATGGGCGCCAGCGCATGTGACGGAGGAAGAGAGGGGGCGAGCTGACAGCTGGGCTGCCTTGGGCGCCCGGCTTGCCTGGCCCGCCTCTGGCCGAGTGTTTTTATACAGGTCATGGAACTCCGAGGTAACTTCTAATATCCTCATATTTTGCAACTGGGGGTACTTTATTTATTATAATACACAAGTTGCAGTGAGTCATGTGACAGAAATGACATCAGAACCGTTTATAACTGATGACATCAGAACTCACAATTTATAAGGATATAATTTACAGGATATTCATGGCTTTTGTGTATTATATAGTGATTAAGTCCTAGCAACTAGATAGCAGCTGAAATTCTACCCTGTATTTTACAGAACAAATTCTGTGAATATTTTAAAAACAACAACAAATAAAAAGAATTAGACTGCAACTTTTCTTACAATACTGCTGCCTACATATTACACTTATAGTGTATACATTTTACGATGAACTGCTGCTAAACATGATGTACATTATACTATTTTTGTATGCAAGTTATACCAGCATTTCAATGAACCTTTGTCTCCTGGCACAGTAAGTGAAATGTTTGCATAATGTCACAGAACACTGACAAAACTATCTCTGCACAGCCAGAAGAAAGAATTTCTGTGCCTGCCCTGCAGCATAATGTATTCATGAATGTGCCCTATGTCTACCCTTTATTTGGCAGATGTAAGAGTGTAATGTAAATGGGGGTGGTTGTTCATAAAAACAGAGCAACTCTAATCTGGAAGTTTAAAGGAGAACTAAAGTTCAACTAAAGAGGTAGGGCAGAAGTCTTGTTAATTTTGTTTTCTATCCCAGCCACCACAGGCCTTTGAGGCAAATTCATTTTGGGAGACTAGAGTGACACATGGGTTTTTACCATCAGAAATTCCCATTATTGCTGGTAGGAAAGCTTTTACAGGAGATTAGTCGCCCGCAGAAGCAGAGATTTATTGCTAGTGATCAACCTCCTGGCGTGCCGTTCCCCTTGCAGTAAAGATCTGTGCCTCTAAATATGCCCCAGTATCTCCCCATCTTCTTTTCTGCTGATTCACTTCACATGCTCTGTGTTGTTGTCATTTACTGAGCTTAGGGACCAATGCAAAATACTTTATATATCAACATATATATATATGTCACAATATAGGTCTGATAAGTAAATAATACATATTATTACTACATGGCAGCTTCGAAACCAGTAAAATTTAAACCAGTAAAATTTGCAACTGAATTTAATAATCACTTGTGTAGCATCAGCCTTGATTAAAAGCCAGCTTCATTTTTTGCTTAATAATTTGCAATGAACCCTAAGCTTAGCTCCCCAACAGCTGCTCAAAGCACACTGAGCATGTGAGACATCACATGACACTTCTAACAAAATCAAAGATGGGGAGGTCCTGTGACAACCTGTGTCCTGTGACAACTTTCAAGGCGTGGATCAGTATTATTAAGCAGATTATGAACTATTAGGCTGATGCAATGAGTTCAGTGTATAAAATATGTTTTTTCTAGTTTAGGTCTCTTTTAAATGCCCTATAGATCCTTGTCCCATGGCTTCCGCACTCAGAACTTTCAAGGAACATTCAAGTATGGCAGCTGCAGGTTCAGTATTTGTTTTGGGGCTGTGATCCATTATTGAAATTGGCCTTGTATTAATATGTGCAAATGAACTGCAGCCTAAAGGGACAGTATACACCTAGAGTAAAAACATCTTTGCTAAAAAACGTTTTAAATAGTTCTAAATGGAACTTGTGTTGCAAATGCATTCTACCTATTCTTGTAATTCAGTTAACTATTATATTTAATAGAGTTTTTTTTATTATAAAGCACTAATTGGACTTTTTTTTTTATTACTTTCTCCCTCCTCTCCTCTCCCGTTATAAACAAGACAGCCTGTTCAGAGCTCTCTATCTGCCTTGAACAAACAACCCCCCTCCCTTTCCTAAACTACACCCTGAGCAGCTCATATTCAGAGGGCTTTTCAGTGGGCTAGTTTTATCAGTTGTTTCTCTGCTTGTGCTAAAGTGAATGTGGTTTCATTTTCTTTTTTTTAGTGCCAGAAATAACAAAACCGTAGATATTTCTTTATTACAACAACAGACAAAAAGAATGTTTAGAACAAACCCTATTCATTGAACTTATGTTGCGTGGGCTGCATACTGTCCTTTCGAGGGTGGTGGGACGCAGGGAGTTTAGTCGAAAAGCAACAAATCTTCACTACTGTAGGCAACTAATCTCCCCAAATGCCTTCCCGCTGGCAAGAATGTGAATCACCCTTCAGATGACTTCCGAAAACTGAAGCGATACTCATGCGATTCACATTCTTGCAGGCGGAAAGGCATTTCGGGGAGATTAGCTGCCCGCAGTAGCGAAGATTTGTCGCTTTGTGACTAATCTCCCTGTGTGCCAGCACCCTAAACTAAGTTAAAAATGGCAGTGGGTGCAAACCCTTACTGGGAAGCATTTAGGATTTGGTCCTCTTTTTGCTCCTTTATGAAAAATAGTGTTGGTGTTTTTTTGTTGCATTTGCCAACATGTTTTATGTTATTATAACGGGGTTGTTCTCCTTTAAATTCAATTTAGTAGGATGTGCAGAGTGATATTCTGATGCAATTTATAATTATTTTTCATTTGTTTTATTTGTGGTTTTTGTGTTAATTAAAATTTGGAAAGAGTCAGAAGAAAAGGGCAAATCATTGAAAAGCTACAGTATAACACAGGCGGCATCTCCCTTAACGTGCTTCTTCATTCTTTACTGAAAATATTCCGAGATATATAGAAAAGCTTGGATTTCAGAAAGGCGTAGATTTAAATTGACACCTGGCCATTCAGTTTATCTCACATGGCTTGATAATCCAATTTTCCCAACGGGCAAAGCCAAAACTTAAGACTTGTTAAAGATATCATCAGTGATACATTTACTATATTATCTAAGGAAAATCTTACCCGAAAATTTCCATTTCTGTCCAATGACTATATGCTCTCTACTCAAATTGCTCACTTTGCTACAAAAGTTTTACAACGCCTTTCCCAGGTAGACAAAGATAACCCAATAAATACATTGTGGCCCAAAAGTAACACATATAAAACCACATCGCAGATATACCGTATAATTCGGACCACATTACAAATAGAAACAGCAGAAACCGTTATAACTAAATGGACTTCAGTAATTCCGCAGACAGACGCTTCTCAAATACTTCAATACCATGCAAGAACCATGCAAACATTGTCTGCCAGTAAATATCAGGAAATGTGGTTACAGATATTACACCACTAATATCTTACACCACTCAGGCGACATCATATAGGCACTCTAAACACGGATAATTGTCTGAGATGTCACCAACCCCGAGCTGACCTTGTACACTGTCTTTGGCTCTGCCCCTGTATTCAACAATTAAGGGGAGACATCCCGGAATATTGGAAATCTCTATCACAACAGACAGGTTATTTTACGTTATCATGGCACTCTTTGGAATCCCCCCCCCCACACACAAATAAAACTCACACTCTCTGAGAGACATCTAGCAGAAAGACTAATGGCAGCAACCACTGGCTTTCCCCTTCCGCACTTCCACTCTCACTAGTTAAACAAAAACTCCACCACATTTTTCAAATGGACTTGTTAGAAACTACCACAAATGAACAATACACAGAAAGTTATTTTCAACCTGGATGAGCTACATATCCTCACTCCCCACACATATCAGAAATCTCACAATTTATGCATTCAGACACACCTCATGGTATGACCCGGAATTACTATCCAACAATATAGTACAAGAAACAGACCAATATGTCCAAAATCTTCATCGACCACACAAGCAGAGTCCGCGATCACCCCCCAGGAGTCACCAAATCAATAGGATGCGATCTACAAGTTGTGTATAATCAGCAGTGATAAGCTTTGGTTGTGCAATATATTGCTGGACAGATCACTGTTCTATTAGAGACAGTTAGGTTAAATCTATAATTTGCTTATTATTATTACTTGTCAAGACTGTAAGGACCATGGAATTATTTTGTGTACCTCCAAATTCCTTTCATTATTTTATACTGTTATGAAAACTAAATAAAAACATATGTTAAAAAAAACAACTATAAAAAATAAATAATGAAGAGCCATTGAAAAGTTTCTTAGAAGTGGCCATTCTATAACATACTAAAAGTTAACTCAAAGGTGAACCACCCCTTTGAGAATCCAATCTTGTACCATTTGTTCCTGCTGTGCCGCAGTTATAAAGAGAAAAGTAAGCAGCTGCGACACATGGTAACAGACATTATTTTGGAAAAGCTGCAGGCTGAACTAGGTTCTTGTTCCTCTGGGTGCCAAAATACAGAACATGTCTGGCTGCTCTGGCAGTTCTGTTACAGAGATGCTTTTACACTAATACAAGCGTACACTAGGAACACACATGTAGATTTCATTCTGCCCTTATTCTCCCACTAAGTATTGAGCACAATGTTATACACAATGTATTTTTCTTTAAGCAGGAAAAAAAAACAGAGTAAAAGTTCACGCAACAGCAAGGCGGGAGTTTCAGCACAACTTGGCACTAGCAGCATGCCAAACTCTACTGCCTGAAAGAAAACACTTTGGGAGGAGACCTTGAGGCAGCAGTGAGACACCAGAGCTGCCAGCAGTCACATTATGGAGCACTTGTTTGACTACGTGGGACACTTTGGGAGGTAAGGACCCCCCCACATGGATTTGTCTTTGATAAAGGGGGACCAGAAGGGATATGGGTGTATGAAACATTTGCATCAAGGTTAACACATGTCCTCAGAGAGGGGATACATAAACCTATTTTATGTAAAGGACTATTCTTATTAATGGTGCTGCAGAAGGGAGAGTTAATCCGTGCTCTACTGCATGTGCCAACAAAGGTACCTTCTGAATAGTAACAGTCTGTTCAGTATTCTGTACATAAACACTGCTCATAGGTGCACATATTGTCGGTGCAGTGTTTGTATATAGAATACTTTACCGCAGCAGCGAGATATGAAGTAGCAGTAGCTATAAACTATCAGCTATATTCTGCCTGATTATAGCACATTACTTTACATGTTCCTTATTACATTCAAAACAGGCATTTTCATAAGAATGATTATATCTAGATAATATTTATGTGATAAACCTGGTCTCTCAGCATCATTTATATGTTATGGATGGGTATCTAAAAGTCTGTGATGTATCAGTGGTCTTTCTATAAGTGTTCCCTCTTGTGTTGCTTTATAGGGGGATAAAGAGGTCCTGCATAACTGCATTACATGGTTTTGGATCCAGCACCATACTTTAGGTACACCTAATGTACGGGAATCTGATGCTTTTAGTACCCAAGGTTGTACTTGACGGTAGTGTTCCAAAAAAAAAAAGTTTTTTAATTTTTAAAGGAACAGTAACAACAAAAAATGTAAATCATTAAATTGTAATGTACTGCTGCCTTGCACTGGTTAAAGTTCTGTGTTTGCTTCAGAAACACTACTATAGTTTATATAATTAAGCTGCTCTGTAGCCAGGGATTCAAGCTGGAAAAAAGTAGAAAGGCACTGGATACATAGCAGATAGCAGATAAGCAGAATACAATGGTGTTTTACTGAGCTAATCTGTTATCTGATAGGTAATCTATACCATTTATCCCTATTTTAATTTGAATAGCTCCCATAACCTCCCATAATTACACAGCAGCACACATGTGCCCCTTGTTCCCCCCTGTGCTCATGGGCTCTGCCCTTTCAATAGGTAAGCTCTTTTGGGCATCTTTTGTAATGGTTACTGATCACTATCTATGCAATTCTGTATGTTATTTGTATAAACACATTTATTTTACAGCACTGTGGAATATGTTGGCACTCTAAAAATACATATTAATAACAATAATTGCTATACCGCTGGCGCTAGGCCTCTGTGTAAGAAAAGGGTCTGGGAAACCCTGCTGTAGAAAGAGCAAGTTCTATTAATAGGTGGCAGAATTCTCCTGGGAAAAATATGGGGGACACGTGCCTAGGGCGCAAAGGTAAAGTGGTGCCAGGAACATAATTGCTCCCCTTTATTATATACTCATGAATTACACGCAATTGCCCACAATGACATAAGACAGGGCTCGAACATGCTATCGGAGAAATAATTGTCCCACTGAATTGAAAAGGTTGGACAGCACTGACAGCACAATTTGCTGCGTTCCTAAATAAGGCTTATTGTTTTTATATAAATGGAAAGTGTTTTTGTTCTGATGGCACTAACCCAGTGTACTCGACTACTAGGTAATGAGGTCAGATACTGTGCAGCTGTCATACTAGCGGGGAACGTAAAAGGATTATTAGGAGCCCAGTAAAGAGGATTAACGTAAAGGTCGAAAGGGAATCCTGAGAAAATTAGGTACCTTTTGCCAGGGGTATTGCAGTTCATAAAATGCCATGTGCATCCAGCACTGCAACAGTATCCTGAGAAGTTTTAAAGTGTTCAACTAACCTAAAGCACCCATACATAGAGATAAAAGGTGCAACTAAATTGGTTAGAGGGATGGAAGACTTAAATTATGAGGGGAGACTGTCAAGGTTGGGGTTGTTTTCTCTGGAAAAAAGGCGCTTGCGAGGGGACATGATTACACTTTACAAGTACATTAGAGGACATTATAGACAAATAGCAGGGGACTTTTTTACCCATGAAGTGGATCACCAGAGGCCACCCCTTTAGACTAGAAGAAAAGAACTTTCATTTGAAGCAACGTAGGGGGTTCTTCACAGTCAGGACAGTGAGGTTGTGGAATGCACTGCCGGGTGATGTTGTGATGGCTGATTCAGTTAATGCTTTAAAGAATGGCTTGGATGATTTCTTGGACAGACAAAATATCAAAGGCTATTGTGATACTAAACTCTATAGTTAGTATAGGTATGGGTATATAGAATTTAATTAAAAGTAGGGAGGGGTGTGTGTATGGATGCTGGGTTTTCATTTGGAGGGGTTGAACTTGATGGACTTTGTCTTTTTTCAACCCAATTTAACTATGTAAATATGTAACTGCAGTTATTTATCCAGAAGAGAATCTGCTCCTTAATATATAAAATTGGTTGTACTTATTTCCCAGATAGACTTTGTGATATGAAAAATAACTAAAGCCACTGCTGTTTTTACACTAGTAATATACAGTATTCATAATATGTACGGTACATAGAGGCAGAATAGCCCTTCTGGATTTATACATGTAATGCAATCAACTCACACAACCTTCTGTTTCACAGGTCAACTTTGATGCATTTGTTCTCTGCATAGCAGACCTTATATTTTGCAGCAGTTGCATAATGCAAAGTGAGAGCACAGTAAGCTGTTATATGTGCCAAATACACAAGAACAGAGAGCGCTCTTAATAAACTCAGGCGGAGGGAGTGACATAGATTTCTAAAACTCAAAGGACACTTGTTCTGTGCAAAATTGTCTCTTTTCTCTTAGATAAATTATGTCTACTGTAGTGACTTACATCTGATCTATATTATTCCACAGATTCCAGGCCTACCTATACTTTGCATCTGCCTTCCAAACTATCTCTTGTGGAATCCACTATTTGGCTTCAGTGTTTATTGCTGTAACTCCAAAATTCATATGCAGAGCTCCAGGAAACATCAGCACTGTGTTGCTGCCAAATGCTTCCACTCTCAGACTGGAGGATGCCTGGGAATCATGGACATCTAAAGATTATCTTGTTGTCCAGCAGGAAAATGGTGATATTTGGGAGCTTAATCAATGCAGCCTATTAAAGAGAGAAGATGCTTCTTACCTCACATATTTCTATGATGGAAATAAAACATTATTCTCTTGTTCCAATGGTTATCACTATGACAAATCAAATCTAGAGAGCAGCATAGTTACTGAATGGGACTTGGTCTGTGACAGAGAATGGCTTGCGAAGCTCATTCAGCCAATCTTTATGCTTGGAGTTCTTATTGGAGCTGTGATTTTTGGCGACATTGCTGACAGGTACAGTACTAAAACCATTTGGGCTTATTTTTTTTTTTAACATTATTTTATTTGAATTTTACAAAAAACAAAACAAGAAGAGAGAAAAAAAAAAAAAAAATACATGACACAATACATTACATCCTCCTATAGTCAGTAGTACGTATAGAAGCTGAGGGAGTTTCCCACCGTACATTCCACAACCCTTGTATATACATCCATTTCGTGACCCCTTCCGTGTTATTATAAATACTTGGCCCATGGGCTACTGTGTGTAGCTACATATATTACCCCCCTATGCGATTCATTATACATGTGCTATCGCATTAACTCATATCTGTGCCCTCCCCCCCGTACCCACAATATTACAAGTGGATAATTATATTACCAATCTCATTAGATTATGCCTGCCTTTATCACACAATCCCAGTGTTTCCCCTCACTCAGTCACAACTGTGTCCTATCTCCCCCTTAACCACAGCAATACCAATAATATTCTCCACCATTCCAATTCGTTATTCCTTTATCAACACTAGTCCCAGTATTACCCTCACCCAATACCATTACCCCTTGAATGGTCACCTCTATTATAATGTGATTCCGCCAGCCTCTCATATTCACTACCACCAGGAGGCGAGAGGGAAAAAGAAAAAAAAAAAAAAAAAAAGGGGGGGGGGGAAAGAAAGAGGGGAAGAGGAAAGGGAAGAGGAAGAAATAGACACAACACCAACCTGGTTCACAAATACAATTCAAGTATAAATTCAAATTCAGTTATCCACCAAAGTACTAACTGATCAATCCACTTAAACCATTTAAATAAGATCATAATTCACAGCACGTTATACCCAGCGTCCAACCTGAGTTTAACTAGATTATAAGTATAGCTTTCTACAGGTTTCACACACCGTTAACCTCCAGCCATGGCTTCCATATTCTCTCAAATTTCTCCGGACACCCTCGGGCCCGATAAGTAAGCTTAATAGAGGGAAGTGTTTTATTAATTAGTGTAACCCATTGAGTTATGGTCGGATTGTTCTTACCCATCCAGTTCATTATCACTAATTTCTTGGCATAAAATAGTACAACCCGCATAAGTGCTCTAGTTTTGTTCAAGGGTACTAAGTCATCCACCAGTCCCAATAAACATATTCCTGGAGAATAACCACAGGGAAGTGCTAAGTTGTCAGCCAAATATCTAATCACTTCCCTCCAAAACCTTTGCATTTGGGCTTATTTACAAAGCAAATGCAAAGAACAAAGAGCACTCATCGGACAACCTCACATTTATACCCACAATGTGTTTTTACCAGGATTCAAGCATAATGGGTTCTAATTAGCTTTCATAGCTTTCATTAGCTGACTTGTGAGTCAGTTGGGTCCATGGACACAACTTTCTAGGGCAGTGATCCCCAACCAATAGCTCGCGAGCAACATGTTGCTCACCAACCCCTTGGATATTGCTCCTAGTCAGAGCCGGGCCACGCCAGCCAGGCGCCCTAGGCAACCTAGTCACGGCGCGCATGCATGAAATCCTGGTCGCGCCACGCATGTGCGAAATCTCAGTCATGAGACATGCAGACACGAAAGCGTAAATGGACGCGCAATTACACAAGACAGTCAGAGAGAGGGGACTGGATGTGGGGTAGGCGACAGAGGAGGTACGTGCTTGGCGCCCCCCAGATTTTGCACCCTAGGCACATGTCTACTCTGCGTACCCCTAGTTCCGGCCAAACCAGGTGCTTATTTTTGAATTCCAGGCTTGGAATCAACTTTTGGTTGGATAAGACCAGGTGCACTGCCAAATAGTGCCTCCAGTAGTCTGCTAGTCCACATAGGGGCTACCAAATAGCAAATCAGAACCCTTATATGGGACCCCCAGGAACTTTTTGCATGCCTGTGTTGCTCCCCACCTCTTTTTTATTTTTGTATGTGGCGCATGGGTAAAAAAAGGTCCTCCCAAAACAAAAAATGTGCCTTCTTCTCTTGTGAATGACACATTTAGGACTTGCACCTAACTTCGATTAAAGTTAACAGATGTGAGAGCAACTGTACTGATACAGTATAAGCAGTTGCATTTGATTTATACATTAGAATTAGATGGACGGTATGACTTCAGGCTGAGCTCTGTCACAACATAGTTATACTTTTAGGATTAAACTGAAGAGAAGAAAAAATAAGGTTTGTGAATAGACTGAATAATGGAGAGGAGATCCAAAATGTAGAAGGGAAGAAAAGAGGCAGGATTAAAAAATCGAAGAACTTAAAGCAGACTGGCTAAAGGGAGAAGAAGAAGTAAAAGACAGAACTGGAAAGAGTAAATAAGCAGAGCAGAATGTGGTAAACTTGTGAGAGTTGGGGGTAAGATAAAACGAGAGAGGTTATGTCCTGTGTCCAAGGCTTCACAGTGGGCCCCCATTCTTCTAATCTGAAATTGCCTATTGTTGTTCAGAGAAGCTTACATGGTTGTTTTTCTGTTTCTTTTGTGCAATACTCTAACTTACATTCTCATTTCACTGACTGGTCTTGTCCATTTCACCTAGCATCTCTTATAAATGGAATGACCAAAGTGAACCCTTAAAGAGAGGCACATGCATTTATTTCAAATGGACGAAGTTTAGTCCATATGGGACAGATATGTAGCCTGGGGAGAAGGGTCAACTGTACCTCAGGACAGAATTTTTTCATAAAGAATTGTTGCATTTATTCTAGGCTATAGGATGACTGAATGCACACAGGGCAGATGTAAGAGCGCCACTCATCTGTGTTCTACTCTATGCTGTTGGGGTGAGCTGAAGATGAGGGTTTTTGCTTGACATTGAACGGAAACTAACACTAAAAATCTTTAACTCTTATTTTTAAACTTTTTGGCAGTAAGTTTTTATTGGTCAGAGTAGACCTTCACTTTAGTATGGTTAGGGGCAAGAACAAAACAGCACCCGCCCTGGGAAAAATCATTTATTTATTACTTAAATTCCAGGGGTTTTGAGGGGAAGATAATTTAGTATTGCCCTTTGCTTAAATAGTAGGTCAGTAGGATGCTTGCTTATTTTTGATCTGTCTTCAGTGTGCAGGGAGAAGACCTATTTCAGCGATTTATAAAGCAAAACGTAGACTTAAGTTCTGCCAGTTTTTTTTTATAGTTTTAACTTTATCTTGCTGTGGTATTAATATTGTCAAGGTTTTCAATTGACACACAGATGTAATATATCCCATGCCTGTTTTCGTTATTTTGGAATGGATCACTGTACCAGTATAACATAGTACTCTCTGTCGCAGATCTAGAGCACGTTCAAAACAACCTGCATTTTTTATATTTTATGACACATCAGTTTAAGTCACTTGTTAGAAGCTTGCACAGTAATGTACAATTACATTTTACTAGGTAGTTATAACTGGGTCCTTAATTACTCCAATCAATTACAATTCCAAACAGAAGGAAAATGCATTAGGGGCATGCATTCTCTGCTTGAATAATAATGTCCCTTTCTTAGGCTGGAGACATAAGGGCAGATTCACTAAAGGGCAAATTGTTGCCAGCGACCACTTCGCACCACTTTGCCAAGTGCAAATTCGTTACCACTACGCAAATTCATTAAAATGTGACTTTTAACTAGTGATTCTTCTTCAGTGTGACCATTTCATAGCAAAGATTTGCTAGCGTTCGTTTGTGCCTAGTGAAAATTCACTAGTGATCTTATGCTTAGGTCAGTTTGAATAGGGGAGATGTTGGTGTAAATGCTTGAGGTGGCCACTTTTTAATTCCAAATGTCCAAGGCAGCTAGATAAAGACATTAAAGCTCCTCTAATGCCTTAGATATGAGCCCTAAAATATATGTGGCAGGCCCATCAAATGTGTAAAAAAAAATCTTTAATAGTTCAGACTTTTGAAGGCAATCCCGCTTTAAAAATAGAAAAGTTGTCTGCATTTTTTACACTTTTTATGTCTTTCTGTGGTGCAGAATATGATGCCACTGACATCAGATTGAGGAAGATGTCGCTTTGTATCAGCAGTTTGCCTGGTCTAAGGTTGCGAAGGAAACTCTTGCAAAAGAGGTAACTTCAGTAAAATCTGCAATTTAGTGAATTTGCAGAGCAACAACCATTCGCCAGAGCAAAAGGTCGCCTGGTGATAGAGCGCGAACGAACGCTAGCAATGGTCTCTTTCGCTAACAAATTGTGGTCTGCGCCTGAATTGGTGATGTCCCTGCGGATTGGATCTCTGGTGAATTTTCGCTAGAAACGGCCACTTCACCCTTTAGTGAATCTGCCCCATAGTATCAAGGAACCCTAGCTTAAATGACTGCTACCAAAAGCTATTTCATCTGTGGCAACACAATCACAATTACCTCTTAGTTTCATAGTGCGTTATTTACTAGACAGAAAGAAACCATTAAAGTGAACTGAGATATTACATCTATTACATCTATAGAACAATATATTGTAGAACATCCCTGGTTTTACTGTGTCTGAAGACACATCCTTTTTGATACTATATAAATATTATAATGATACTATATAAATATTTCTGAATGTTCTTTACTTTTTGAACTAATGTGCACTGTATCATGATAATGTGCCCCCTCCCCAGGCAGCAGTATTGAACTAATGTTTGACAGGTTTGTCCTCATCTCTAGACACCCAGATTATGTTCACCTATTAAGCCTCAATTTGGCAACACATAATCAGTACTTTATGGGAAACTGGAACAAAAGGGAGATATGTCCTTTCCTGTTAAGCAGTAACAGTAATATGGGGTATACAGGGGCATAACTACAGTGGAAGCAGACCCTGCGGCTAGAGGGGGGCCCAGGAGGTACAGGGGGCCCCATGAGGCTCTCATTGATGAGCAATTTGAACATATATTGGTAAAACAGGACAAAGACTGGATATGTTGGGGGCCCTAAAATGAATTTGCTGTGGGGCCCAGCAACATCTAGTTAAGCCACTGGGGGTATATGTTGTTGTCACTTCCTCTTATGCTTTGGTACAATATGTCTTTAAAAGTATATTATTGACATTAGCTGTCTATTATGGTGTTTATTTAGCTGACTGTTTGTACGCCTATTTTTTGGCATCTCTATGAAGTTAGCTGAAGTGTGTTATATTTAGTTTTTCCATCAACTACTTGATTGCTTCCAAAACACAAACTTGTTTTAGCATTTGTAATTATGCACTATATAATCTTCTGATCACACAATTTGTAATGTGACTGGGTTTCTTGACCCTTGATTTTTCCAAATAAAATATGCTATATTAGGGTTCATACAGCGCATACTATAGATCTTAGGGAGCTTATGTCACAGCTGAGAATTATAGTTGTTTACTTTACAAGCCATTGATGAGCTATGGCTTCCTCTGCCAGGCAGATTCTGAGAGTTGTAACTCAGCAATAGTATAAGAGCCTTGACTGGTTAGTCCTGTTTCATTTCTCTGTTATACAGTTTGTAAAGTTTAACATTAACCCTCTTTATTCCTCTCCTAACGTCTAGAGTGGGAAGACGACCGATTATTTGGATCACAAGCACTGGCCAGTTTTTGTTCGGAATTGCCGTGGCATTCACCTTCGACTACTACAGCTTTGTGATTGTACGATTCCTCCTGGCAATGGTTGGTTTAATTCTAATTCATTTTCCTTACTGAGAGAGAGTAGTGTTAGACATGGGCTGATTGTGCCCAGTTTAGAGAATGCTTTCAATAATTTCTTAAACTGAGCAACTTCAAGCATAAAGTACAAACAAAAACCATTTAATTAAAAAATCTCATTCACTCATTTATCCAAAATGTAAATATTAAACAGAATGACTCTAATTCAGTCAATAGAAAATGGCATGTGTTACTTATTGCTATGCACCCTGAATAGAAAGATCTTCTTTTGCTTTTAATCAGCAATTGTTCACTTTAATTATTCTTTGTGGATTGATTATTAAACTATTTGAGATCTGGTAAAGTTATCCATCTCTGGGCACATGACATCAGTCAAACCATTGTTTGTATGTAAAATGGCTTAGACCTGAAAATTGTCCGTTTTACGGTATTTATACTAGAACAAATAACTTGTTTACAGTCATTGCTGAAAGGGGATAAGGCAGTTTACTTTAAAGGGGTGGTTCACCTTGAAGTTAACTTTTAGAATGGTCAAGTCTAAGCAACTTTTCAACTGGTCTTAATTATTTATTTTTTATAGTTTTTTAATTATTACCTTTTTCTTCTGACTCTTTCCAGCTTTCAAGGTCACTGACCCCATCTAAAAAACAAATGATCCCTAAAGCTACAAATATATTGTTATTGCTTTTTATTGCCCATCTTTCTATTCAGGCCTCTCCTATTCATATTTCAGTGTCTTATTCAAATCAATTCATGGTTGCTAGGGTAATTTGGAACAAAGCAACCAGATTGTTGAGTGAGTTTTTTAGACCGAGGAAAGAAATAGCAGGCACTCACAGATCCCATGGAAAGGCAAAATCAAAGAAGTACAGACTTTATTAGACAAATAATAAACAAAACCTTATGTGAACCTTATGTGCACTTAATCATAGGCTGAACAGGCATGGTTTGGCATACCAACTATATACCTTAAATCCACCAATCGACAAATCACATCAATCAACCAATAAAAAGCAAGGGGAGGCACATTTAAACCAAAAAAATTATGTAAATGACATTTGGTTAGAAAAATACTTGTAGTATCAGGATACATCAAAATCATTGTTTAAACCCTGTGATGTGGACAAGTTTCCTCTTCTGGAACCCAGACTATGGTTAAATCTATGGTGAAGATACTGATAGGCTCTCTTCACATTTGTGCCAGATGTATTTTGTTTTACAGTAAACATTCATTGAAGCTAGAGAGAGGAATAAAGTTCTCTATTATGAATATCAGAGGTGTTATCTGTAGCTTCACATTTATTATGAATGTCACTGTCTCTGTTTGCCGTGGCCTTGCAGATGTTGTAAAACCTACTTTCCCAGATTATGGTGGTAGTTAAGCACTAACAACAGAAAGACTGCCTAAGACTGAATATCCCTGTACTAAATTCTGTTCTTGGGTAGAACAAGTCTTCTTAAGGCTTCTACACAAGCTACTACAATCTACAATCTGCATCTAAACAAGCTACTGTTTACTATTAGACTTATTTATGCCCTCAGACATCTTGGGTATTTGGACTTGAGAACTGCATATGACAAGTGCATTCTCAGCACTAACAAGCAGGAGCAAATACTGCTTGGCACTGTCAAGTCTGTGATAACCTTTTTTTTTAACTTGCAGCCCAATAGCTTAATTATATACCATTACTCCAATGCTACCACTAGCGTAACTGAGACAATTGAGATAGACCCAGAATGACTTAAAATTAAAAACTAGTAGATAGATAAATGTTTTGTATTTTCTTTCTGTTGATTTCCGATGATTATTCTACCTAAGGTGCACATACAAAGGCAGCTATTGACTGCTGATTTGCTTACTCTCCACCAAGTCTGCAGAACATTGTCCTGTATATGGGGCCAAAATAATGTGCTCCCCTATCATTATCTGATCAGGGCTTGATCAAGATGAATCAGGTCAGGCAGAACATCCCTTCTGATATTTATCACATTGAGCCATGAATGCAGTTCACATCAAACTGCATCGGGCAAAGATCTGCTTGTTTGGTAGCCTGGCTCCCCAAAAAAAACAGAGGTAGCTGTGTATGGAAAGATTTATTGCCCCAACAGTATTGTATACAATATCAAAACCTCTTTCCACCAATTCTTTTAACTGAATCCAAACCCAAGAGAGGATATCAACTAATTTAAGTAAGGGTAAAGGAAAAAAAGTCTATGTCGGATTGGTACATTTCTGAAAATATTTAGCATGAGAAGTGTTGAATTTTTTTTTTTTTTTTTTGCTTTCCAGGTATCCAGTGGTTACTATGTGGTTGTATTTGTATATTTGACAGAATATGTGGGAATCAAAGCTCGCACATGGGCCTCCATGCATGTCCATGCTTTCTTTGCTGTTGGAGTTATGATTGTGAGCTTGGTTGGCTTCTTGGTGCGTACGTGGTGGATCTACCAGATCATCCTTTCTCTAACAACTCTTCCCTTTGTGCTGTGCTGTTGGATGCTTCCTGAAACACCTTTCTGGCTCTATTCACAAGGAAAATACAAGGAGGTTGAAAAACTAATTAGAACCATAGAAAAATGGAATAAAATTAGCACCCCATGCAAACTGTCTGAATTATGTCCAGCCCAAGAAACTCATGTGGACCAACCAAATACTTTGAAAAACCACAATGTCTTAGACCTCTTCTATAACTGGAGCTTTGCAAGAAGGACCATTACAGTGTGGCTGATATGGTTTACTGGAAGTTTGGGATACTATGTGTTTGCCTTGAATTCTGTGAATTTGGGAGGGAATGAGTATTTGAACCTTTTTCTGACAGGTATGTTTTCATGAACTATAATATATTATTTTTTAATATAACTATACTAATTATGAATTCATATATTCATATAAATAAATACTTGGTGTTATTAAAAGTTTATTTTTTAAAGGGGATTGTTCACATTCCAAACACTTTCCAAATCGTTTTTTTGATTGTTCACCAGAAATGAAGCCCTTGTGGCATTAAGCTACTGTTCCTGTCTCTGGTGTTTCAGTCTGGCAGCTCAGTAATTCCGTTGCAGATTCTGAGGTCAGCTAAATAAATATGGTGGCCGTTGAACTATGCAAACACCAAACTACGTAGAGGTAGTTTTCATTTTACAACGTTTTACATTATTCCTCTACTGCTGAGTGTTAAATTTATTTAATAATTAATAATTGTGGCATGGAATATTTCCTCTTTTATGAATATCCTACTAGTGATTTATTATGCGGTGTAAAAAACAGCCGAATAATTCACCACAATTCATCAGACTTTGCTGTTTAAAAAAAAACAGCACAAAAAAATGGCATAAAAACAGCATAATTGTTTTCTTTGAGTGCCTTCTGCCAGAACTTAATTACAAAGGTCTGAAGCAATATAAAATAACAATGGAAAATTTGGTGTTCGCATGGTATAAAATAAAACACACCTTGATAAATTGACAATTTCTTTTACATAGCTTTTTACGCTGTTTTTTTGCCAAATTTTTAATAATGAATAGGCCCCTAAATGTAGAGAAAGGGGGAGCAATGTGCGGTTGGAAACACCAGAGCAAGCAAATATGGAGAATGATGTCCTTACAAAATAGTCTTTTCAGTATACATTGGTCTTGCTAAAACTGAACATAAAAGGCGAGTGGCTGCTGCCTCCCTTAATCAAATACATTGAGCCAGATTATATTTTATGTTTAATACGTATAGCTGTGGATATAAACCTTCACCAAACTGTTAAGACACAAATGTATTGAAAACTATTGAGAACTATATATTTTGTTTGGTGAGTATTAGGGCTGTCATTTACATTTATTTTATCACCAAAGTCCATAATAAATTGTAAAATTCTTATCTTTCTGTAGGTGCTGTGGAAATACCATCCTACATTGTTGCTTGTCTTGGAATGGACAAAATTGGGAGAAGGAATACACTGGCCCCATTCCTCATAATCAGTGCTGTAATCTGTGGCGTGATAATGTTAATTCCCCAGGTTATTTCACTACTTCTTCAATTAATGTAACTGACTTTGTTTCTCTTCTTTGGAAGTTCAGTATCTTTCCTTTTCCCCCCTATTTATTCATATTCTCTCATTGCAAGTATTTTTTTTAAGAATGCAGATCAATAAAATCCACAGAAATTTTGATCAAATTGGGGAGGGTGGTAGAGTTCTTTTTGTGAGGGTGCATTACTCTTATGTATGTGCGCCAATAAGTTATCGCTTTGCTCCCCGCTAGAGAACTGTATGTTATGAAGCAGTGATACAATGGAGGTATGGTCACATTATTAATTCAGGTAGAAAAATCTTTTTTTTCAAGTGTATGCAGTCAGTATAATCTATTTACTAAGAACCATGGGGAAATCTTTGATATCAACAAAATGATATTTTGTGCAAATATTACCTGCATCCATACTAAGTGCTCATATTATTCTTATTCTCTGTTCAGGACATTTTAGCCACACTCCTAGTTCATCCAGAACCTAAATTTGCACAATAAGCCAAGCCCTTTTTCAGCTATAGCAGGTAGATCAGTCGGAGGGTTTGTGAATGACACAAAAAACTGAGAGATATAATAGAACTCTGAACATTAAAATGAATACTTTGAAGAAGAGAAAGAAGAAACGAGTAATGATTTATATATATATATATATATATATATATATATATATATATATATTCTGGAGAATTACACCAAAATGCCCACATCTCATGCTTGCTAGAATATAGACTATAAATGCACCAAGAAAACGGAACCATCAGATACTGCTGCTACTAATTCTGTACCTAAGGGTAAGGCCACACTGGGCATTTTGGGGAGCTTTGGTCGCCTGGCGACTAATCGCCTCGTCTTTGCGGCAACCCAAAACGCCCAGTGTGGCCTTACCCTAAGGAGCCAGGAGTTGCTTTTGCACAGGACAACAATGTATATTTTGGGAATGGGAGCCCTCTTGAATCCATTTAAATGCATTCTGATTCATATTGTGAAGCACACTCAATCTCAGCTAGGGCTAACAAATATAATTTAAACATCAGTTAAACCCAATAGTCTTGTTTCGGGTCCAAAAGGAATTAATTATATCTTAATTGAAAGCAAGTACAAGGTATTTTCTTATTGTTATAGAGAAAAAATGAAAATCATTTTTAAACACGTGAATTGCTGAAAATGGAGTCCATGGGAGATGGCCTTCACGTAATTCTGAATTCTGGATAATGGATTTCTGGATAGCGGATCCTATACCTGTACTTTGCTTACTCATGCTTCCATATTTTCACAATATCTATTTGTGTTGAAAGCATTGTTCACTAAAGTGACCTGATAAAGCTAACTGAAGTGTTTTGAATATATATGATTGTAATTACATTTTGTATTTCTCTTCCAGGACCACAGCACCGTAACTATAGCAATGAGCATGGCAGGAAAGTTTTCCATAGCAGTTGCATTTGGACTAATTTACTTATACACTGCTGAACTGTATCCAACAATAGTACGGTAAGACAACTACCTCAGAGCTGTAGTCAGAACAAAGTGTATACACTGGCAACTACCATTTTTTTCTTCTGTAAAACTGAAGTTTAGGATTTTTATCTGAGAATTGGGGGCATACAATTATTAGTGAGTTTCATTGTGCTTGGGGTTTTAAGAATAGCCAAAATTGTCTTTCTTCCAGAATTGTTCTCCTTTTGTGATATAATGGGCCATATTCAATTTGATGAGAAAAGCATATAACCTACTTTAAAGACTCCTCGACTCCCCAATGGTCCAACAGATATTTTCTGGAAATGTATCACAGCGTACCCCAAAAAAACAAAACTAAATGAACAGCCATCCTATTTGGAAAAAACGTCAACTTTAAGGTCTTGTCCACAAAGAAAGACCCCGCTGGGCGCTTTTTCTTTGTAACGGGCACCCTAAAAACCCAGAAGATTACCCTTGCATCTATTTACTTACCAAATGAGCGATAAGATGAAATATTCCATACCATAACAGAGAACCTACAGAATTTTTCAGAAGGCTTATTAATCCTTGGAGGGGATTTCAGCGCTCCCATGGATTCCCAAATTGACTGCTCTACCGGAAAATCCAGCATTACCCATCGAATCATCAGTAATATAGCAAAAGATCTTCACAAACTACAAGTGGTGGACGCTTGGAGGCTGATAAAACCTACAGAAAAGGGCTATACATTTTATTCAGCGAGACACAGTCTGTACACTAGGATTAACTTTCTGTTCCTATCTCAGCACCATCTCAGCTCACTGGGCAATGTAGCTATACATACTCGCTCCTGGTCGGATCACGCTCCCATATCTCTGACAATACCTTTGAATACAGACCCCCTAAAAGAGGCAACTGGAGATTAAATGCATCGGTTCTAAAAGACAACTTCTGAATGAAGTTAAATCCGCCATCAGAAATTACTTTATAGAAAATGTGACAGATGACGTCAACCCAGTAACAGTCTGGGAAGCTCACAAGTACTGCATTAGGGGACACTGATTCAATTATGCTCCAGAAGAAAACAAGCTCATAAAGCTAAGCATGAGACTCTTCTATGTGAAATCCGAAACCTCAAAACTACTCACAAACGCAATCCCGACCCAGAGACGTTCACTAAGCTTACCACTCTACGGCTGAGCTAACAGATCATCATAACCTTTTTACTGAAAAAGTCATTACAAGAATGAGACACTGATATTATGAACACAGGGACAAATGTGGCAAACTATCGCTTATTAAAAGCACGAACCGTGAGAAACCATATCCACAGCATACAAAACAAAAAGGGTGATAAACTTCATCACAGCCCTCAGATAGCACAAGAATTCCATAAGTACTAAACTGAACTATATCAGATTCAACCCCCTACAACAATAGACGGTTCTTCTCCTACAGAGGCAATTGAAGCATTCCTCAATAAACTACCTATCCCACAACTATCTGCGGCACAGAAGTTATCAATGGAAGCAGACATCACTGCAGAAGAAGTTTCTTCGATCAACTCCTCCCCAACAGGTAAAAGCCCTGGGCCGGATGGCTATTCTATTGGTTATTATAAAGAGTGTTCTGACCTGATTATATCTCATATGACTAAAACTCGAGTAGTTACAGGCCTGATAAATACGGATGTGAAAATACGGATGTGAAAATATTAGCTAAGATAGTGGCTACCAGAATACAAACAGCTCTAAGTCAATTGATAGGATTGGACCACGCAGGTTTCATTCCTGGAAGAGAATCCAGAGATAATACTAATAAATTAATCAATATCATGCATTACGCAAAACATAAGAAAACCCCTACATGCTTTTGTCAACAGATCCCGAAAAGGCCTTTGACAAGGTCAGCTGGACATATATGTTCTCCTGCCTTGCAAAGTTTGGTTTTGGGAAGCGCCTATGTCAATGGATTAGGTCACTCTATAACAGCCCAGTTGCAAAGGTTAGGGTGAACGGAGTCTTATCTGAATATATAACGATTAAAAATGGCACTCGCCAAGGGTGTCCTAACCCAAGTTATTCGCCCTAGCTCTGGTGCCCCTTCTTATGCAAATGCTCTTAGATCCGAATATCTCTGGGATTACCATCAGAGATAGACAATACAAAGTTGCAGCATACCTGGATGATTTACTTTTATTTCCAAATCTCAATAACCTTTTTTTGAGGCTTTTGGCCAACTCAGCAATTTCAAAATCTAATTTTCCAAATCCCAAGCCATGAATATTTCTCTACCCCTTCAAGTGATCCAAAGACTTTCTAATAATTTCCCATACAGCTGGGCCAATAGGCAATTTACCTACCTGGGAATAGCTATTACCAAAGACTAAGATGATTGGACAGAAACAAACTGCAAAATCCTATATGCCAAAATAAGTAAAGATCTACTAAACTGGAGCAAACAACCAATATCCTGGAAAGGAAGAATTAACGTAATTAAGATGAGCGTTATGCCACGTCTTCTGTATATATTTCAATGTGTCCCTCTAACGTACCCCACTGCCTGGATAAGAGCATTTCAATCTAGCATAATTAAATTTATCTGGAAATCCGCAAATCAAAACTATCTTATATAGGAGAAAGACAGACGGAGGTCTGGCTCTCCCAGACTGCATCAGATATCTCAGAGCCACGCTCCTGTCCAGGATAATAGACTGGTCCCACCACTTAGACAGTAAAGAATGGGTATAGATAGAGCAACAGTCCACTCCTACACACCTGATTCACTTGCCATGGATAGACAAAATCCATCGCAGGATCAGGCCCGGACTGGCAATCTGCTGCTTCTATAAGGTCCCATAGAAAGTCAGTATTTAGTGGGCTGATGGGGACTGTTTGGGCCTCTATTTGGGCTGATTGGGCCTCTGTGTACCTGAAATGCAGGGCCTATTTTAATTCTCAGTCCGGACCTGCGCAGGATCATCCATAACTCTCACACACTACTTAAGAACACAATGGCAACTTGGGATCAAGTTAATGGAAACCCCCAAATCTCAACCTTTCCCTCGCCACTAATACCTATCACAAATAATCCTGCATTTCCTTCTGCAGTTCAACCTAATACCTACAAGGATTGGCTGGTTGACGGACACTTGCAGTACATAATGGAGAAAGGTCAACTGGCTGATCTACCACTTTTCAGACGAGCCAGACCATCGGCAGCTTTGCATGATTACCAATATTGGCAGCTTAAGCATTTCTAGGGGTACTTGGGAGGTACCAGTAAGTTAGGAAGACCACTTGTTCCCTTTGAAAAGATGTACAGTAGCACCAATCCACCAAAACACATAATATCCCATATATATTATATGCTTGTCAATAAGAGAGAAATCGATCACCCTTCTTAAGAGCTTGGGAACGCGATCTAAACATTGAAATCCGAGAAGATTCCTATAAGAAACTAATTGCTAATCTTATGTTCAGCTCCAGGTACTGCAAGATCCAAGAACGTAACCACAAAATTTTAAGTAGATGGTATTACACACCCTTTAGGCTAAATAAAATTTACCCAGCCACAAGCAATACTTGTTGGAGGTGCAAAGCAGGAGTGGGTACACTACTCCACATATTTTGGGAATGCCCTAATCTCACAGGTTACTGGCCATTCATTTTACAAGCCTACTCACAAATTTTAGGAAGAAACATACCAGCTTTTCCTATTCGAACCCTATTCTAATGTGGAATGTGGAAAACACAGAGGGAACTCCTGATTTCACTTTAAAACAACACTTACTCAACGCTGCTAAATTACTCATTCCTGGATTATGGAAATCTTCTACTCCTCCAACCCCTAAGAACTGGATAGAGAAAGTCAATGAGATAGCTAAATTCAAGGAGCTGTCCACATTCACAGGGAAACAGCACTCTAGCTTTAGAGATACCTGGACACGCTGGTTTCTATATAGGGACACTACCAAGACACTATAAGCAGTTCTTGAGCTCTTAAACGTATATAGAAATGTTTATCAGAGATTAGTCTTAGAATTCCACCTAGGTAGGCTATGTCCCCATGCCAAAAACCCCCTACTTCACGGGCAAATCAAGGTCTTGTTTTGTTATGATATTTCACACTGTCACAGATCTCTTTATTGCATTGTTCTCATATAAAACTGCATTTACATGTGTAGATTAAGATATGTATCGCGCATCGAAGTAATGTACTACTATTTCCCCCCCCCTTTCCCTTCTGTACCCTCTGTTTAACTGAAATCAATAAAAATCAATTTACAAAAAAAAAGTAAACTTACGAAATACAGAAAAGCCTGTTGCAATCATGTAATGTACACAGCTCCATATAGTTTAATCTGAATGATTGTTGTCACAGACTGTTTTCTATTAATATTTTATATGTGAAGTCACACTGCAATAAAAAATGCAATTCAAGAAATTGTTAAAAAAACAACAAATAATCAGATAAACCATAAAGTAATCATCATGTGCCCTGTTCTTTAGGTCCCTTGCCGTTGGCAGTGGTAGCATGATGTGTCGCATTGGGAGTGTCGTTGCCCCCTTTTGCGTCTACCTGACAGATGTTTGGATATTCATGCCACAGGTTAGTCCATGCTGCCATCTAGGTTTAAACATATATATGTATATACTGTATATAAATCACTGAGAAAGGCTAGAGGGCTAGAGGGCTAGCCGAAACGTTAGCAGTTTTTTGATGAATAAACACCATTTTTTTCACCTTGGATAAGACCTGTGAGTGCATGCCTTATTTGGAACAGTTACCTTATTGTTTGCATTTTGCACCCAGGCACACATAACCTTTATACGTGCTGTTTTCGCATATTTATTCAACACAAATATAACATATCCGATACATCAATATTTGGGTTCATGGTCTAGAACCTTTCTTAAGATGCAGTACCATATAAATAATAACATTATAGATATATTTCCTGAAGACGGATCGAGTGGAGGAGCTGAAACGTTGAAATAAAAATATTTTTTCTTTTTTCATATATGAAGTCCTTTGAGTGCGGTTTGTACCACAGATATTATATATATATAATATATATATATATACATGTTTTACATTTTAGATGCTGGTTGGAATAATGGCTTTCCTTACTGGAATATTAACGTTAACGCTTCCTGAAACCCTGGGGATTCCGTTGACAAGCACAATGGAAGAAGCAGCAGAAATGGGAACAACCAGTGGGATCACTAAAAGGAAAGCACTTACAGAAAGTAATGGGGTTGTGATGGAAAAGCTCGACCAGACAACAGACAACGCTGCTTCCTAAAAGGTCTTCATATTCTTATACAACGTGACCATAACTGGTTTATTCATTTGCTGCAGGGGAGAACACTGAGGGGCACATTTACTAAGCTTGAGTGAAGGATTAGAATAAAAAATACTTTGAATTTCAAAGTTTTTTTTGGCTACTTCAACCATCACATTGGCTACTTCAACCTTCGACTACGATTTCGACTTCGAATCGAATGATTCAAACTAAAAATTGTTAGACTATTCGACCATTCGATAGTCGAAGTACTGTCTCTTTAAAAAAAACTTTGACTACCTACTTCGCCACCTAAAACCTACCGAGCACCAATGTTAGCCTATGGGGAAGGTCCCCATAAGCTTTCTAAGGTTTATTTGATCGAAGGAAAATCGTTCGATCGATGGATCGAACGAAATGCAGTAAATCCTTCGACTTCGATATTCGAAGTTGAAGGATTTTACTTCGAGGTTCGAATATGGAGGGTTAATTAACCCTCGATATTTGACCAATAGTAAATGTGCCCCTGAGTGTTTTTTGTTCTCTAAAACCATTTGATCTGTATTTTCAAAAACAATAATAATATGCTGCTACACAGTGGGCTTCTGGGATGAATCAGGACTTGGAAGTACACAGTATCCACAATAAGGCATACATCTGTGGTCCAATAAAAATATTTGTATAAATACATTAAATAAAATTACAATAAAATAATATATTAATGTAAAAGTAATAGTTATTATAGACATCGTTTTGAAAAACAAATGTTGATCAACAGAAATGCTAGAATTATAGCTTTACATCAGATTACAGAATATAGTTAATTAATGAAGCAGGCATGCACAAGTGACGACCATCGGTGCTTGTTTTGGCTGATCAGATGATGGACCCTGAGCTTTGTTGCACAGTAGGTTACAAGCAGAGGGTTACTTTGAATAAAGAAAGTAATACACACCTCCATCCCATCTGCAGAACATTGTGTGCCAAACAAAATACGGCAACATCTCATCGCACAAGAATTGGCTCTGTGACATGACTTATTTGATCCTTTGTTCTGGAAGGATTTTGTTTGACATAAAAATTCACACATAAACTTGTACAGAGTATGATAGGCTAGACAACATTTTGTAACAGCCTTGTGCATTAATTCCATTTATACTGTATATCAACAGAAAATGTAAGAAATAAACACTATTAAACACTGAAATACATGGGACTTTCACTTCGCTGCTGTTCTTAGCAGCTGTTGCGTTTTTGAACAAAATGTGATTTCATTCATGTACTGTATTTGTTGTAATGTTTGCCATTTGGTAGGCTTGTTGTAGATCATTACTAAAATAACATGAAACACTTCCATAAAACACTTGCTTCAGCTCCAACATTGCATTAAATGACAGGTAAAGTACTAAAAGGTTCCCTTTATTTATACTGTAAAAAGGAAAGAGTCCAGCAATTGTTGTCTTTCAACTATCAATCTCCTCTTCATGCTGGATGAAGCACATGTGTACCAGTACAGTCATCTGTTTGAATGCATCAAAGAGGGTGAGACAGACCACACGAGACAGGTCTATAAGATGTCATTTAAAGGACAAGGAAAGTCTAAAATAGAATAAGGCTAGAAATGCTGTATTTTGTATACTAAACATAAGCATGAACTTACTGCACCACAAAGCCTAATCAAACAAATGCTTATGCTTATGCTTTCAAAGTTGGCCACAGGGGGCTGTCATCTTGTAACTTGTTAAACATCTTTGCCTGACCCTGACCCTGCACATGCTCAGTGTGGTCTGGGCTGCTTAGGGATCATCATAAACAAAGCTGCTTGAATTCTGCATGGCTGGGAAGTAAGGTGGGGGCTCCCCCTGCTGTTCATAAGTATGATTGTTTCCCTCAGCAGTTAGGGACCGTCTGACAATTCCTATCCACAGCAGTAAATGAAGGGAGAATTTCACTGCATACAGTCAGGTTTCTTATAAAAACAGCACATATTTTTTAATTAAAGTATATTGGAGATAGGTTTCTTTTTCATTAAAAAAAGTAAAAATGGGATTTTATTTCTTTGCCTTTCCTTGTCCTTTAATACTTGATTCTATCCTGTCTTTAAGTACTAACCACATACCTCTTAGATAATATTTGGAATGTTACTATGGTAGATAAGCATATTTGAATTCCTAATATGCATATTTTTTTAGAATTGAGTTGAGCCATATTGTATTAATAATGTGTATTTGTCTCTAATATGTATATTGTGCTACAAATACAGTATGTACACAGTACAATAAACAAAATTATCCATGCACATTAAGTCCCTGCTTTGTAAACTATATGCTTTACTGTTTGGGTTCTTGTGGCACAGGTAATTAAAAGATCTTTGCTAAACCCAGTTTAAAGAGAACATAAACTCCTCTGGATTTTGCTGGACTGCAAGCATAGGCATAATTGTTGCAACAGCAGGAATGTATTATTGATGCAACATTGCTCAAGGGCCAGTGGCACAAGTTTTATCCAATGTAAACCCTGCCTGCCTGGATACATGTGGTTCCCTGTTCCTTATTCACAGTCTGACTGGGGTAGTGGCTAACTGGACTAGGGCAAACTCTACCTATTTTACTAAATGAACAGACTCTCTTTCATTACTTGTGTATGCGTGGTAGTGTGATATAAGTATGTAATTATTTAAATGTGTAATAATATTAAATGTGCCAATTACAGAGGAGGAAGTGGAACTCGCTATTAAAAAGCTTAAGAATAATAAGGCCCCAGGTCTTGATGGATATTCTGCAAAGTTTTATAAGCATTTTTCAAAATTGCTGATCCCTCATTTAGTGGCAGCTTTTAATGATATACTTCAAGGGGCAACCCTCCCGCAAGAATTGATGGAAGTGATTGCGTTTCCAATACCAAAACCTCATACTGATAGGCATCAATATACTATTTATAGGCCTATTTAATGATCAATGTTCCATATTAGCAACTAGGTTAGCACCAACCAAGGGTTTATTATTACACGTAATGCAGCAGATAACATTCATAGGATTACAAATATTGTTCAGCAAGTTAACAGGACTAAAGAACAATTATTGATAGTAAGCCTCGATATACAAAAAGCTTTCGATTTGCTACAGTGGGCATATATGTATGAAGTGCTAAAAAAAATTGGTACTACTGGGGAATTTTTAACAGCTATACAAAGAGTACATTCTAATCCTACAGCTCACACAAAAGTGCTGTTCCCTTAAAAGATATTGTGTATTTGCAGAAACAGATGTTGGCATACATTTGGCATTATAAGAAACCTAGAGTTTCAAGTCAGATATTGTATCAAAAACCAGTATTGGGAGGTTTAGGGGCCCCAAATTTAATGCTATATTACAAGGCTGCGCAAATTGGCCAGCTGGTTAAATGGCAGCTTTCTCCAACTGCAACGGTATGGGTAGAGATGGAGGCGAGGGACTGTTTTCCGTTAAAGACTAATAACTTATTGTGGGCAGATCATAAAGATAGAAATAAATTTAAGATTCCCAATTTAGTAATGCAGCATTTTTTACGGATATGGGATTCCTGTAATATCGTTATTCATTATGTAAATCCAAATCTTTAATGCAAACTATTGTAGGTAACCCTTCATTTATGCCAGGTTTACAAGCACTTTTTTTTTTTAAAAATGGACACAAATTGGTCTAAATACTATACAATCTCTCTTGGGTCCTTATCATATGAACTATTTTCAACTTTTGCAGTTTGCATATGACTTTTCTGATTCTAAAATGTAGGCTTATGCTCAAGTGCGACATTTCGTACAGGGTCTAATTCAAAATATGCCATCTAAGGAGTACACAATGTTTGAGACTGTATCGAAAAATCTCCAACTTATAAAAGGCATGATATCAATGCTTTACACTCAGATGCTTTCCAATACATTTCAGGCCGCTCCTGCATATTGTGCAACATGGGAAGGACTTGCCAATAGCCCTTCTTGGAGATGGATGGAATAAAATCTGGATGGCCACCAAAAAAGTATCTGAGAACATAGCAACGAAAGAACTTTCATATAAACTTCTGACTATGACACCTCAAAGGAAAAATACGATTTCGCAATTACACTCACCATTATGTTTTCAGGGTTGTGATAACATAGGAACTTTAGTTCACACATGGTGGGATTGTCCTACAGCACAGCAGCATTGGCATAAGGTACATGGTTTGATACAAGAAATTTGCACAGTAACTTTTCCACTAAATCCATGGGAACTACTACATAATCTCCCACCAGTACAGCTCAATAAACAAGCTAGACATCTTGTTAAACATATTCTTTCAGCATCTAAGTGGAGTTTAGCCATTAATTGGCTGTCCCCAGCAAACCCTGAATAAAATAAATGCAATATACGTAATGGAAGAATTTTCAACATGAGTACAGGATAACATGGACAAGTTTATTGAAATGGACACCATGGAAGAGTTATGTGGCTGAGAGCCGGTTGAATTTGCAGTAATTAGTGATGGGCGAATTTATTCGCCAGGCGCGGATCCCCGCGATTCGCTGCCGGCGAATAAATTCGCTATACCACCGCGAAAATTCACCAAAAAACGTTTTTGTCTAATTTGTCAAAAATGGAGACCGCCATCAAAAACGAGACGCCGGCGCCATTTCGCAGATTTTTCGCTGTTTTTTGGCAAAGCGAATTGCCCCAAATTCGCCCATCACTAGCACTAGCAGTAATATTACAAGTAAATGTGGATACTAATTAAAGATGTATCTTGAATATAAATTGTGTTGAGCGGGGGATCCATTCTTTTTCTCTTCTTTTCTGTTTCTTATTTTCCTTTCTTCTTTTTTCTTTTCTTTTCTTTTCTTTTTTATTGTCTG
Organism: Xenopus laevis; assembly: GCF_017654675.1. Lineage (NCBI taxonomy): Eukaryota > Metazoa > Chordata > Amphibia > Anura > Pipidae > Xenopus > Xenopus laevis. The sequence goes on from NC_054379.1 coordinate 80,778,769, forward strand.
GTTCTGCAATGGTGCACAAAGCAATGCTGCATTTTGAAATGTAATATATATAATCTGTGATCACAAACTTGATAATTGTGAAAATGTATCTGATTGTTATGTGAACATTAATATAAAAATATTTTGAGTGAAATAATATAGTGTAAGATACAATGGGGCAGATTACATTTCATAAAAATATCTTATTTCCTAATTCAGTTCCATAATTCCCCATAGAGCGAGATAGGAATTCCAACACCAAAAACTAACTTTCTGCTACTCCAGAAGTATAAAGCTTGGCAACTATCTCCAGGTTAACATACAGGTATGGGACCTGTTATACAGAATGCTTAGGACCTGGGGATAACGGATTTTTCCAATAATTTGGATCTTCATATCTTAAGTCTACAAGAAAATCATGTAAATATTTTTACTAGGCTGGTTTTGCTTCAAATAAGGTTAAATAATATCTTAGTTTGGATCAAATACAAGGTACTGTTTTATCATTACAGAGAAAAAGGAAATTCTTTTTTAAAAAATTCAATTATTTGGATAAAATGGAGTCTATGGGACATGGCCTTTCCATAATTCAGAGCTTTCTGGAAAACGGGTTTCCAGATAACAGATCCCATACGTATGAGCATTGACTGCTTTTTTAATTTAAATCTCCAGTGGAAGAAGGGTGCAGGAAATACAGTAAAAGATGGTGGTGAGAACTCCTCTTGCATAGTTGTATTGAGCACCGGATTGCCTATAGCCACTGAATGTTTATATACTTAATTTAGAATAACATTTCTTCATTTTAAATGAAAAACTTTTAGGGAATCAGCCACCAATTGTACAAAAGATAGTGTATTTTGTCATTTACATCAGTGCACAGGTTCTATTATATAATGCTCTATTTGTGTCAAATAAATGGTCACCTTCAAGCTGTTCTTGTGCATGCATAGTTAAAATTGTAATGAATAAACATTACATTTTTATTCCAATTTTTTTACATCTTCTATTACATGCCACCTATAAACCAATCACAGAGTGACTGCACACACTCCCTCCCACCAACATGATTCATTGTTAGACCTTGCACCTTGTCTGCCAGTCCTTCAGCTGTATGTTGGGCAGAGTGGAACTGAAGGATCAGGCATCCTCACATTTCATTGGTAAGGTATATATATTTACATTTTCAATCTAGTTTAGTCTATATAAGAAAAGGAAAACAAAAAGAAAATGTTTTTTTCTTCTTTTATGTAAATAAAAACCCTATTTGGTGCAACAGTTGTCCAGTGGCTCCACTATATTAGAGAGCAGGAATAACATTGGATTCGTTCGCTATAACCCAGGATCAGGACACACTTTGCAGTAACAACCATCCCTTTGGCACCACTCGCTGAACAGAGTGACAGCTTTATTGCCAGGGATAAAACAAACATTAGAATAAGCTTTAGTACAGTCATACTACTGGGGGTGGAAGAGGGTAAGATGCAACAATATGTGCACCCAGTCCTGCCATTTAAAATTGGAATTGGGGCAAAAAAAAAAGCTTAGGAGGGGGGCATGATTCTGATCCAGGTAGAAGTGACTAAAAACAGGAATACTTGCTTGATATTTAATTTGCTTACACAAGTGGCACTTACACTTACAGTTTTTTGATGTCCTAGAAACAACCCCCTTGGAATTTCTATGCCTGGAAAGAAAGCCCTTGTGAGGGTTTCCATCCTTTGACACCCTAAGAAGATTGTTTTACTTGTTACATGCAATTAACTCACCCCTCTTATATCCCCCTCCCCCCCTTCAGTTTATGCCTGGCTCTCCTCTCTCTATTTCTATTAGACCCGCCTTCCAGCTCAGCTCAAGGGGTGGAGACTCCTCCCCCTCCCTGCACAGAAACTCCCAGTCACTACAAGAACAAGGCAGAGCAAACAAATGGAGCACGGACATAGAGTGAGTAGCCACACAGAGGCCTGAGACTGTATCCCCTGACTCCCAGCACAAGTATATATGTAATACTGCTCATAGATACAATGTCTGATGATCCACTTACTGATTACAGGTGTGACGTTTGCTTTTCAATATGCCGAATAGGTAACATAAACTGTGAACATAACAGAGAAATCAACAGGGGAACCAGGGGAAGCCAGCTGGATCAATTTACAGTGAAACATCAATTTTACATACCCTGATATTACGTTTTCCTGCATTTCTCATTTTTTCGCGGTCCAACCAATTTATAATGCATTTCAGTTTGTGCTTTTCCCTGATTTTACATAACGTTTTCCCAGATTTTAAAAATACAATTTTGTCCTAATGTTCCCAAAAACTGCTGTTTGCCCTCTGTGAATTATTGAAATTAAGAGCTTTATAATACTAACCAGATGCATATTATGCCCTGGTTCTGTTCTGTTCTGTGTAAATAGTGAATTCCAATTAGTCTGCCCCTTGTACAGCCATTCACTTATTGCTTTAGGTTGTGCATGTGATTGTACATGCCCCCCTCCCCACAGAATAACATTAACCGCTGCAATGATTAACCCTTGTCATTAAAACAGTAAATCTTGTATTTCAAAGAAAAACTGACTACTCCAGCTTATACACAATTTTTTTCCTGGTCCCCTTAAAAAGGTTGCACTGTATTCATCATCAATTTATTTTTTTAAATGGGTGATTATATGGCCCTGCGCCTGTTCAACTGCCCTCTTAATGATGGAACACAAAATACTAAAATATAATAAACTGATAAAAACTAAATGAATATAAAGACATGCTGCATGGCTATTTAGGAATTTGATTACATCTGTGCTGTAGGCTACAGTGTTCCCAGTGAGTAACTATAGAGGAAGCAGGGGATCCGAACCGCATGTTTTGTTTCCATAGTATATAAATCCCCCTCCCCACCATTTTCTTTTAATTGACCTGCTCATGTCTGACCATGCAGTGCGGAGGGTGGGTTGCAGAGAGGCGAGCAGGAGGGCCTATGTGGGAGGGGGGGCGCTCTTGTTACACCGCTGACTGTACCTGTGCTGTTATTTAATATGTTTCCAGGGCAACTCATCCCTCTGTGTTCATATGATGTGTCGAGGTTTCTACACAATGTGCTAAATGTCACAGTAAAATTAGGAATAAAGATATTTAACAGTACAGGTTACAAATAATACTGGCAGTTTTTCTTATACAAGCCATTAATCAAAAACTATTTGTGACATGGCCAATAGTGATGTGTGGGTCAGAAAAAACTTCACCCCCACCCAACACTAACTTGCAAAACATTAACCCGCACCTGACTCTAACCCGCAAAATGTTGCCATTGTAAGACCCGCACCCAACCAATACCTGCGTCTTCTTGCTCTGTATGCTACTTCTGTGCTTGCCTCTGATTAAATGAAAGAAACTCTTTGGCGGCAGAGGAGCAGTGTACTTCCCCAGTCTGACCCTCACCCAACCCTAATTTGCAATATTTGGGCAAATTACAACCTGAACCTGCCCGGCCAACCATCAGGTTTTGAGTCAACCCGCACATCAATAATGGCCACAGAACTGTCTCCTTGATATCTTAGTCAACATCTGATGCCTGCTTTTTAAATTATAATGATACATTGTACTTCTGTCTGCAAATAAAGTTCCTATGTGACAATGTTACACATTTGCAAACAAAAAAGTTTTGATAAGAATGTGTTGCCTCATTTATGAATATCTTGGATACAAGTGGTAGGTACTAAGGGATGTATTACATCTTATGGTTAAGAATCTAGCACAAGGTGCAAAGTGTGGTGCCAGTGGATTCAAGTCTCCTGCCCCGTTCCTGCTATCATATCCTTGCTTTCATATATCTGACCAGTAAATGCTGGCATAGTTATTATTGGTTTCTAGACATGTAGCCAACTTTCCACCTTTAACCCTATAGATGCTACTTGGTGACTCTGACTTTGGGTTGAAACACCATATTCAAAACTGAAATAGACAGATTTTTTTCTGTTTTCTTGTTTTAATGCAGAAGCCAAAAATTGCTGTAATCGGAGGTGGACTGGTTGGTTTGTCTACTGCACTTTGTCTTTGTGACTCATTGCCACAATGCTCCATCACTATTATCTCTGAAACATTCTCCCCATATACCACTGGTGATGTTGCAGCTGGGTGCCTTATTCCTCATGCTTATCCTGGTAAGTATACAGATGTAACAACAGGTATTAACAATACAGAACAGTCTCTTATTTTATATCCCAGGTGGCCCACTGTGAATGCTTGGGACCTGCATTTTTCCAGGTGAAGGGTCTTTCTGTAATTTGGATCACAATACCTTAAGTCTACTAAAAAATCATTTAAACATTAAATAAACTCAATTGGATTATTTTGCCTCCAATAGGGATTAATTATACCTTAGTTAGAAACAAGTACAAGTCTAGTGAGAAAAATGAAATCATTTTCCAAAGTGGGCATTATTTGATTAAAAAGGAGTCTGTGAAAGATGGCCTTCCCATAATTTGGAGCTTGCTGGATAATTGGTTTTCAGATAACAGATCCATACCTATATATATATAGGTTTGTTTAATAATACACATTTTCACTTTATTAATATTACAACTGTGTAGCACTTTTACTGATAAAAATGTTATAATGTTTCAAATGTATTGACACATAGTAATATAATCCATTGCACTGATTTTATATACACAAATGTGACATCTAGTGGTATGAGGCACAATTTGCACCTTTATAACTATTAATATTGTTTAAAGGGATTGTGCATAACAAAAGCATATTGGGACATTAGTATACAATTGATCACCTGTATCCTTATATACATATAATATACTGTACTGTTGTGTGTTCTGCGGGCATTCAGTGTGAAAATTGATACCATTTATTTTGGTATATGTTCTGAAAGCCTACAGTAGTAATTTGGGAATGTTTGTGGGGTTGGTCAAAATGGGGTGTGTACCTGGATTTCTTTTTCAGAATCTGTTAACCTTATCCTGGCCTTAATAGTTAAAATGGCAAGTGGAAGGCAGGGTTAGTTCTCCTTTAATTACTTTATAGCAATTTTTGTGAACATTATACGCATATATTTACTATTCTATATTAATTATTTATTATTTATATATTATTATTTATTTAAGGCTTGGATTTCCAAGTAAACCATTTCACATGTTTTTTTTGTTTTATTTCTCAAGACATTCCTCTTCCACAGCAGAAAGAATGGTTTAAGGAAACATTTGACCATTTGTTCAAAATTGCTAACTCAACCGAGGCTTCAAAAGCTGGTATTAGTTTGCTTTCTGGGTAAGAAAAACAGTACTTTGAAAAACAACATATACTGTATATACATTTATAATACACAAAAGCCATGAATCTCTTGTAAATGATATCCTTATAAACTGTGACTAGTGATGTCATTTTTTCACATGACTCACTAAAACTTGTGTATTATAATAAAGTACCCCTTGTTGAAAAATATTCAGGATATATTCAACCTTGTGCTTTTATATGGTAATGGAACTCCTCGGTGACTTCTAATATCCTTATATTTTACAGTAGCAGGTACTTTATTCACTATATATGACAAGTGTCTTTATGTGTATGATATTTCCTGAATTATAAGAAATAAAATTAAGAATAATAGATCAAGCACATGTTTTGTAGAAGGTACAGAATGTTCTAAAGTGGCAACAGAAAAACTCTCCCACCAGGATATCAGGACACGGTTTTAATTCAGCCTATTCCCACCTCCCCTACTCCACTTACCATACCAGAGTAAACAGCTCTAGAAGCTCTCTCTGTTTGTTTAGGATAGCAGCTGCCATATTAGCTTAGCATGACATCACTTCCTGCTGATACAGAAGCCCCTGTGTACACAACAGAAGGAAAGAAATTAGTTTCCTTTGACAGAGGACTTAGAGATGGGCGAATTTAACCCATTTCGCATCGCCCAAAAATTCACCGAAATGCATTAAAGTGTATAGGCAACAAATTTTTTTTTTGTTACATGGCAAATTTTTTTGACGCAGAACATTTTGTTGAAGTCTATGGGCGTCATTTCCACGTGAAACATGGGGAAAAATGTGCTCATACCTAAGGTTTATTAATGGGATCTTTCTGATAAAACATACTTAGGATTTGTAATACATTTTGTCTCCTTTAATGGAGTTACACCTTTTTTTGGGCTCATTTGACTTTTTTTTATTCCCCTGTTCCCCTACATTTCTAAGGCTTGGGCTACCTTAGGGCTCCACTGAGGTCTACCTCCACCTCAGGAGGCCCATTGGCAGATATATACCTGTTTGTCAAGTACTGTTTCTATTCGTAATTATAAAGAGGCATAATATTGACCAGTGATTTATTCTGAGAACAATACAGGTTGTATATGCCATTTATACATGAGTTTAACATGGTACTTCCACACCTGAAAAAAATATTATTGGTTCTTCTTGCCATTGGTTGCAAGGGACCTCTTTTCAAACATTATGTACACTTCAATAAAAGAATATCTATATGTTATTGGGTAAATGTAATAATCAATTAGGATTACAGAAATTACAGGATTATAGCTTCTTTCCTGTAGGGAATATGGGGAAAGGGAATCAATATTCTGGAGCTTCCCAAATATCAATCGTAGGTATTGTCTCTGAGTTTCTGCAATCTTTGAGATTCAGTTTAAATCCTTTCCCACCTGAGCTGCACCAATTTTACAACTCAAACACTATACCACAACAGGTAAAGTATGAGATCCCATATTTGGAAACCCATTATCCAGAAAGCTCCATATTATGTTAAAGCCATCTCCAATAGACTTCATTTTAATCAAATAATTAAATGTTTTAAAAATGATTTCCTTTTTCTCTGTACTGTAATAATAACGGTATATTTCACTATAGCCTTACTAAGATATAAGGCCTTATGTACATCCCCAAGTGCAGTTGTGGTCCCTGCAATTAACCACAGACACTTGCAATTCCATCTAGTTGTGCTTGACCTTGCTCGGTCTGCCCTGATTTACAGTCTGGATCAAGAGCTCCTGATGAGGCAGTAGCTCCAGGGTTCCCTTCTCACCGAGTGTCAATAGGCACAGCACACTTACTGTACCAGCACAAATCATGTACAAACATCATTCATATGCAGAACACTGAATATGATGCCAATTGGACTTCTGAGCAATTGTGTCATACTTGCAGCAAAATGTGTGTGCAGTTGCATAATTGTGGAAAATCAGTCACAATGGTGCAGTGCAGTTGCACCAATTGTATCACCATCTTGCATCCACAATGACACTGTAATTCTGGGGGAAAAATGCTACATTGTGGGAAAAAAACATGGTAATTGTGCTCAGAACTGCACTTTGCTCATTGGACTTCTGAATGTACGTGAGTCAGTTTGCCAGCTGCCCTCAGTCATGTGACATGTGCGCTGATAAACTTCAGTCACTCTTGCTGCTGCACTGCAAGTTGAAGGGATATCACCCCTCTCTTCCCCCGAGCAGCCCTTCAGCAGAACAATAGGTAGGTAACAAGAGAATGCTAAAAATGCTCCCATGCCCCAGTTAGTAGTATATATGAGTACAGAATTTCACAGTAAAAATCCAAGTCCAGCTAACCCAAGTTGTGACTCCTTCAGTTGCATTGAGTAGGAAAAACTATAGCCTATCTGAGAGTAGTTCCATTGTGAAGTGCTGGCTCTTTCTGAAAGTACATGCCCAGGCAAAATGACCTGAGAAGGCTGACTACTCACCAATATTACAATGACAAAAAAAATTATTTTTGTGGTTCAAGAATAAAATTTTAAATGGTTGAGTGAATTAGGTGAAAGTGTAATTTAGGAAATGATGTACCAAGCACTCAAAAGGCTATTTAAGCAGGTTGAACCCCTGCACTTTTATTCAAGTCAAGTGTAACGTTTTGGGGGCTGGCACCTTCGTCAGACAACAGTGTAATTTAGCAATAAAAACTATAAAATTCATGACAGAATCCCTTTAAAGTATGTTGATTCAAATTACAAAAAGATCCCTTATCAGGAAAACCATAGCTTCCAATTATTCTGGATAACCAATACAAATGTAGTGAACTTTCATACTATGTTGGGGGTTTCTCTTTATTATTATTTTATTATTATTGACAGGCTGGTATAAAATTTGTTTTCAAATATAGAATGTCACCAGTACAGACAGGCAGTTTACCTATAGTGGTATGTCCTCACGGCTCTCTTCATTTTATTTCAGATGGCAGATATACAAGACCTCTCCTAAGGAAATCTATCCTTTTTGGTCAGATGTGGTCCTAGGCTTTAGAACAATGACAGAAGCGGAATTGGCGAAGTTTCCGGGTTATTCTTTTGGTCAGGCATTTACTACCCTGAAGTGCCAGTCCTCTCTGTATCTGGCTTGGATGGAAAAAAGGTTTGTAACTGTACACTAACAGAGAAGATATTATTATTATTATTATTGATAATTAAAAGAGCTTGCAATCTAAAATAATCTTAAATAAATCTAAAATAATGGTATTTTTATTTATTATACTTGCTTACATAAGTTTCTACATAAGGGGTCTTTCCATACTTTGGATCACCATACTTTAATGTATGTATATATAATATATACACATATATATATATATATATATTTTTTTTTTTTATATATATTTATATTTTTTATATATATATATATATATATATATATATATATATATATATATATATATATAAATATTTATATATATTTATATATATTTATATTTATATATATTTATATATATATATATATATATATATATATATATAATTAAAGTAATTATACTTAGTTTTTATTAATTTGTTCATTTTAATTTTATTATTAAAGAGAAAAAATAATAATTTTTATAAAATTGGAACTATTTAATTAAAATGGAGTATGTGGGAGATGGCCTTCCCATAATTCAGAGCTTTCTGGATAATGTGTTTTTGGACAAGGGATCCCATACCTGTACTGTAGTGATGTACGAGTCGGGATTTCCCCGACCCGTACCCGACCCTAACCCACCCTCCCTTAGCCCGTTCATTATTGAGGCTGTGCATTTCAGTGCACAGTTCACTGATTAAAGTCACTTGCTCTAGTGAGATTGGATGTAGATGGGGCAAGGAGACAAGCCCCCTCAAGGCATCATTGCTTATTTCTCTGAAAGACTGTGACAGGCTGTATGGGGATTACCTAACATTCGACATATTGCTGGTTAGGAAAAAATATTGTTATTTAACAATTGGCAACAATTCAGACTGGGATCTAAGCGTTTACCCACTGACAAGACAGACAACATTCTTGGTCGGATATGAGCTGTGTCTTGTCCTATAGTGAGCTATTAATTTAGACCTGAATAACTTTCACAGTATCCTTTAAAGGGAAAGTTCACTTTCACAAAACAGATTGTTTTCAAAGAGTACACCAAAATAATTACTTTTTTTTTTTAAAACCTTTTTTTCATAGATTCCGAAACCATGGTGGTTTGGTCCGTAGTGAAAAAGTAAGCAATGTCTGGGATCTACATGGCAAATATGATCTAATCGTCAACTGCTCTGGTATTGGATCAAGAAATTTGTTTGGTGATTTATCAGTGTACCCAGTTAAGGGCCAAGTACTACAGGTCCATGCTCCTTGGCTAAAACACTTTATCAGAGATGGTGATGGAAGCACTTATATCTATCCTGGAATAGGCAGTTCCACCCTTGGTGGGACACGAGAGAAACATAACTGGACTCTTTCTCCAGATGCTAAGACCAGCAAAGAAATCTTTGATAGATGTTGTATTCTTGAACCCTCTCTTCAGGCTAGTAAAGTAATTGAAGAGAAAGTTGGTTTGAGGCCTGTGAGATCTGCTGTAAGACTAGAAAAAGATCTAATGGTCAAGAATGGGCACCAGCTTCCTGTGGTTCACAATTATGGGCATGGTGGGGGTGGCTTTTCAGTCCATATAGGAACAGCTAAAACAGCCAGCAGACTGGTTGAAGAGTTGATCATTGATTTAAGACACATTCAAACCAAGTCAAAACTTTAACAATAAAAAAAAAAAGCCTTGTGAATGTAAGTACTTTTTTTAAAGTTAGATTTTCATATGGTCCTTTCCCAAGAAGTTTGGTTTCTAGTGCACAAATTATTTGTAAAATGATTAGACATTAAAAAAGTGATGCTGTACATAAAAGTCTACTATAATGTTACACTTTTAACCATTTTTATATATAGAAACTGTACAAGACTGTACTAATAGAAAGCCACGCAAAAACTGGACTCTCAACCACACATAACTCTTGGGTTTGGCTATAAAGGGTTACACTCAGTCTCTCAATCACCTTACACACAGGTTAGACTAATATCAGACACCCCAAAACATACCAAAACCCACAAAATTAATTTGCTGCCATCATCTATCATTAACAGGCAAAACCTAAATGTGACTACTCCCCTGCCCTCTATAACAGGTAATAACACACACTACAGAAATGCATCAAACACTCTCTCATATGGTAGATCAGGGTTAGATCCTACTAGTTCAACAAGCTCTCCAGCAGCCAAAGGGTTAATTTACATTCAAACACACTTTCCTGCTAGCCGTACTAGTTATTCAACATACAAATAGGTAACTTTCCCTTTCCACACATACAAAGAGTTAATACACTTAGGCACAAGCATTCATATGGGCAATGAGTTTTTTAGAGCACAAGGACAAACGTATTAAAATGTATTTTATTTAATATTAACAGTGCATGTATTTAAAATAATATATTTCAAAGAAGACATAGAATTTCAAAAACAGTAAATAAAATAAAAGGGAGTAAAAACACTAAGAAAACCCTATGTACTTTACCGAGTTTAGAATTTCCGATTGTGTCCTCTGAGGCAAGAGTTAGGAAACACTGGGCATACAATCCACGGGTATGGAGCCTCTTTTGCATGACATTGGGTACTGGGTTTATCACCTTTTTATTGCCTGCTGGGACATTCCCCTCGTTACCTTATGCATGAGGTAGGAGTGCCCAGGAACTTGTCAATTACGACCCCCTGTAGGGAGGCAAGATCCCCCAATATAATATTGGTACTTGCCAGTACCCAATATTATAATTAAAACATTGGCAGGCTGTGATCAATAGTGGGCGTTCTGATTAATACCAAACACTTGTAGGGCCCTATAGGGATACAGGCCCTATAGAGTTAATCTTTTCACCATTTCCTTGGGTTATTGGGTAGAATCCCTGTTACAAAATAACCTTTACAGTGATAGGCTGAGAGATTTGATGACACTGCTCTGACTCACTCCTATATAGTGTGTGCAGGGAGTGGCCACTTTCTCTTTTGCCTCTGGATGTGATTCCAGCTGGATGTGCTCAGGGGGACTGAGTGCAATAGGCCCAGAAGAAGGCATGTGTCCAAGTCGGGGACCAGGTAACCCCATGAATGAGGAACAGATATACTAGGGCAGACTTGTCATAGTCTCTCTAGGAGAGAAAGGCAGATAGGATAGAGAGAAAGAGCAGCTGAGCTCCAACAAGGATTTGCAGTAAGGGAGTAGCTTCCCAGAGGCTCTGTGTGTTGCCTCCAGTCAGGGACCTCAGTGAAGAGGGACTGTAGGGTAGAAGCTGCTTGCCTGACAACTTCCAGGAGGGAAAGGTTGTACTGCATCTGCCTGTGTACTCTCTGTGTGAGCCTGCCTTGTTCTGTGTGAACTCTCAATATGCTGTTTTCCTCAACTCCTGCGTCAGTACTGAAACCTGTGGTCATTTGCCCTTTTTGGCATAATAAACCGTTCCTGATTGTTAAGAACCTCCTGGCGCCCAAGTTGTTTTTGTGTGCACAGTAGCCTGGGGGGGATGTAGTTGCACTACACCATAGAGGGAACACTTCCACTTAGTGAAGGCCCTGCCCTGGGTGTAAGTCGCGTGTAACCCATGCTCTAGTGTTCTAGCTGGTGAATTAACCCCGAGTGGCCCAAATAGGTGTTACACACTAATGGGGTTGCATGTTCCAGTCCCCCAGGAACCAACTCTCCTAACTGGTGGGTATAGGCTGGCCCTGTTTGGTATCATTAGGAAGCATGTGACCTCTTCATAACCAATATGTAACTTATGAGGATGTGAATCCTATGACACAGGAGATATGGATCCTTTCCTATAATCCATATTTTTCTACTAACTATCCCCCCTGCTGCTCTAGGTCCACAGCTCTGTTCTTTGATCAACTGATCAAAGAACTGACTGGCCCAGCTTCCTTGCCCAAATGGTGTGACTCCAATTGTCTCAGAAGATATGGATGTCACCTTTCCATAGCCCCTGGTGGGATACCCAAACAAGGGTCTCTTTGCAAGCCTGAGACCAAATATTTGGTCAGTGGGTCTTCTACCAGTAAAGATCTTTCAAAAGATCACATTGGCCTATGGATGCAGTCCTCATCCCAGATCAGTGCTCATTCTCCAGCTAGCACAATTAAAATTTGATTATGATTATTTTAGCCTGTTTTTTTTAATAGACCCCATTCTACCTTATAGTTACAGTACCCATTGCACCCCACTGAACTGCCAAACGCAGGTGAGATATAACAAGCAGACATCAGTGTTCAGCAGTGGAGTGGTTACTGTCAATATAGGGTAGCATGGGGTCTATCAACTCATGCATTCCTGTTTAGCGGAATAGGCTGTCATAGCATTTCTTTATCACTGAATTGGTACAGTAAGTACAAAGTACTATTTACCTTCTCGAAGTACAGGAATCAATGTTAGACTGGGGATACCGAGGTGCTTTATTTTTTTGCCTTCTGTTTGCCACTGTTATCAGCAATGCTTTTCACCAATAAATGTATTTTTTAGTTTTACCACTAGATGGTACTATCATTCAGGATAATGCAGTGGCACTAAGAAAAATAATGCTTTTCAGAAACAGTTTCAATCTAAATGGAGATGAAACCATTAGAGTGGTTCTCTTTTTTTTATTGTACTCATTAGATTCTGTGTGCTTTAAAATCTGCTGTACTGATAATGATCCTAGAAGATGTTAACGAATAGCCACTGGCGACTTACCGGTCTGTAAGTAAATAAAGCTGCAAATTGAGTCAGCTCATTACCATACACCATATTTACAGGCATGTTAAAGCCAAAAAATATCAACACATTAGGCATGGTATAGCACTGCAAATGTTGCAAAAATCCTTTGAAAATCCCAGAGAATAAGCTAGTTGTGGATATCTGCTTGCTGAAATGTATTTATAGTCTTGAAGCTAACCCTGAGACTAACACCACCTCCGTATGCTTCTTTATATCCTCCTCCACATCCATGACACTTCTCTTTACGGCCTTTTGTTTTCTAAATATATAACTAAATATATTTTTAAGCACACGAAGCATGAACAGACAATTACATTCTTATTGGAGATCACAGCAGTAAGTGTAATTGAGAGTCAGCTACAGAGCATTACAAATACAAAAAGCACTTTCAAGAGCACCTGCTAAGAGATCCAGGTTTTAGATTGTGAACGACATTGCTCTTGCCTGCAGTAATAAGCACAGTTCATTCTACAAGTTCAACAACAATAACTTTGACAGCCAAAGCCAATGAATCTCAGCAGGTAACAGGCATGTTGACACTTTTTACAAAGCACTGAAGGCTTGATATGTACGCCTCCCAATGACTGCTGCTGGGGAGCAATGTTCCTTTTGTGCGCACATTTTAAACTGTCTGCTCAGGTCAGAATTAATATAAAAATGTCAGATTTCACTCAAAATTCTGAGCTCACACACATTCTGAGCTGGGTAGAAAAAAGCTTCCAGCAGTGGTACGTGCATTAAAATACAAATCTTCTGTTCTGATTAGCAATTTTATTGTCTCTATTCCACAGTTCACCGAGGTGGTAAATATTACAATGAATGGCTGCTACTGAGTGGCATGGAAACTGGAAATGTTGTGACTCAGATTGGATGCAGTGACCATTGCTGCTGCACCACTACACCACTGAGCCTTTGCTTGACTATTTACACAGTTATGGAATGGAGAGAACTTTTTTCTGCTGACTAATTAACGCCTGAAAAATTGCATCCAGACACATATCTGATGTCTTGTTTTGATTTGATTTATCAATGATTGGGATGTACGGAACAGTTATCTCTGCCAACAGCTGAAAGAAAATTCCAGGACACATTTTTGCTAAATACATCTGCCATATGACACTTTCACTATGTAAGGGATAGTTTATTGCACACACCCTACATGATGCCCCTAATACTATTATTATGCTTTCCAACAGCCATACATTACAGTGTAAAATAATATATATTTTTTAAAAATGACTAAATATTGATTCACATTAATTGACAGTCATTTTGAGCGTTCCAATCACAGTAAAAGACAGTTGTTATCTGTGCAAGGTTAACTTCTGGGGATATTCAACTTGTATTTTTGTATTCAATTTGTATTTTATAGGGATCCTTTATGACAACACTGGGAAGGGGTACAAGGAGGTTTCATACAAAGAGTATTACTGCCTGGGGTCTGGCTATACTCTGCACTTCATGCCGGATAAACAGGTGTCTGACAAAATTTGGCAGGTTATGGAAAGTTTGTCCACATTTCTGGGAGTTTTCGGGCTATGTTTTATGTGTTATTACAGTTTTGCTAAGGAAGGTGAAATTGCCCTTTAAGCTGCAAGTCAAAGCTCCCCGAAGGGATCTGCTTCTTTTATTAGTTACAATGGTTTCTAAGTGTAAGTGCTGAGTATTCTTGGCTCTCTAACAGAAGCCTCTTATTTAATTCAGTTTTAGAAACTTTGTATCTTTTCTGGCATCAGTGCAGGAGATCAAAGAGAAACTCCAGACATTTTAATAAAAATCAGGGACTGGAGGCTGAGCTCTTAAAATTGGGACTGTCCCACAAAAACGAGGCAGGAGGTATGCAAATACACACATAGACATATATTTTAGATTACATATAAGGGAAAATTTAACTACAATACTTACCAAAATTTTTCTTTTCTGGTTACTATGGGCAGCCTTCACACCTATCAGTTTTCCCAGCAATCTTACGCAAATGATATTCCACCTACCTATAAAGTACACCTCCCATGTAGGCTACGTCTTTGTGGTCGAGGCTGATTTCTGGGAGGGCGGTGGTGTGAAGGCTGCCCAGGAAAGGTAGTTACATTTTCCCTGGTCACTATGGCAGCCTACACACCTATGGGTCTATACCCTTCCTGTTGCCACTTGATATAACAAAAAGTCTATCCGGCTTTCTCCAAGTTTCTGTTCACTTTAAGTAGACTGATATGCACCTAACTAAATCCAACATTTGACATCTCCTCTCTTGCTCCGAAGTGCCTTATTGAAAAAACAATGGTAAAACTGTTTCATGATTCAGATGTTGAATCCTATTCATCTTTGGTAGGCACTCTGGCACTGCTCTAAGCGTTAGCTTATCCCCCTGGATCATAATGAACGGTTAGCTGAGAGGGTCTGCAAGTCACTCACCCTTCTAGTCGATACTACTGCTGTTAAGAAAACAGTTTTTAAGGTACGTAGCATGTCAGCTATCTTCCTGAGAGGCTCAAATTGCTCTTCTGTTAGTACCTCCAAGACTAATGGCAAATCCCATGAAGCTAAGCATATCCTGCTCGGTGGTCTAAGGTGCATTACCCCTGTTACAAATCTTTCTATCTTAGAGTCTTTTGCCAATGTGCTCCTGTTCAGGGCCGGAATTAGGGGTAGGCAGAAGAGGCAGCTGCCTAGGGCACAACAATTAGGGGGTGCAGGGCAGCTACCTCTTCTGCCTACCCCTTAGTCCAGACTCACCAATCATTCAACTCCAGTGAAGGTGTGCGGCGTCACTGCAAATGCGTGAATGCAATCAACGTCACTGTGTAACTGAAAGTTCTCCCCCCGTTCAGCCCTTTTGCAATAACCAGGGAAGAAAAACATTTCATGCTCTTTCATATGTTTTGTTTGTAGAGCTTTTCCTGGCTGCCAAAATTGTGTTTATTATGGGCCAGACAGCTATTCATTCATTAATCTTTTGCCTCTCAATATCCATACCTTCAGAGATAATATCTGCGGAGCTGTATGCAACACTGGCCCCCCCATGTAAAAGATCTTTTCTAACTGGTAGAGTCAATGGTCTGTCCACTAACAACGATCTGAGGAGTGTATACCAATGCCTTTTTTGGCTAACCTGGAAGTATTGCAATGACATCTGCCCCTTCTGCTCTATATCAGTCTTGTCTCCTCAACTCCACTATTAGGACCCGAAGTACCCAAGTAAACACTCTTGGGGAAGTTTCCAAAAATAAAATGAAAAATGAGCAGTGCCTGTGGCAACTCTTTGGGAAGATGATAGGCCAAACGGGAGACATGTGAACTGATAGTGCAGGCCTCTCATTATAGCAAATCTTACAAACCTTTGATGAGATTCTGTTATTGGCACATTCAGATATGCGTCTAGTGAAATCTAGTGATAACAGCCAATCTCCTTGCTGTACTTCCTTAATTATAGTGAAGATGGACTCCATCCTGAAGCTCTTTACCTGCAGGAAGGATTTATTGACCTCAGATCTAGCCCTGGTCGAAAATCCCCAGTCTTTTTCTTTAACATGAATAAAGTTAAACATATGCCTTTCCCCCAAAACTTCTGAAGTACTAGTTTTATTACCCCATCTATTAGGAGCTGTTGAACATGAGATACCAAAATCTTCCTCTTGGCCATTTGCAGAGGAATTTGTGACACAACGAAAAGATTCCGTCTTGGTTTCTCTTTGAATTCTAAATACTATCCTCTTGTTATTGTGTGTAGTACCCCCTGATCTGTAATGGACCTCGCCCAAACTTGCTTGAAGTCTTCTGGGTTTCCCTAAAACTTGAGCTGCCAATTGTTCATAATGATTGCTTTGTGAATTTTGTATTCTCTTGCTTAGGCTTCTGGGCTTTAAACAATGGTGACTGACCTCCTCCTCTCCATTGCGACTGTATACCTTGTCCCATTGTTCTGGACCTCTGTTCTCTAAAGGAAGGCCTGCTCTGAAGGGAATGTCTATTTTGAGTGACCTCTGATGCTTTTCCAAACTTTTTTCTTGAGGTAGGAAGACACTTTTTCCTCCCATTACTCATTTAATGATCCCATCTGACCTTCAAATGCCAGATTACACAAATTCATCTTAGATGCCTTGTCTGCATACCATGCTCTCAGCCATAATGCTGGCTGCCACTGACAACGCCATTGCTCTTGAAGATGATCTTACCAAGTCCACTGAAGACTCGGTAATGAAATCTGCTGCTAGCTTAATTTCTGCTAAAGTGTCTATGATATTTATTCTATCGACACCTTTCTTTAGGGCCGATTCAATATTTTGCAACCGCATCAGCATTGCTCTTGATACTGGTGTAAGTGCAAATGCCGGTCTGCATGTTGCCCCCAACGCTACATAAGACTTCTTGAGTGATGCCTTCATCTTCCTATCCATGGGGTTTCAGAAATATACTACATCTTCTACAGGTAAAAGTGTTTTTATTGGCAATCTCGAGACAGCCGTGGTTTGTCCCATATTTGCTCCTCTTCCAATGGAAATTGGTACACCCTTTGCACCTTTGATGGAATAGGAAATTTTGCATCTGTTTTTTTCCCATTCCTTTACAATCAACTCCTTGATTAATTCATGTAAAGGGAATGTAGCCTTCTCTTTTCTAAGGAATTTAAAAGGTTAAGAAAGTAAAGGTAAATTTACTTGCGTTCTAACTGCCCTTATCAGCGGTTCCACAATCTCAAAGGTAGAGAAACTCTCTTCTTCTAATACTTCCTCATCTTCTGAAACCCCCCTTTCTTTCCATCTTGGAGATCTAACCCTAAACTCCTGTCTTGGGCTATGTTCAATTTCCTCCCTGGACCGCTTTGCTGACTTAAGTCCTTCTGTTACTGCTCCTTTATCCAGCACATTACATCCGCCATATCTGATGTTGCGTCTCCAGACAACCTTTATGTGAAACTTTGACACAACTTTGAATGTTTCATTGCTGGACTGTCACATGAAACACAATTATTATATTTCTCCTTGCTGGTCCTCTTTCTGGGGGGGACGGGACACACTTAAAACAAAGCAAATTACCCTTAGCACTATTTTGCCTGCCTGACAACACTACAAACTTACCATGACCATGGCTCACCTCCTATTCTCATTCATAGCATTGTCCGGGCTACTGGACAACTTCCTTGACTACTTAGTGGTCAGACTGATTGGAAAATGACCAGCAGGTGGTGCTGTTGTAACAAAATTCATTCATATTAACAGTACATGTATCCCTTAATATCTTGAAATAAAAACAAAATAAATAATAATTGTACACTGCAAAATTTCTTAGAATAGCACCCTCATCAATTTTACATTCACTTATTTTAAAGGTTTACGTATCCTTTAAGGTGTGTGTGCTGGAACGCAAATCTCCTCCCCTCAAACCTAACTCTCTAAGTTCTACCCCACTGCCAGTCTAAGACAAGCGAAACCAATATCCCTAGCATTGGATAATCCAGATATGCTGGGTGGTAAAGAAAATGACTCCTGGGTTGCGTAATAAAGGGGTCTGATCTGCTGACCTCCTCTAAGGAAGTACTTTGCTAGGTCCTACCAGGGAGAGAAGTTGAACACCCCAGGTATGGGATCCCAAAACTGGGTCCTGGTGAGCCACAAAATAAAAAACACTCCAAAATCCTTCACACTGGCAAGGACAGAAAAAAAACATAGCCTACATAGGGAGGTGTACTATATAGGAATATCATTTGCGGATTCTGTCCTATCATTGGTAAGAGGGCGAGGAAAACCCATAGGTGTGTAGGCTGAAGTGAGGGAAACACTGGCACACAGGGAACTTTATGCAGGGTTACCCCTTGCGTTTATTAAGTGCGGACGTGCAACGTTTTCGGGGCGAGCCCCTTTATCAAGCATCAGGTGTAGGCTGCCATAGTGACCAGGGAAAACTGAATTTTGGAGATGATTTTCTAAGACAGAAACAGAGATTTATAATGTTCATGCTGGTAAAAACCTGTGACCCATCCATTGCCCTCCTCTGTATTTTCTGAATATTGCAGGAGTGCATGGTGGCATACTGACATTCTGTGGGAAATATTAATGGGAATACAATCCCTGGTCTTCGAATGAGTTCCAGATTTGAGAGAAGCCATATGACCTGTCTGAAATACCAGTAGCTTTTATTTAAAGCTCATCCATATGATAGGTCATTAGTCAAGCATATACACATGACAAATCTGCAAGAAGACAGCAACTGATCAAACTGTGGTTCCTGGACACTAAAATGACATGTCTTCAGTGCACTCACAATCTCCAGAAGTAATGTCATCACAAGAACTATTCATAGGGAGGGTAGAGTTTTTATGGGTGATCAGAAGCAACCAAATATTAAATTACCATGTACAATGTCAGGCATCAGTTGGTTGGAATGGTTTAAAGGTCACTGCCACTGTCTGTAGCAGAGAAAACATGTTCCATGGAGTGCTAAATGGAAGTCTGCTGGAAAAGTCTAGCTTTGGCAGATGCTAGGAGAATACTATCTGTCTAAATGCATAATGCTGACCTTGAAGATACCAGTCCTTGATTGGGGCTATAGTCCACAGTTTAGGCTATTGCCCTGGTTTAAGCCTTAATGTCCCAGTGTATAATTACATTCTTAAAAATGTTGTGCTTTGTGGCAACATTTTGAAAAGGATCTTTCCTTTTCTAACACTATAATGCCCCATTGGAACACAGAATGGGAGCCAGGCCTGATCCCTAGCATCAGTATATCTTGTGGCTGCTTACAATGAAATCCCGTCAACAATGTTCCAAAGTGCACTGCTTTCCCAGAGAAACAGATGTTGTTATAGCAGCAAATACCAACTTCATAGTTATGCCCTTGGATTGGGAATGAGATGTTGGACAGGCAGAAGTCTGGATACTTTTTACCGTATAGTCTGTCATACATATCAAATCACTCTCTTTTTAGTAGGTTGTGTTAATGGATACTAACACTGGGAGCTATAGGAAAATGTGGACTCACATTTATCATCTTAGGCATGATACCCAGATCTCAGGGTAATAGCAAACCAGACTAACTATTGATCCTTTTGTAAACAAGATTATAAGTCAATCACATTCATGCAACAGATCCAGATGCATTTTATTAACAGAGGTATCAGGGAATGTAAGAAAAAGTCGCCAAACGGAAAAATATTTCCAATGCAAAAACGTATTCCTTAATGTAAATTTAATATAGCTTTTGCGAACCTAGAAACTATCCAGCAACCTCATCAAGCTAATATTTTTGATTGCATTTGTAAGCAATGTATATAGTAAAAATTCTTACTGAAAAAGTCATCATAAATGATTCTGATTAATAATCACAATATGCAGACTGCACTGGGTCTACGGATACAAACCTCTACACAGTCACCGGCTGTTTTATAGGGAAACAAACAAAGCTGCTCAAGGTCAGAGAAGTAAGGTGGGGGGTTCCACCCTGCCATTTGAAAGTATGATCATTCCCTATCTGCAGATGTCAGAGCAAGTAAAATGAAGGGAGAATTTCACTGCATACAGTCAGGTTTCTTATAAAAATGTAACGTATTTTTTAATTAAAGTATATTGGAGATAGATTTATTTTCATTAAAGGGATACTGTCATGGGAAAAAATAATTTTTTCAAAATGAATCAGTTAATAGTGCTGCTCCAGCAGAATTCTGCACTGAAATCCATTTCTCAAAAGAGCAAACAGATTTTTTTATATTCAATTTTGAAATCTGACATGGGGCTAGACTTTTTGTCCCAGCTGCCCTAAGTCATGTGACTTGTGCTCTGATAAAATTCAGTCACTCTTTACTGCTGTACTGCAAGTTAGAGTGATATCACCCCCCTCCCTTCCCCCCTCAGCAGCCTAACAACAGAACAATGGGAAGGTAACCAGATAACAGCTCCCTAACACAAGATAACAGCTGCCTGGTAGATCTAAGAACAACACTCAATAGTAAAAACCCATGTCTCACTGAGACACATTCAGTTACATTGAGAAGGGAAAACAGCAGCCTGCCAGAAAGCATTTCTCTCCTAAAGTGCAGGCACAAGTCACATGACTGGGGGCAGCTGGGAAATTTACAAAATGTCTAGCCCCATGTCAGATTTGAAAATTGAATATAAAAAAATCTGTTGAGAAATGGATTTCAGCGCTATATTCTGCTGGAGTAGCACTATTAACTGATGTGTTTTGAATAAAACATGTTTTCCGATGACAGGATCCCTATAAAGAAAGTAAAAATGCAGTTTAATTTGTTTGCCTTTACATCCCCCTTTAAAGCCCCTCTTTTTTACTGGGACTATGAACTAGTACTCAGTGTCCATCAACTGCCGTTCCAAATATTGGGAATCTTGGTACAATTCAACAATGCATTTTGACAATAATGGCACTTTTGTATCTCATCCAGAAAAGCTGCTTTTCTAGTGGAGGTAGAAAATATTTAAAGATGATGAACTTACCCCTCTTGGCAAGCACATTTTCCCATAAACCTACATTTTGGGTAAATACTCAAAGCCATATATATAATTCTGGAAATAGCTAGTGATGCACATAGTTCTGGAGGAAAGGTCTAGAGGGGAGCAGCAATCCCTAGTGGTATACCATTTTATACACTTTAGCCCAGCATTATGTACTTTGTTCCTGGCTGGATTAACTACAACAGGGTCACACTTCACTGCACCCTTTGGCAATTGTGGGACTAACTTTAAATTGCAGGAGTACAGGAACAAACACTAACTCATTCCATGCAGTGTGTTCCACTTATAACCAAAGAGGTTAAAATACTTTGTAGTATAATAAGAGCTGGAATCTCTCTCCTTGGACAGGTGAAATTCTTTCAGTCAAGAGTGCCGTCCAGACTTAATGGAATTGTTCATTAGAAAGTCCCCAGAGTAATATTACCTTTGTTTGGTTTAGAGCAGACAGTCTTTTCAGCAGAAAAACCTGACCCTTGACCTTTATATTGCAGATGTTGTCTAATATGGCCTCAGGACACACAGATTTCTACACCAGTTTTTTTTTTCTTCTTTAAATCCCTGTGTGAAAATGCCCTAAGAAATGTCCAGATAGTATCTTTCCTAAAGAAAAAACAGAAATGCAATCCCGCCAGAGCCTTATAAGATTGCAGAAGATTTTTTGTACTTCTTCTTCCATTTATTTCCATTTAAATAGACAGTACAATATGAGGGCATTAGTTAATATAATATTAATATAAGCTAAGAGTATTCACTTTTTTGTAGATTTTTGTTTATGAAAAGGAAAAAAAATTAAGAAAATAATACTTTTCCCACTATGCCAGAAGCAAAATAACCCTATATAGCCAAAAGTAAATCCACACCAGAGAAAGAGAGGCAAAAATGCTGTAATCAAATGACATAAGTAAGGCAATCCGGAACAAATCAGCATCATGAGTGAAAGAAACATTTTTTTTTTACAACAAAGATCAATATAAGGCTGAAAAAACACAGCTGAAAAGCGATTCTGGGTGTATTTCCCTTACAGCCAAAATGCTAAAAAAGTACTTTAAAAAATAGATTTTTTTTTTTGAAAAACGACATATTCATTCATGCAATGCCTGATTATAGTTGCCATGTCTGTACATCTATTTGTAAGATCCATATTGTGGGAGTTGCCTTCTTCCACTCCTGTCTCATTCAGGGTATTTTATTTCATTAGCTCTTGCATTTCCTTGGTGTAAATTTAGAGTAGTACTTGCTAACATATGAAAATAACACATACATTTGTGACATGGTAACAGACAGTGGCAATGTTTGTAGGTTAAAGGACAAGTTAAACTAAATATTAACTTTTCACCTTTTGGAGTTTCCGCTTTTGGTCAGCCCCTGCTTGGTGTTTGTGATAATTCACCTGTGTGATCTGGACTATGTTCATATATATTGATAAAACAGTGTTTATTCCCACAAACCTGTTTTATAATTCATGCTGATAAAGAAAATATTGTGAAGCCAAACATAGCTTGCAAAATTGAAAATAAGGCAACACTAGACTGTTTTTTGCACTTAGCACCATGTGTTTGGCTGACTGCACATGATCACAAGCCTGTGCAATCCATTTAGGAGCAGCTTGGCCTCTGAGTCCAGCACTGACAGCTGGGGGACATCTGCAAGGCAGGGAGTGGCAAGACCCACAGCCCACACTCTGCCCTGTTCTTGCTGACCCTGCTCTCTGTGCTGAGCACCAGAGTTTTCATCATACAGAGTTCTGCTGGCAGGAAGCATAAATCCTTACGGAATTAACGCTCCCCATGGTTCCTATATGGCCCCTATTGTCTATACATGTAGTGACCCAACAAAAAGTCCTACTTGCTCCTATAAATATGGAAAACATATTTAATATGCTATCAAAGTGAAAGGCAGAACTACGTGGTAGCTTTGTTTTGCAGTCAATGGGCTATGATCAAGCTCTGAGCCCAATGAACTTCATGCAATGGGGTGTTAAGCTTTTTAGCTCTGCATTGATCCAGATTTTAAACTGCTCTATGGTTGTTAGTGGAATTCAGTGGCACAGTAGTGGAATGTTGCATTACTGCTTGGAAATGCTGGAGAAAAGTCATAGGTTTTATCTACCCAAGGCACTATTGGCAATTATTTGTATTTTCTCCCATGTTTGTGTATATAATATACAGGTGCTAGATAAAGAAAGGATAAAAATAAATTCTAAACAAGCAGACGTGGACCCTCTGTGCACTCTAGGAAATCCGCAAGGTCACAGATATAAAAGTAAAAGCAACTTTTATTGAAAAAAAAAAATATGGACATCTCTAGAGGCCTTATGCATTTCATTCTCAGCAAGCACTTAGTCATGGGCTAAAAAATTAATAAATGCTGTCAAGCAGTGGTTTAAACAGCAGGCATGGCTATGAATAGGCGAGGGGGGCCTAAATAAAAAGATAAATAATGATAGCATGTGCTTCTTGCTTTCTTCAGACAGGTCACATTGTCTAATTTCCATATACTCTCATAGTATTATACTCATAGTTCCCAGGGAGCCAAGAAATAAGATTTCATGAATTAGACCAAACATGTGGGTAGCCAAGTACATAGATTTATAAATCAGCTTGTGGCTGAACAGGACCAAATCAGAAGACAATCAGTGTGTGGATGGTTATTCTTTATATTCCTTAGCTAAATTCTGCATTCACACGAGTAACTGCGGCACACTACATGGAGAATATCATTTTCATAAATCATTTTAAAACTCTGATATGATTTTGCTGGGGATTCCAGTAACTACAGAGTGCAATGAATGCCTCTTGTAATAACTTTAATAAATAACAGCTCTGTTAAATATTAATGAAGATATGTAGTCTGTGTAGGCTGTGAGAATAGAATGCTGACCATGCATACTCTCTGTTTTGTTTATATAGATAAGTAAAAATCAAGTCTTTAAAAGCTGAGAAATGATTTGCAGGGGAATTGAAATAGTGGCAAGGAGCATGATATCCAAGTAGGGTTGCCAACTTTTCTGGAGAAAAAACATGCTTTTCTATAGTTTTATCTTCCTACCCTATTAATATGGCATCAAGCATATTTTTTACCAGCCAGGAGACAACCCTAGTTCCAAGCCAGGAGTAGGCAGAGATGGGTATTCCAGGTAAGGTCCCACCATGTCCTGGCTGTAAATCTCCCAGCAAGTAATTATTGTTGAGGAAATGCCTGTTAAATCAATCATGTGTGTTTTCTCTGATACCTGCTAGTGTGGCTGTGAAAAGGGACACAGGTCTTTCTACTGACTAGAACAGGAGGCATGAGGTGTTGCACTGCATTGGAATTACCACCTGGAAATAAACAATTTAATTTTTGATGAGATAATAATCAAATGAATAGGAAGTGATCCGCAGCAGGAGGAGTGACAATTTGTTCCATTTCCCTTGCTATTTTAGTCACTAACGTTACTGTTTAGTGATGTATGGCTCAAGTTTCTCTTGACCCGCTCTGTCCCCTTTATTTATAGACCTGTGCCTGCCCCATGGTGACATTACAAAAGTGGCGGGGCAGGCCTGAGTCTATAAATTCAGGGAACGTAAGTCGCCAGTGTGAGTTTGCGGAAGGGAGTGCTCGATCTGAACGTGCATGAGACCCCGAAGATTTTTAGACCAGCCAGCCCGACTCACATGGGTTTTAGGGCCACACGATAATGAAGTGCTCGACCCCTGTGTTCCGTCTCGTCAGACCAGGTGCTTAGTGGTCAATTACCCTCTCTGCCATGGGTTGAAATCATATACTCAGTCCATACGACCATAGCACACTGACAAATAGGTTTCTGTTGCGTTTCAAATGCTTTATTGGCTCATTACAGTAGAAAAAGGCAACCTTTCGGCCGCACAGGGCCCTTTATCAAGGTTTTAGGGCCGGCCTTCACATCACTATTACTGTTATATTAGTCATTGGATGATATGTCATCAAGGCCAAGTAAGGAGGCCCTGCGATTGCAGAGGGCCCATTGGGTCACTGCCACTGAATGATAAGCAGCTTGGTGTATCTTTATGAAAATTGTTTTATTCCCTTTTAGGGGACCTTGAAAATGTTCCTGACAGTGAGATTTTTGGGTTTGGGGAGGATAATTAAAGGGACTATTCTAAACAACTTTTCAATTGGGCTTAATTTTTTCTTTTTATAGTTTTTGAATTATTTGCCTTTCGCTCCTGACTTTTACCAGCTTTCAGCAAAAAAAATGCTCTGTAAGGCTACAAACGTATTGCTATTGCTACTTTTTATTACTCATTCCAATCAATGAATGGTTGCTAGGGTAACAAGCAACCATAGTGTTGAAAGTGCAGACTGGAAAGCTGCCGAATAAAAAGTGAAACAACTCAAAAAACCACAACTAATAAAAAAAAATGAAAAGCAATTGCTAATTGTCTCAGAATATCATTCTCTATGTCGTACTAAAAGTTAAAAGGAAAGTGAACAATTCTATTAAATACTGTACATATTCCACACCCATGGACCAGTTCCATCGTTTAATACCCCAGAACACATGGCAGAACAAATGCATAGAGTTGCCTCCTGGCTACTACTTTACTGGCATGGCAGGTAAAACCTATTATTTATGCCAATGTTATTAACAGCAGGAAAAGTGACAAATACGGGAAGGAAGATAAAGTACATACAGTGGGGAACTACCGGGGAAGCAGGGGGTGCAATTGTACCAGGGACCAAGCCTGCCGGCAGTTCGAGTGAGCGAAAAAATGCTTAAAACCGCTTCCAGAGGGGAGTGGGAGGCTGCACAGTCTGCACCCAGGCCAGCCTCACAATAGTTACGTTACTGAGTACATATTTCATTTATAAAACATTATATAACACATGACAGGCCAATTACAGAGCCAATTGAATGTACAGGTATGGGATCTGTTAACCAGACACGTTATCCAGAAACATGGGAAGGCCATCTTACATACATAGTTACATAGTTAGTTACATAGTTAAATTGGGTTGAAAAAAGACAAAGTCCATCAAGTTCAACCCCTCCAAATGAAAACCCAGCATCCATACATACACCCCTCTCTACTTTTAATTAAATTCTATATACCCATACCTATACTAACTATAGAGCTTAGTATCACAATAGCCTTTGAGATACTAAGCTCTATAGTTAGTATAGGTATGGGTATATAGAATTTAATTAAAAGTAGAGAGGGGTGTATGTATGGATGCTGGGTACATAGACTCTATTTTAATCAAATAATACAAATCTTTAAAAATAATTTCCCTTTTCTCCATAATTATAAAACAGTACCTTGTACTGAGGTATAATAAATCTTTTCTGGGGGGGGGCAAAACCATCCTATTGGGTTTATTTAATGTTTACATGCATTTCTAGTAGACATAAACTATGGAGATCCAAATTAAGGAAAATTATCAGTAAAACACAAGGTCCCATACCTGTGTAAATCTCAGCACTAGGGAGCTCTCTAACACTGCAGCCATGTGTCCTCCCCAAGTGCCAGGACAGAGAAGCTGAGGATAGGGTTACATAGGACTGGAGAAGGGAGAACTCTGACCGGGGAGGGGAGACACAGATGGGAGGCTCCAAACTTTTAAGTTACAGGAGCCGAAACCCTTCTCCAGTCACTGAGCTGTAGAACCTCCAGGGGAATAACAATGTTTCTCGCTAACCAAGGTATTACTCATTAACCAAGTGATACACTAAATCCCTTCCTTGGCTGCCGGGTCTCCATGCAATAACCTCCCCCCCTCTGCTGCTCATACTGAGCTCGGCCAGAAGGATGCTGGGGAGAGAGGTCCGGCTGCGCTGGAGAACGTGCGTCCTGCGCCTCCTCGCTATCTCTCTCGCACTCCTACTCTGTACTCACTTCACTGCGGAGCTCAAGCGGAGGTCCTGGAGCCCAGAAAGACCGGTGCCAAAGATGGAGAGTACTGACAGGGATCTCAGTAATAAGCGGCCAGAGGAAATGCCAAGCAGAAGGCAGGTGATCTATGTGAGGAGAAGCAGTAGCAGCAGCAAGGCTGCCAACCCTCACACTCACCGGAGGGACAATAATAAGGTCAGTGAATACCTGGGCATCTGCTTACTGGCATATCTCTATTATTGAGCAAAAAAGCTATGAGAAAGCACTTTTTCGATTCACATTTATCAGTAGTACTAACAGTATATGGAATGCATTACTAATGCTGGGCTCCTGGGTTCAGTCTTTTTATTGTTGGCATTGAGCTGCTTTGAGCAGAGGTTTGGCCAGTCATCATCATCACATGGCTTTGCTGTTTTTTTATACATGGCTCTAGGTACTTTTCTCTGCCCATGAACAATATTCTGAAATTGCCAGCACTGCATTTTAACCCGCTCTGCTAAATTTGGTGGCAAGTAAGTAGTCAGATTCATTAATATTCACTACTGTGAACTTATTCACAAGTGCTCCTAATCATTAGCTGTTCTAGAGCTTCTTAAATGCCGGGCTGTCACTTCTTGTCATAATAAATTCACAAAATCTTGATGTAATATGTTAATAATTCAAGAAATGCCTTTGCAGAATTTTTAATAAAAGTGCCTCACTTTGCTAAACACAGTTTTTGCCTCAAGGCAAGAAAATACATTACTTTCAATATCTGTTTTCCCCCTTGGGCGAGAAAAGGTTAATTATATGGTAGGAGTGTGCTGCTCTGCTGGGCTTTGTGTGTGCCACCTGTAGTGTGACATCCAAATAACAGGAGCAGGATCATGGAATGCAGAACACACCTCTCAGAGCATGAAATCATTGTCAGAGCCTTTTAATGTCCTCATCTGCTAAATTGCACTTTCTAGGTTAGCTGGTTAATTTAGTGTTTCAGCAGCGTCTCCCATATCTGTACTCTATATGCAACTGTATATAACTTAATGATGCACACAGGACCGTCATCAGAAATCGCAGGGCCCCGTACGACAAAATTTCCTGGGACCCCTGGGCTGCGCCCAACGCAAGCCCCACCTACAGGTCCACCCTCCCCACCACACAGTAAAAAAACAATAAAAATATTGGTGGCTAGGGTTCCCACATGTTAATAAAAAATAAAAAGATATTGGTGGTCAGGGCCCCCCATAAAAAAACATTTGTGGCCAGGGCCCCCCCATTAAAAATATTGGTGGCTAGGACCCCACATAAGAAAAAAAAAATGGTGGCCAGGGCCCCCCCTACATTATAAGAAAATTGGTGGCCAGGCCCCCTTAAATGTCCATGCCTTCCCGAAGTCAGCAGCTCTCAGAAAGATGGGGGGCCAGGCTAATCAAGTAAGTGTGGCATGGCCGGGGCCCCCCTTACCCTCGGGGCCCCCTACAACTCTCCCCCCTGTCCCCCCCCTGATGGCTGCCCTGGATGCACAGAGCCCAGGAATCATTTAACTTCTGGCCAAATCTTACCACATTTTTTCTGATTGAAACTTTTGTTTAAAGGGGTTTTTAGCTTTCAAATTCATTTTTAGTATGATGTAAAGACTGTTATTCTGAGACAATTAGGTAATTATTCAGCAGCTCTTCAGTTATCAGTTTCAACAATCTGGTTGCTAGGGTCCAAATCAACCTAGCAACCGGGGGGAATAGCTTTATAACAATAAATTTGTAGCCTTACAGAACATTTGTTTTTTTTAGATGGGGTCAGTGACCCCCATATGAGAACTGGAAAAAATCAGATAGTTAAAAACAATAAAAAATAAATCATGAAGACCATGAATGAATTTTCAAATATATATCAAATATATAAATATATCAAATATATATATATATATATATATATAATATATATATATATATATATATATATATATATATATATATATATACACACACACAAGCATGACACTAGCTGCCACTTGTACCTTGAAAGAAACATCTGGCACTAGGTGCAGGTTAAAGCATCAGGGGATGCAGATCAGTCCTGTCCTATACTGGGACAGGTTCCAAGGTCAAGGCCCCTTTGTGGTCTGTGTCCTCTTCTGCTGTCTAACTTGCAAATCGTGCATATGTATCTCTCCCACCCCTCATGAATACAGCAGTGCCGAACTCAGGCAGCATTGTATTTGTGGGGGTAGTGGTGCGGTCAGACTGGTGCTTTTGGGCACAGGGCCCTTCATAGGAACTGAGCAGAACTGGGCCGTCAGGGCCCACCTGATTTCTCCCAGTGTCACACCAGCCCAGTTCAACACTGATCATTGTGCTCTGAAAAAGAACACAGAGACCTGTGGCAATCTGCCAATGCCAGAAGGTGTTAAGTAAATAACTTAATTAGCAGTGATGTAACTACCATGTAGCAGTCTGCTGTATGGTAGTGAGCCCTCGTATTAGAGTCCAGCATGGAACCAATTCTTGTAGCAGTAGCACAGTAGGAGTTAGGCCACCCTTAATTAGCCTTAGTATTCCTCTGAAACATTACATTCATGTAACTTTAGACCTATGGATCACTGTTGGCAACATGGCAACCCTATATTTTGCAGATGCTGCAAGTTTGTGATTTTTAAATTTCAAAATGCAACTTAGATTTTAGATTCAGCTCAGTATTTAGCCAATGTGGTATTCTGTATACGAAAGACTACAAAACTTAACATAACCATGTGCAAAGCCACAAACACACTTGCTAGAACCCTAAACAACTGAATTAATACTGTCTCCTTGCACATTTAATTTATCTTCCTTTGATAGATTTATGCACATTTTTTTCCTGAAAATGACAGTTCTTCCCCTTAGCAAGTATGCTGTTGGGTGCATCCTCCATCAGCCTTCTGGAAGATCATTATTCACTCTGCTCTCTCATCCAACTGCATTCAGCTTTCTGCTGTTTTTAGAAAAAGAAAATCTCTGTTTTGTGCACCTATTTACTTTATACCCAGAAACGTGCAGGTTATGAGTTGGCTTGTGCTCAGGTATAGAAGGAAAGAAGGAAATGTTAGACCTTTTTACTGTGAGCTTTTTGTCTTTTGAAGAATGGCATAATTGTTATGCTCATAAAATTGCACAATGGGAATGTCAAACTCCAGACCTCAGGCTATTGAGCATCTTCTCATGGTTAAGATCCTGTAGTTGCCATGCTTGCTCTAGAATTTGGGAATTCTAGAATTAACAATCAGTTGCCTTAAGTTTTGTTCCAAGGGTTGATCAGAAATGTCTTTATTTGTGGTAAGGCCAGAATCACTGTATGGATTTTTAAAATTCAGCTTACATCTCCCCCAGGTTGTTGCAAAACTGAGACTTCAATAATAGACTAACAGCTGGATGTAGCTTGTTGGGCACATTCCCTGGCCCCACATTTTATTGATAGTTTAACTTAGCAGATGCAGACATTTTTAAATAAGGGGGATTATTTACAAGTTTATGATCATGAAATTGACAAGTCACTATATCCGGTCAGAGTATTCACATGTGGTTGTCCCAGCTATTTATTTCTAGCCATATTTTTTATATGCTTGGCTGGTGGCCAGCTTTTCAGACATTTCATGCGATTGAGTGAGTGAAGGAAATGCCTAAATGCCATACAGTTGTGCCTGCTAGTAAGAAGCTTGACCTCAATAGTTGCTGTTTACAATCTACAACAACAAAACAAAAATGTAACCATCAGACATAATTATGCTCAAGGCCATAAACGGTGCTGTGCTTCTTTCAGAAAAAACAGGCTGCTCCTTTGATTTCAGCTTGATTTATTTGGCTTGATCCAAGCCACAAGGGACAGGAAAAGTGAATGCAGGTGACCATGGTGTACAACCCCATTTCCAAAACAGTTGGGACACTGAGTAAAACATAAATAAAACAGAATGCAATGGTTTGCAAATCATTTAAAGGGATCCTGTCATCAGAAAACATGTTTTTTTCAAATGTATCAGTTAATAGTGCTACTCCAGCAGAATTCTGCACTGAAATCCATTTCTCAAAAGAGATTTTTTTATATTCAATTTTGAAATCTGACATGGGGCTAGACATTTTGTCAATTTCCCAGCTGCCCCCAGTCATGTGAATTGTGCCTGCACTTTAGGAGAGAAATGCTTTCTGGCAGGCTGCTGTTTTTCCTTCTCAATGTAACTGAATGTGTCTCAGTGGGACATGGGTTTTTACTATTGAATGCTGTTCTTAGATCTACCAGGCAGCTGTTATCTTGTGTTAGGGAGCTGCAATCTGGTTACCTTCCCATTTTTCTTTTGTTTGGCTGCTGGGGGGAAAAAGGGAGGGGGTGATATCACTCCAACTTGCAGTACAGCAGTAAAGAGTGATTGAAGTTTATCAGAGCACAAGTCACATGACTTGGGGCAGCTGGGAAATTGACAATATGTCTAGCCCCATGTCAGATTTCAAAATTGAGTATAAAAAAATCTGTTTGCTCTTTTGAGAAATGGATTTCAGTGCAGAATTCTGCTTGAGCAGCACTATTAAATGATACATTTTGGAAAAAAAATTTTTCCCATGACAGTATCCCTTTAAACCCCATTTTAAATTGAAAATAGTTTTAAAAATGACATATCAATTGTTGAAACTGAATGAGTCTATTGTTTTCTGAAAAATATATTTTGATTTGAATTTGATGCAAGCAACACACTTAAAAAAGTTTAGAAAGGGGCAATAATTTTTTTTTATCTGGAAAAAAAGGAAAAATCTATTAATAAACTATAAGTAAAAAAAAAAAAAGAAAGGGGCAATAAAAGACCAAAAAAGTAGTGTAATGCTAAAAAAAAATATTGGCAACAGGTCAGTAACATGATTGGGTATAAAAAAACACACTTGGTCTGGGGTTCCGTAATCACTGTGAAACACTGTGAAGGTAAATACAGCAACAATTTACAAATAACATTCCTCAAAATAAAAAATATAAAGAATTTAGGGATTTCATTATCTACAATACATCATATTCTTAAAAGATTTAGAGAACCTTGAGAAATCTCTGTAGGCAAGGGACAAGGCCAAAATCCAAGATTGGTTGGCCATGATCTTCGGTCCCTCAGATGGCACTACATTAAAATCAGACATGATTAAACTTGCATCCAAAAAATGCAAGTTACATTTTTTTTATTAAATGTTGATAAGCCTAGTGATTTGAATGTTGTGAAAGCAAAGTAACTTTGTCTAGTGGTCTTGTTGAATATTCTGTGTAGATTTTATAACCCATAGTCCTATGTATACATGCTATGAGTAGGGCCCTTACTTGTAATCCTCATACACCCTTCTCTGATGACATATAAAAATAAAGACTAGTCCAACAATTATCATTCCTAATGATGGGATAATATTCTCATTTTAGTGCCAGTGGCCAGCAACTTTTCTTTTTGTAGAAAGCTTCACTTTACAAACCTGATACCACCATGCCTGCAGTTAGATCTTTATGGTGGGCAGCAAAATGACATAAGGCTACACTAGGCATCAATGGCTTTTGTTGTGTGGTCATGAGCATAGGAAACTTCTCATGTTCATGTAATTATTGCTCTCACCCTAAGACTTCATTTCGTGGGCTTTACAGAGGGAACAGCTGTGCACCAGAAAGCTCAATATAGCTTAGTGTAGTTTCTGACAATAACATTCAGTGATAGCAGGCCAGGGTCCCTTTCAGACACAAGAGCGATTGTTCGGAAGCACAAAGGGAATGCACAGATACACCAGATTAGGTTCTGACTCTGCTTCTTTAACCTTTAAGACGGTGATTCCCAAACTATGGGGCTGGCCCCTTTAGGAGAACCTAAAATGGTGCGTTTGGATGTAAATGTATATTTTGGTGTTTTAAACTATAGCAATGTATCCTTAGCATTGTTCTAAAGTACACATTATATTTAGATCAAGAGATTAAATTTTGGATAAGGAATGGAACATTATAATGAAGAAAGAGCAGTAAGTCATATCAACCTATACTGCCGAGAATTTGATCATTAGCAAAGCTAAATTAATTTCACCGTGCCCAACACTGATTACACTGGTTTTTGGTATGTCAAATTTGACATGCCGATGCAAGTTTCTATCTTTGGACTTGGCATAGTTATTATTGTTTGCAGTTTTGTTTTATGATGCCCTAAAGGCACTTATATTGTTATCCCTGCCCAAAAACATTTTACCCAGTGTTATTTGAAGTATAAATGAGGTATATGGGCACATTTATTTCCTTTAGAGCAGGCTCAGGCCCCTCCCTAAATTTCACCTAAGCCTAAGCTTTCTTCTGAGTCCAGTTAAGTGCTGCAGCTGTAGACAATCTTGGGAAATCATTTTTGACTTTCCAGTTCCCAAGAGTTTGTGTGAATGAATAGCCTGCCACCCCTGTCTTGTCATACAGAAAATGCAAAAAGGCCCATAATCTCTACAGCTTCATATAAATTTTACATCCAACATGGTTGCACTGTAATCTTTTATTCTGATAAGAAAAGTAGAAGTTGCATAGAATAAGCACGTGTTTATTAATTTAAAGGTAATCTACTGTACCTCGTCCTCCTTTTGATTAGAGCTAGTGGAGCAAATATCCTATACATGGATTTATTTTACAGCAGATTTTGGCAAAATTTAAATGAAAAACAAATACCAAGCAAGTAATTGCACCATGAGTCACTGGCACAGCTAGGAAGAGCTAAACACGTTTTAACAAGACATAAAGACTAACATGGTGTCAGAATTTAATGGATCTGTAATTCTAAAGCATCTCATTGCAATTTACTTTGAAGCCACATGTTTGATCAGCCTCATGTCAAAGGGATTGACACTGCGACGGCACTGATGCCACAGAAAATAAGCTTCTCATTGTAAAGTTTAGGAAACCAACCAGTTACTTACTGCCCTGTTATGATGTTTCAGCAAACTATAACAGGAGACTACCCGCAACAGGGACCACTCTACGTGCAAATGGCTCCTGCTTAATATGTTTAACTCCATGCAAGCACAGACACTAGTAAGTGAAAGTACTCATTAATTAAAACAAACAAGAACAAAGGGAGCAATGGTGATAAAAGACTGAAAAGAAAACTTAAAAGGGCCGCATCCTGCAACATCTATGAATATGTGAGTCACTGTCTAATTGTCCTAATTGACATGCTTTCCCTGAGCAAGCACCATCAAGTTTTGTTATTCCTGGCTAAAGAAGCTCAGAATAAAGACACACCACATTTTTTAAGCAATATGAATCAGCAAAAAGGCCAAATGAATTTAGGTACAGGAAGGGGATTAGCATCCTGCACTTATTTTCTTTCCTTGTGGGGAGAATGCTGATAAAAAAGAACTAGCATCCAAACTGCATTCTATATTCTTCATTCTGTTTTATATTCGTGTCATATTCATAGGCTTGTTGATATGCTGTCACTGAGTTTGGTATCCAAAACTAGGGATGTCGCGGACTGTTCGCCCGCGAACTAATTCGCGCGAACATCGACTGTTCGCGTCCGCCGAATGTTCGCGAACGTCGCGCGATGTTCGCCAATTTGGGTTCGCCTTAGCTGGCGCTTATTTTTGACCTCTCACCCCAGACCAGCAGATACATGGCAGCCAATCAGGAAGCTCTCCCTCCTGGACCACCCCCACACCCCCTGGACCACTCCCCTTCCATATATAAACTGAAGCCCTGCAGCGTTATTTCATTCTGCCTGTGTGTGCTTGGGAGAGCTAGTGTAGGGAGAGAGCTGTTTAGTGATTTGAGGGACAGTTGATAGTAACTTTGCTGGCTAGTAATCTACTTGATACTGCTCTGTATTGTAGGGACAGAACTCTGCAGGGATTTGAGGGACATTTTAGGTTAGGTAGCTTTGCTGGCTAGTAATCTACCTTCTACTGCAGTGCTCTGTATGTAGCTGCTGTGGGCACTGCTTCTGATCTCTCATCTGCTGACTGCTGCCTGTAACCCAATAGTCCTTGTAAGGACTGCTTTTATTTTCTTTTTTGTTTTTTTACTTTGCTACTATAAGAGCCCAGTGCTATTAGTCTAGCTGTGTTGGGGAGTGGGACTGGTGTGCTGCTCCTCCTAGTAGTTCACCACTACCAGCACCAACCAGAGTCAAAATTGTTACAAAGTATCTTATTTGCACCTGTTAGCTGTTCTGAGCTCTCTGCCAAAAGCTAATTAAGTTAGAAACTGTTTTTTTTCTGGCTGTTCAGTTCAGAGAAAAGAGGGACTGGTGTGCTGCTCCTCCTAGTAGTTCACCACCACCAGCACCAACCAGAGTCAAAATTGTTACAAAGTATCTTATTTGCACCTGTTAGCTGTTCTGAGCTCTCTGCCAAAGCTAATTAAGTTAGAAACTGTTTTTTTCTGGCTGTTCAGTTCAGAGAAAAGAGGGACTGGTGTGCTGCTCCTCCTAGTAGTTCACCACCACCAGCACCAACCAGAGTCAAAATTGTTACAAAGTATCTTATTTGCACCTGTTAGCTGTTCTGAGCTCTCTGCCATAAGCTAATTAAGTTAGAAACTGTTTTTTTTCTGGCTGTTCAGTGCAGAGAAAAGAGGGACTTTCCAGTACAAAAGAGGTACAGGGGGTTGAGTGGTCAAAAGAGGGACAGTTGGGAGGTATGCAAGTGCCATCTAGCTGTGTGAGCTTTTTCACATTCTGTCTAAATAACAATAATAATTCCGTGTCCGTAAACATCACCTGAGTGATTTTTTTACAGCAGCAATAATATATTCCGTATCCACTACTGTATACGTTGCCCTTGCAGGCATTGTTTGCCCAGTCTTTAACCAAGTGCCACCTAGCTGTGTGAGCTTTTTCACATTCCGTGTCCAGAAACATCACCTGAGTGACGTAGTGTGATTTCTGCCCTTTACAGCACCAAACGCAGCGCTGTGTCAACAATGTATTTTTCAGATACATTTTTGCCCTTGATCCCCCTCTGGCATGCCACTGTCCAGGTCGTTGCACCCTTTAAACAACTTTAAAATCATTTTTCTGGCCAGAAATGTCTTTTCTAGCTTTTAAAATTCGCCTTCCCATTGAAGTCTATGGGGTTCGCGACGTTCGCGAACCGTTCGCATTTTTGACGCAAGTTCGCGAATATGTTCGCGAACATTTTTTCCACCGTTCGCTACATCCCTATCCAAAACTAAATAAATAACCATCCAAAGGAGCAAATGTAACAGTTTTACTCCGTTGTTTTTATTCTATCAGAATGGAAGTCTGTTGATCCCTATTGACATGTATATGGAGTTATCAATTGATCTGGAATAGAAATATAAGCATTACTGTAGTCATCATTTGGATTCAATTGTGGATTCAGTGCAATTCACCATAGTTGTCTTTAAAGAGGTGCAAATAGGGGTGAATATCATAGAATCAACAAATAATTGAACCCAAACAGCTTCTATATAATAAGAATGAGAGATAGGTAAAGCGGAACAAGGTGGTGACAGTAGTGGTAATGACCGCTGTGCTTTATATCTGCTTTGTCCAAACAGTGGCATTTCAGATGTTGCTGAAGTTCAACTTACAGTACTTTCTGGCTATGGAACCTTACCCCAGTTAATTTGAAGTTTCTCTAAAGTGTAGGGAATTAAGCTTCTGTAAAAATGGAGAGTTATATAGACAGGAACTGCTTTCAGAAAGAGACAGTAATGGTCATCTGAGTACCTCGGCAACAGCAGAAGGCACATATATCTTCCCATACCAGGTGTGTCTGTTGGGGTAGACACTACTAATTGACTTACTATTGAGGAAGTTGCTGACAGTAATGATTAGTGCTGTCAGGACCCACTGTTGGTTTTTATGACCTCAGGTACTATTTATAATTACATATCCTTTTGGGAAAATGTTTTATTGCTTTTGCGTCTCAGCTCTGCATAGTTTTATACAAAATTGCCTGTCTCTGCAGTGTAGCAGAATGATCTATTTTTTGTTTGTTTATAGAGGATTTTCTTTTAATATAGTGTACGTTTATCGTGCATGCAGATTTTCATCTCTAGATTTATGTGTGTGGCTTGGAAGGGAGATAGAATGAGCTGTGGGCCTGCCTTGTGATAACAAAAAAGAGACATGCATACTGGAGTGTTGTCACTGCTGATGTAGCAGGTGAGAGTTTGTAGCATTAGCCGGTTTAGCGCCACAGAAGTGCTCTTCTTATTGTCTTTGCAAATAATAACTGAGCCAGTGTAGCATTACCTATTTAACTTGTTCCAGCCAAAGAATGAGCGCTAGCAGCTTTTACAAAGGTGTGCAAAATTCCCATGTTGCTTAGCTCTATGGAGCTCCACAAATCTCTAGTCTTAATTAGCTGTATATAATAGAAATGGCTGGTAGCCTATTGTTCATCCTTGCCCCTTCAGGCTTCCACAAGTGGCTCCCATCCCACTCAAAACACAGTGAATGTAACTAGCAGAAACTTATAGAATTCTATCAAGTGAACAGTAAGAAATCATACATTTTAATTAAATATACGCTATATACTAAAATTATGAATTTAGCTTCACTGTATGTTTTCTTGCATTGTAATATGTAATGTATCACTTTTGATTTATAAACTTCTTTGTTGCTGCCCTGTAATTTTTGGAAGCTTATTCATAAACAGACCATAAAGGGCTCTGTTCTTTGTTCTGCCCATCAAGAAGTATTAGCCCTTGTGCCACAAAAAAGACAAGTGGAGCAAGCAACATATTGTTATTGTTGGATATTAGGTGCTAGGCACAAGGTCAGCATTATCATCATCCATACTCACTCTGTCCTAACCATAGTAGAACCTTTTCACTGTCATAGATACTACATCTCTTTCTCTCAACCAATGTGACACTGTCTGTAACCCACTCTCTCAGCCTTAGCTCCATGCTTCCCCCAAGGACGTAACACTTTCCCTAGCACAGTTCTACTGTTTCCTAACCGTATCCTTGCTAGCTAACATCCAAAGTTCTTTCTCTCCCTCACCTTCACTTCTGCACTTTCTTCCTGTAACTCATGACCTCTTCTTCTAGATTTGGTCCATGACCGAAAGCTCCAACCACAGGCCTGCTCTCTCTTTGCCTTCTTATCTTAAAGCAGGAGTGCCCAGCCCCATTCTTTACTATTGTGGGTTCTACTTTTAGTGATTTTGTCCCATTATGATCTACATCTATAATAACAGTGTTAGCATTTTGTATTGCTTGAATATTACATTGATTTATGGGTAAAGTTATATTGCTATATTTAAGAATTGTATTATTTATTATGTATTATTATATTATTATGATATTATTGTAGTATTATTATAATAATAATTTATTATTATGAACTATTTCTTATGTAACCTTAACAGAATAAATATCTGAATTAAACAGAAGGGTAATTTAGACAAGCTGTAGATCTCAAGACTAGACAGTGTCTTGAGATCTACTAATTACCAGGTCTCCCGATCTACCTTAAAGCCTCAAACCTGTGCTACCAGAAGACAGCTTCTTTCATTAGGGAAACATTTTTTTTTAATACATGGGCAGAGTTTCTTTTCACCTTTGTTTATGGCATATACAGAAACTAAGAGCTGACAAACTTTATACCAAGCAGTAGTTCAATAAGCCCTTAAAGAGATACTGACACCAGAAAATAAACTTTTTTAATATCTATCATAACATTATCTTTGAATGCTATTTATAATTTTGCCATAAAAGTATCTGCCTGATGCTTTTACATTACCTTTCTTACCCCCTTTTTTCCCTATGAGGGGGCTGCCATATTTGTGCAGCAGTAGCCCATTAGCATTAGAAACTCTGAAAAGTTGAGAAGGGACAGTCAAGTTGGCAAAACAGTCAGGTTTAGGAACTTCAAGTGACAATTACTTACAAAAGCAGAACTATCAGCAAAAAATGTTCAACATGAACTATAGGTAACTTTTCATATTGTAGATTAATATTTTGAAAATAAAATGTTTAGTGTCAGTATCACTTTAATGGGCGGGTTCAGGTTTAACAATCTATTCTGAGTCAATTTGAATCCTTTTCTCCACATGTGAGTTCCATCAGGGATTCTGATGGGTGATAGTGGTCAGTGCTGCTGGTGAGTAGTAGGGTTTATCATTACCCCTTAGTAAATCAGACTGCTCAGAGAAGTCGAACATAATCTGATAAATCAAAAAATCAGATTTGATAAATGTTTTGTTTTGTAAAAAACAAACAATGTTCCCAACAGTCAAGAAAGGTTTGATAAACTGGAAACAACTGGAATATTTAGTATTCCTCAGATCAATATCTGATGAATCAGACTGTAATCTGTTAATAATCTGTTAGTTATCCAACAATCTAATAGTTATTCCCCTGTACTAATCACAATTCTGCAAGAACATGTTTCAGTTCAGTCCCTTTTAAAGCAGAAATATAATTTTCTAAAATGAGTCATTTAGGGGGTTATTTACCCCAATTTATCTCAATATGTTCTGCTACAAACTCTGATCAAATCCGCTCGAGTTGTTTACACTTATTTATTATTACATTTTCCCAAAAATTTGCTTTGTGGGAAAAAAAAATCAGATTTTCGCGATTTTTTCTGATTTTTTCATATGATTTTCAAGAATTTCATGTTTTTTTCAGAATTTTCACCCGAAAACTTTGGTGTACTGCACGAAACCCAGCGCACATCAAAAAATCATTGGGACTTCTCTCATTGACTTATATGCAACCTCGACAGGTCTGAGATGCCGGATTTTCAGATTCTGACTTTTCCATCCTCAGGGTTTAAGAAATTCCCAACATTTTTTTGATTTTATAAAAGTATGATCTTATAAAAAAAAAATCACAAATCTTTCGTGATTTTGCATTCAGAGTTTAGTAAATAACCCCCTAAATGTTACGTAGAACATGTCAACATGTACTTATCTGCACAGGGATTTTATTTATGTTATAGTTCAATAATTTCAGTGGGAGCTGACATAATGTTCTTCCACAGACATCCATTGAATAAAAATAAACACTTACAGATTTCCCATGAACACTGACAGACAATTTGCTTAATAATAATGCTAATAATAATAATGAGATTTTTCTTAAAAGGGAAGCATTATACTGCATTACACTGTATTACAAATAACTGCAGGTAAAGATTTGGAGCAATTGCCAACCCATAAATCAGCCCAAGCCAACATAATGAACTGACGTCGTATGTCATTGTGTACTGGATGCAGAGTAGCCAAGTTGTTTCTTCAAAGTAACTCTGGTCTAGAAGAGACTAATGGCTTGGTGATCTTAGCCGAAAGATATTTGCTTTGCCTTTAGATGACCTACCCAATACCTTACATTGTAATCATTTTTCTGCTTAACTGTCACTTATCTCTGGAATGCACTTTCATCAATTTGCCAAATTATGGCATTGGTCATTTTTTTGTAACATGATCTTAGGGTTTATGCTCTTATAATAATAGTTTTATAGTGGAGTTTACAATGAACACACTGTTACAGAGAAGCAGTTAGCTTTGAACAGTCCTTAAGTTTAAATATGAAAATACTATTGGTTATTAGCCCCTATGTATCTAACACTCAAGCAGCAGATTGAAAAGGATATAGAATTCTCCTTACAAACCAATTACCAACCATCCATGGCTAACACGACGTATCAGTTGAGCACACCTTTACTTATAGGAATTAAAGGAGTGGTTCCCCTTTAAGTTATTTAAGTGTCACATAGAATGCCCTGTTCTTTATACTTTCTGAATTATTTGCCTTCCTCTTCTGTCTCTTTCCAACTTTAACAAAACTTTAGACAAAAACTCCTGCTCTGTGAGGCTACACTTTTATTGTTATTGTTACTTATTATTAATTATCTTTCTATGCAGTACCTCTCTTATTCATAGTCACGTCTCTCGTTCACACCTCTGCCTGGTTGCTAGGGTAAATAAGACCCTAGCAAACATACAACCATATAGCTGTTGAAATACCAAATTGAAGAGATTCTAAATAACTGAGAAACTATAATAAAATTAAAATGAAGACCAATTGAAAATGATCTCAGAATATTAAAGGGATACTGTCATGGGGAAAAAATTTTTTTTTCCAAAATGAATCAGTTATAAGTGCTGCTCCAGCAGAATTCTGCACTGAAATCCAATTCTCAAAAGAGCAGACAGATTTTTTTATATTCAATTTTGAAATCTGACATGGGGCTAGACATTTTGTCAATTTCCCAGCTGCCCCTGGTCATGTGACTTGTGCCTGCACTTTAGGAGAGAAATGCTTTCTGGCAGGCTGCTGTTTTTCCTTCTCAATGTAACTGAAGGAGTCTCAGTGGGACATGGGTTTTTACTATTGAGTGTTGTTCTTAGATCTACCAGGGAACTGTTATCTTGTGTTAGGGAGCTGCTATCTGGTTACCTTTCCATTGTTCTTTTGTTAGGCTGCTGGGGGAGGAAAGGGAGGGGTGATATCACTCCAACTTGCAGTACAGCAGTGAAGAGTGATTGAAGTTTATCAGAGCACAAGTCACATGACTTGGGGCAGTTGGGAAATTGACAACATGTCTAGCCCCATGTCAGATTTCAAAATTGAATATAAAAAAATCTGTTTGCTCTTTTGAGAAATGGATTTCAGTGCAGAATTCTGCTGGAGCAGCACTATTAACTGATTCATTTTAAAAAAATTATTTTTTCCCATGACAGTATCCCTTTAATGTCTACATCATTTAGTAAGCTTTTTATTTTGGCAGCTCTCCACTTTGGACCCTAGAAACTAGACAGTTGTTTAAATGATAGATAATATGAAAAATTAAAATACAAATGACGGCCTAAATACAAATATAAGTAATAAAAAGTAATAATAACAATAACATTTTTGACTCAAAGAGCAATAGTTATGTTGTTGTTTTTTTTTTGGTGCTGCAGGGTCAGTGACCCTCATTTGAAAGATGGAAAGAGACAGAAAGAAGAGCAATTGAAAAGTTGCTAAAAACAGGACTTAATA
Source organism: Xenopus laevis (assembly GCF_017654675.1). NCBI lineage: Eukaryota > Metazoa > Chordata > Amphibia > Anura > Pipidae > Xenopus > Xenopus laevis. Next base: position 80,821,060 of record NC_054379.1, read on the forward strand.
TAACATACTAAAAGTTAACTCAAAGGTGTATTACCCTTTAACACCTATGGTTAGCAGCTATAGGAAGAATAAACCTAATACAACTGTTCCACTTTCACTAATTTTATTTGTAATGAAAAGCAGAGATGGCAACCTTCCTGAATGTGGTGTTGAGCCAGACTTGGCCCTGTGTTTTTTGTATCCTTTAATTATGTGCTCCTTTCTTCTGTCCCCTGATTGGGCAATTTTTGCAATTTTCCAATTACTAAAACATCATGAGGTAATATAACTTTTTTATTGTCTCTGCAGCAGTTTGAAAATCTCAAACCCCAACTGCTAACCATTACTTTTGGGTTATTTCAGCCAGATACAGGTAGAACAAATAAAGTCAAAATTAGTTGCCATGGGCTACAGGCCATGTGTAAATATGCCCAGTGTTGAATAAAAAAATGAATACACACAAAATGCTTTTTGAGGAGTGGGAAACTATATTGACATATTGCGGCAGCATGATGGCTGAGTGAATTACACTTCTTTTTTGGGGACCTTATATTATATATCTCCACTGGGGATGGATGATGATTTACATGATGTAAAATCTCTGACAAGTGCAATGTAAATGTGCTGGTGTTATATAAATAAAAGATACTGAAGTAAACAGATACATTTAGGCAACAAATTATTCTCTACACTTTTTCCTTAAAAACAATATTTTGAGACTAAAACATTGTTAAATGATATGATTTTCTAACACTTTCCTTTGTGTTGATTGTGAAGTTAGTGACACATTCCTGGTTCATTTGGAAAGTGTCACTATCTATTCAGTTTGCTGCTTGAAGGCTTGTGAACATTCCTTTCTTAATGGTTAATATGTCTTCTTTCTTTCAGCCAATTCGTTGGCATATTGACTTACAGCCCTGGGCAAGCTCTTCTCATTCGCTTGACAGTGAGGCCATAAGGTTTCTTCGCTACATAACAACAACTCAAGTAAGTTAGTCATAAATTGACAGGAGAATATTTTTTCACACCTTAGTTTGTACAGCATTTTTATCTCTATTAAGGACAATGAAAGGCTTAACCACTGGGGGATGCCCCAAATAATTATAAATACTATCCTTAAAGCCTGGGCCAGTGCTTCTCTTTGCTAAAAACTGCACTTGCCTTAGGTTCTATTCTATTCAGTCCCTGCAATCGTAACTGCTGCCTTGGCCATTGCTCATGGACAATATTGGGCGTTTAGACAATGAAAGTGCTCACAATCCAGAGGAGGAGAGAGAATCACAGAGACCAGGAATAAGATTGCAACCCAGCACGTCTTACAATAATACCCTGGACCTACACGTTTTTTTTTTTTTTATGAGCACCTGCCTGGGATCAGAAGTTAAAGATTATAATGACTAGAGGATGTCTACCCGATCTGCACCCCTCAGTGATTAAGCCTTTCTTCCACCTTTAAAACAATCTGCTGATTATTACAGTAAAAACAATTATGTGAAGAATTTAAAGATAGAATCAGCTTCCAGCATGTATTACCTGCTAGTCACTACAGTCACTACAGAACGTGATGCCATAATTAATTTGTAGGCTAACTACACAGGCAGTTTTCAAGCAGAGAGAAGCCTCTTGCAGTGACATACATTATGTAAACATGGAACATAATGTACTACATGGAACAGCATCAGATTTACTGCAACTTTTGTACATCTCAGCTAATGTATTTTAGTTCATCAAATTTCATCTTAAGTTTCCAAAAAACATTTGGCAAATATGTGACATGGTGTGACAAAATAGCAGGGAAGAAACTCAGCATCAACAACAGAGTACTTCAACGAGTTGTATTCTTTGAAATATGTTGATGTTTCTGTTGTTTGCCATATGATCTGTAGGATCCAAAGATGCCATTATTTCTAAGGGAAAATGGGAAACTGCTGCTTACAAAAAACATCATCCCATGGCACACTGATGATTGTGATCACTTTTGAAACACTTTGTGACTCTAAAGTCTCTTGTGTATTTTAGCCCTAAAGTTGGCCATACACTATAAGATCCACTAGTTTGGCAAGGTCTCCAAACGAGCGAGTCTTTTCCCCCATATTGCCCACCAACACCAGGGCCCTATGGCCAAATGATCAAATTATAATGATGGCAATAGGTGTTGACGGGCTGCATCAATTAGCTGACACAGTCCTCAATAGCAGAAACATTCAAACCTGCCCTATCGATATCTGGCCATTTTTGGCCAGATATCGATAGGGGAGACTTGTTGGAAGCAAAATAAGCTTGTTGGCGAATAAGCTGCCAAACTGGTCTAAAGGACCAATATCGGCAGCTTTAACATGTGGCAGTTGTTTAGGTGTGGACCAAAGCATTGCAACAAAAACACAAGAATTTGTAAGGCAACAATCATGCAGGAAAGCCATGTGTGTACTAATTCTAATGTGTAGAAAATCTGCAACAAACAAAACTGCAACTTTCCAGCAAAACCACTGCAGGAGTGATTCAGACATGTTTAAATGAATCCACACTAACGTGCACTGCAATGGCCTGAAAATGCCTGTCTGAGCTTAGCAGTCTGCTTTTCCTGGCAACGTTGGCCTGACACAAGCTTGGGCAGGTACTTGCAACTACTTGCTGTTCTATTCAATTGGGTGCATACTGTGTGACATTATCCAAGTGTTATTTTTATCTTTAACATTATTGGATTTTGACTCACATTTTAATTGTTGTTGGGCCTTATACATAGGTGTGCATGGACTATTTGCATAACATTGTGTGTGATTAGTACAGTCACCATAGGAGCAGATACAGTGTTGAACTTGATGTTGAAGTTGGGTAGGGCAGATATTTTGAAACATTTTAAAGCAGGGATCAGGAACCTTGGCTCTCCAGCTGTTAAGGAACTACAAGTCCCACAATGCATTTGCCTTTAGATTCCTTCAAAAGGCTCCTTCATTGCATTGTGGGACTTGTAGTTCCTTAACAGCTGGAGAGCCAAGGTTCCTGATCCCTGTTTTAAAGCATAGACAAGGCAGGTGTTTAAAGTGATACATTGTAGTGTATTTGTTGTATTAGAGTATATACAGTATCTATGTTCAGTAAAACCTTGTAGTATTACTGAAAAATGGATTGCCTGTGAGACTCCAATATCATTTAGTTTCGCACAGAAAACAGCTTAGGACAATCTTATTCTCTGGGAGCTTTATTTAGTGGAAATCATTAAATGCAAGGGGAGAGGGTTTGATAGGTTACTATTTACTATGCTTAACAAGTCATACTGCTGGGATTTGAGAATATATACAGCGCTGGATTTCTTTTCCGGCCGCCCCTAGGCCGCACGGTCCGACCAGGCCCGTCCGGCTACTTTGTAGCTTTAATTGACTCTGGTAGGGGAATGCTGGGAGTACTGCAACACTGAGAGTGCTAAAGTTTCTCCTGCCATCATCATCAGTTTTTTATATAGTGTCATCAAGTTACGCAGTGCTTTACCTCAGTCTATAGCAAACAGGGAATAAATACTGAATAACAAACAAGGGTTTACAGAGTACAATAGGATAAGAGGGTCCTACACGTGAGAGTTTACAAACTAAAGGTTAGGGTACAATTGAGACATTAGGATTGTAGAAACACATTTGTAATTTATGATACAGCAATGACTGATTAATTAATTAAGGTACATTGAATAAGCTTCTTTAAACAGGTGAGTATTTAAGGAGCATTTGAAAGTTTGGAAAGAAGGAGAAAGTCTTGACAGCACGAGGCAGAGAGTTCCAGAGAAAAGCAGAAGCCTGAGAGAAGTCTTGTAGATGAGAATGGGCAGAAGTGATGAGACGAGAAGCGAGGTGAAGGTCAGAAGCAGAGCGAAGGTTGCATAAAGGAGTGTATTTGGAGATCAGAGATGAAATATAGGGAGGTGCTCCATCGTTAAGGGCCTTGAATGTAAGTGTGAGTAGTTTGAATTTGATTCTAGAGGAGATTGGGAGCCAGTGAAGGGACATGCATATGGGAGTAGCTGATGTTGAGCAGTGAGATAGATGAATGAGTCTAGCAGCAGCATTTAGCACAGATTGGAGTTGTGAAAGGTGACTTGTTGGAATACCTGCGAGGATTAGGTTGCAGTAATCAAGGCGGGAGATGATGAGAGACTGAATATATGTTTTGGTTGAGTCTGAACTAAGATATGGTCATATTTGGGCAATGTGGTGCAGCTGAATACGACAAGATTTTGCAAGTGTTTGGATGTGAGTCTAGGATAACTCCTAGACAGCGTGTGTTTGAGTGTGTGGTTTGAGGCTCATGATTAAGTGTCCCTGTGTGACACGAAATGCGTCAGGCGTTATTCCATTTTAGATGAGATGTAAAATAAAGTTTCATATTTAATATATACTTTTCTGGCTCTTGGAATCTACTTTCGTTGGATGTTCCGGATTGGTGCCTGCCTAATGTGATTTGTTGAGATCATGTAGAAGTCAAAATCTCTCTTTGCTTTGAGCTTTTAGAGGTTTTCAGGTTTTTGTCATTTCGCACATAAATTTGAGGATAACAAGGATTTCGAGGTTTTTGTATTCTTATTTGGATTGATTCAGTGTTATTATTTGTTCATGCTTTCTACATTCAGATCTATTAATAAATAAGTAGACATTACAACACACAAACATTATGAAGCTACTTCCAGTAAGCAGATATCAAGAAATGGCTCTCCAAATACTCATATACTCAAACACATAACTCATACCTAACTCCAATCAGGAGATACAAAATCGGAAATCTGCCCTCTGATAACTGGCCCCGGATGCCAATCCCCTAAAGCATATTTAATACACAACCTATGGTCATGCCCTTCACTACAAAACGTATGGAAAGAAGTAGCAGAATATGGTGCTCAGATGACCTGATAAACAGGCAAGAACCTGATTGGAAGACTGGCGGTGGCTGCTAGGAAAACAATACTGCAGCACTGGTTAACAAAGATCCTCCTTCCATGATGATAGTAAAACAAAAATTACAACACATCTTTCACATGAATTAGCTAGAAGCAACAATCAGAAAGGAACAAAATACAACAAAACTCTTTAAGATATGGACAACATACATAGAATCTCTACCACAACAAATCAGACATCTCACAGTCCATACAGTTAGATACACAACATGGTATGACACAGCACTACTGACAGAACAACCATTGGTCATGGAGTCGTCCCAGTACCTCAGAAGCCTGCAACAAGAACATAGACAACCAAACTACGCACCCCCCGAGAGTCACCTAACTAATAGGTTATTAGCCTCCTACCCACACAATCCTCTATAGGGTCTCATTACCAATATCACAAGAGCTGAATGTTAGTACTGTTATTATTATGTTATAATAATGTTGATATATAATGTTGATGGGACAGATGGAAAATTTACTGTATAACCAATATTACACGATTATTATGTAAAGAAATTCTAAATAAAAACAAATTTTAAAAAAAAATAAAAAACAAGTAGACATTCATACTTTTTAAATATATGAGTTTAGCCAAGGTTGAAAAAACCTCGAAAACTACAAATATCCTAATTTTAATAAATAAGGTTCTAAGATTCATTTTTCAAATTTAATTGTGAAAGGTCTTTTCTCCTTTGTTTTACATCCTGCATAAAAATTAATACTTATGGTCTCTTTAATTCTTCAATTCATTTAGCAGTAAATAGGGTTAGTTTGTCCAGTGTTCTGCACTTGACCTTTAAGAAGAACATATTTCATTGGACAAAACTGATGTTTTTTCCCCCACAGATCATCTGCTCTCGCAGGATGAAGAATGGACAGACAGATCAGTCTGTGGATGCCAGTAAGCCTTGGACTGTCTGCTTAGATGAGAAATTTAACTTGGCACATCAAATCAGAAATAAACAATGTCGTGTCTACTCACTGGGGTAATTGGTGATAATGTTTTCTTTGTAATTCAATCCCATCTGCAAATCACATACTGTATATTTTTGGGAAGTCACATTGTTTATAGATTTATTTCATATTAATGATAAAATTCATTTTATTTTTATATATTTACAAAATGTGTTCTGTTTAACATGAAGCCTTTGAACTGGGGGTTGAACTACAATTATTATCATCCATGCAGATCCAAAGACTGCCCATTTATGTAGCTGTCTCTCTCTAGCCGAATGCCAGCTCCTGTGTTTTGAGTCCCAGCATTTCACTAGGAGTTGCCAGGCATATAACATACTTTAGATGTTCCACTGATTAGGTAGAAATTGTATTAATTCCACTTATTTATATAAATCTAAACTATAGGGTTTCCCTCATGGAGGCAGATGCATTGCATGATGTCAGTCTGAGGGCCAGCTGGTGTGTTGTTTAAGGCAGAATGCTTATTAGCTGTCATACTGTATATATTGAAAACATAATGTAAAGAACAGCTAGGGGTAAATAATTATTTGCTAGCATAAATATTCTTGTAAAATATATAAATATGTAAATAATATAATACATAACGTGTTTATACATTTCATAATGGGGAGTGGGATTTGTATAAAGCCATAAACACATTGCTTTTACTTTCTGGGAAAATCAAGCTGATACTTTACAGGATGTAACTTTGTTAGACTGAGGCTTAGGCTTGCTGAGATTGTGTTGTAATATGGTTCACCAATGCATCATTTAAATCACCAGCCCTTATAATTTTGCTTTCAGAATGCTCTCTGACACTAAAACCTTAATTGTAGGAAAGTACAGAATATAGCACTAGACTATGGATTTTAAATTCATCCTCCCCCCGGCCATATCTAAGATGGCTGAGGATGATGATGGTTGTAGTTTAGCAGCAGCTGTAGTTCAACTTCAATATAACTTCTCTAGACGGGTGTTGCTATACTACCACTTCCAGCATTCTTTAGGGGAAATGGCTGTGTCGTCCCAGTATGAGATACTGGGACGACTCTAAAGCAGGGATCCTCAACCTTTTGAACCCGTGAGCAACATTCAGAAGTAAAAGGAGTTGGAGAGCAACACAAGTATGAAAACTGTTCTTGGGGAGCCAAATAAGAGTCTAAAGGCTGCATTGCATTAAATCATATTTGATGTGTTCCTTTATATTGGCTGCTCTTATTCCATTTGGCCGGATGGAAGCCTACAACAACACTTGGCAAGAACTAACATTTAGGCTTAGTGCCAACCCCTCTCTGTTTCTTAGAAAAGCGTCTTCTTATCGCATAGCAGAGAGAGATTTGTATTAACTGATAGAAAGGAGATGTGAAATTGGAATTACATACAAAGATTAATTGTGAGCCACTGAAAGCCACTTCCATCCACTGATTAGAAAAACGCATACAGTGCTGAAAGCTTTATAGCTCCATGAAGGTTTCAAGAAACAATTAAACATTGGGAACTGCTGAAGACTGAAACCTTCTGTCATTTTGCTGGCATATTTAATATTTAACCTTTCTAGTTAGACTTCAGTCTGGGCCACCGCAAGGCAGGCACCTTTGTTAAAACTATACCTGCTTATTAAAAGGAGAAGACCACATTCCTGCAAGATGCTTCCTTCAAATGTTATTAATGCTTGTCAGCCATTAAAGAAACACGGGTTATAGCTGGTGGCACCACTCTGTTCAAGGCCATTTTAATAAATGCGATCTCTAAGTCAGGGGGGCCACCATCAGACATTCCACCAGCTGTAAATTTTGGCTGAACTTTGGATTGGACTTATGTGAGTCCTAATATGAATTCTACCTTAACTGTAGCTGGAGTTTATGATGGATCAACAGGAGTTAATTTGCCAAAAACTGTTTTATAAAGCTTTTATACACAGATAAATCACATTAAGTGGAAAGCTGAGCATGGCTTGTGGGTTGGTGGTGGGTGGGTTTCATTTTTATAGTTGTTCCCTCTTCAAGAAAGCTTTATGACCCTTATGATATGTGAGAAGCTAAAATGCTATGATGATTGTGGAACAAAACACTCCCAACACCCATGTCAGTAAATGCCTTTACAGTCAAGGTATGGGATCCATTATCCAAAAACACTTTATCCAGAAAGTTCCGAATTACGGAGAAGCACTCTCCCATAGACTCCATCATAATCAAATAATCCAAATTTTAAAAAATGATTTCCTTTTCCTCTTTAATAATAAAACACTTGATCGAAACTATGTTATAATTAATCCTCAGAAGCAGAACCAGCCTATTGGTTTTACAGTTTTTTTCTTATGATTTTCTAGTAGTCCAAAGTAATCCAAATTACGGAAAGACCCGTAATCCGGAAAACCCCAGGTCCCAAGCATTTTAGATAATAGGTCCCATACCTGTATTGAAATATGTTTGCTTTCAAATAAGATATTGGTGTGATGTGGGCACTGCACAAGCATGAGAAAAATGCTTAAGCACCACATTAAATATTACTTCTCATGTCCCATGGAAGGAATGTGGGTTAGAATGTTACATATAGAATATTGAGTCTGTAGTGTTTAATGTGGCTGTGCTCTGTATCACTGCTCCTCTTCATATAGCAACTCAAGTCACAGTTTACATAACACATTTTTCAGATTATTGGAAGCACATGTCCTGTTAAAACTCTTTAATCATGTTCCTTTTTAATATGCAGTTAAAAAGACATAGTTTAATGCATAACTTTATCCATTTAGATGCCTTCTCTACCTTTTTTTTTTATTTTTATAGACATTGCCTCCTTTTAACCCCACAAAAAAACTTCACAAGGGGGCAGGCCTCTGACATCAGGGCTGGAGCAATGTTGTATGGATGGAGGTGCATTCAAGTCGTACCATTTAGGTTTGGGGCTGTGACATTGGAGCTGGGTTTTGGCCAACTTTTTATTTTGACTTCACACTGTTAAAACCTCAACAGACAATTATGAACCAAACAACTGTAAGAAAAACCAAACTCTTAGGTTCAATCTACAAAACCAGACAGGTAGAAACCAAATCATTATAGGAGAGTATGTAAAGGACAAGACAGCTTGAAAATTAACTTCATCCCGTCGAAAAGAGTAGTAGAGAATTTTCTCTGCTGTTGTTTTCTAGTGCATGGCTTGCTAGCAACATAATGCAAATTATGTTGCTATGTATATATTAGTTGTTAAAGGAGAACTAAAGCTTAACTAAAGAAGCAGAGCAGAAATATTGAAATATTGAACATTATGTTTTGGGCTTCTATACCAGCTCAGGGCAACCACAGACCTTTAGCAGTAAAGATCTGTGCCTCTAAAAATGCCCCAGTAGCTCCCATTTTCTGCTTGATGATTTCTGATAACCCCTAAGCTCAGCTTCTCAACTCCCACTGAGCATGAGTGTGTCACAGGCACTCCTAACAAAATCCAAGATGGGAAACTCATGTGACAACTTTGAAGGCCTGGGCCATTACTACTCTAGAGGTGTTGAAGCTTTAGGCTTCTTCAATAAGTTCAATATATAACATATGGCATTTCTAGCCATATTCATTTTTAGGGTCTAGTTCTCCTTTAAAAATAATTGACTGGGTTATAAACAAAAATACATTAATAAAATTCTACGAGGCAAAGCAGTTCTTTAAGGCCCTCTGTACAAAAAAGTATAGGAAAGCAAGTCTTATACCTAGGTTATATTTCACTTCTAATTAATTAACTGGAAATCCAATCTTTATTTTTGAGTAGGGACTAAAGTATTCAGTATTATACTCCACTCTTGAAAGAAATTCTGAAGATAAAGGTAATTAGTGTTCCTAGTATAAACTCCATCATTGAACTATGCTCTAGGCAGTCATTCCAGAACGAAGTTCTTGCCAAGAATTTTGTTTTTAATGATGCATAGTCAGTCCGACTCCTTAAGAGTACAAGAAGGCTCCTGATAAAGACTGGTATTTAAACAGTCTGGTATTAGAATGCATTTGTTATCCTTACCCATCAGAACAACGTCACATTCAGCAGAAAGTCTTTTTTTACTTCCCACGATTGGATATGCCAGATTTTCACAGTGAAAAATATTGAGGCCTCTATATATTAAATAAATCATATATCATTTCTTTATGCAGTGCCTTGTGTAAGTAACTAAGGTTTTCTGGGCCCTCACCTAGGGCTCTATGAGTGGCAGAGAGAAAGAGCACAAGTGATAGGACAGCCATTTAAAAAGCACAGTGTCACGAACAGTGTCCTCCAATTGCGGCACATTAAGTAGGAGAGCAACTGGGGAAGTGGGGGATTTCTAACAACCATAGAATAAGCAGATCTGCGGTCGGAGCCCCACTGCTTCACCCATAGTTATGCCAGTGCCTTTTCTTGAAATGCTCATTAATGCCTACTATTAGGAACAGCAAAATCTTTTTATGATCAGTGTTTCTGTGGAGAATGTCTCTGCCAAGGCAAACATTATTTCAACTCCCATTAAATGTATAAATGTAGACATGCAGTAAAAGAAGGTTGTAAAATCACTTTCTGTCCTACTATGGCTAAATCTAGAATCCTCTACTGAAGGAGAATAAAGGCAACAATGCAGATTTTTTTCAACTGCCATTTAGCCAGTCTGAGCACCTTTAAAAGTGCAGGGGGATGAAAGTTTAGACTGGAAACGATTCAGAAAATGATTCCTATAAATATGCATTGAGCTACTGTGGGCCCTCAGCACATTCTAACAGCAACTGGGAGTGAAAGCAGAAGTATGCTTTTTCAATACCCAACTCATGCTTTATTATGCAAAATATATATTTTTTGTTTTTAGATTGGGCGAGGATGACAACAATTTTGAAGTCAATATGGCCAGTGGAGGGTGTGACGTCCATAGGTTTGACCCAAGCATTGCATCTGCACTCAGCCATGAAGGAGAACGCCTGCGGCACCATCGTCTTTCCATTGATTGGAGGGATCCTAACCCTGTCATTGCAAAACATAAATTACATATTACTACTAAGAAACTTAGTTCCATTCTTTCTGAATTTGGTCATTGGAAGGTAAGATGTTTATTCTGTTGTTAGGAAAATAATTAAAGGAGATCATCTAAATAAAAAAACTGCATTTTATTTCTTATCAAATTAACATGATTCATTTCCTCAGCAGTTGTGTCATGTCATTCTTGGCAAGCATACACAGCTATTATTGTGGCAAGAACAATCGCTAGTACTTCATCTTTAGATTCATAGTGGTAGAAGAACCTCTGTAAACCCTGTAGATTCATTAATCTGTTTTATTACCATTAAAAATGTAAATAGTTCCATGCAGTTGTTGGCCATTTGGTTGAATCATCTATTCAGTTATCCTTAGTATAAACAGATATCAGCTGCAAATTGTTAATAAGTCCATGGATCTTCTATTTCCTGTAACACGCACGTCTGCATTATCCAGCAGATGGGCACTTTAAAAACGCTGGTGTTTGCAGGTCTGAATAAGTAAAAAAATTATGTTTTCACGCAAAATTCTCTGTGCAATTGGCTATTTTTTGTGTGAACTGGCCTCAAAATATGTGTGTGCACTTAAAAGAACAGGGTCTGTACCCTTATTTTATTTCATAGAAATAACACTTAAATATTTTGATTAGTGTCTCAAAATATTTACAGAAAGGTATAAACAGCAGTAACACTGCACACACTTGTTAAAAATTATCTTTTGCAAAATACATCTTGCTGAAATAATAAACTTTATAAATATAATTAAAAATGCTGTGCCATGTATTACATAATCAAGTTACTCTTCACTCTCTCCCTTTCAGAAACCTGTCTCTCTTTATTCTGTCTTCATGCAGTAGGTGAAGTCCGTTTTTGATTGACAGGTCTAATACATCCTTCGGGGGGGAGGGGTTGCACCCTTAACTAGGTGCTCACTCCTTAAAAATAACAGTCTCTGATGGATATCGTGTTTCTCTGCATGCAGAGTGTTTGCCAGAGTCTATTTTGTTACCTTTTGTTTGTGCTGGAGTGGGTTATTTGAGTTATTCTACTCAAAAGCAGAATTATTCTGCCCTAAAAGATGCATTAGATGTACCTGTCAATCAAAATCGGACCCATCTGTCATATCCGTCTTTATAGTCCTAATTCTAGTAATACAACTAATGATGCATGGTTTACACATGAGGAAATTCAAAAGAGAATATAACATGTTAAGATAAACAAAGGTCTGGGGCAGGAAGGTATTCATCCTAGGGTACTTAGCAAGCTTAGCTCGCTAGTGATTGCCAAATCGTTTTACTTAATTTTTAGGATTCATTGAGGTCTGTCATGGTGCCGAGAAACTGGTGAATTGCTAACGTGGTGCTGCAATTTAAAAATGGATCCCATTCTCAGTCCCAAAACTATAGGCCAGTTAGTCTGTCGTCAGTGGTAGGAAAGCTTTTTGAAGGGTTAATAAAAGATAAGATAATGGACTCTATAGCAAATCATAATACTATGACAGTGCCAGCATGGTGTACGGTAATAGATCTTGCCAGACTAACAATTTCTTTTTTTGAGAAGGTGAACAGGGACCTCAAGTCTGGGATGGCAGTGGATGTGATTCTAATTCTGGGCAGTGTCATTCTGTAGCCACTAAAGCAAATTAAGTTCTGTCTTGCATGAAAAAGGGCAGATAAGGCTGATTGGTAATTAATAGAGTTAATTACTACATGGCATCACAGAAACCAGTGCAACCAGCATCATAATTTAATAATATGCCCTGTAGCATCAGCTTATATGACAGGCCAACCTAATTTTCTGATTGACAATTTGAGACGACCCCTAAGCTTAGCTTCTCAAAAGCTCCTCAGAGCCCATTGAGCATGTGAGTGTTGCAGACACTTTCCAAGATGGTGACCCCCTGTGATAAGTTTGAAGTCCTGAATCATTGCTGCTATTGACAAGCTGAAACTTTAGGCTGGTGCAATAAGTTCAGTATATAAAACATGCCAGTTTTAGGGTTTTTTAAACCGATAGCCCTGTTTTCACAGTTGGAGAAAATAAATCATACATTGCAGCTTTGGGTATTTCCATCTGAATAAATTGATTTGCTTAAATTTTCAGATCGATGTTCTTAAAGCAGACATGGAAAGCGCTGAGTGGAAGATTCTGGAAAACCTCATCCTAGAAGGTGTTGTTGAACAAATAGGACAACTGGTCTTTGAGATCCACCTTCACTGGCCGGGCTTTGAAGTCAGTGGAAATGACAGCACTGTTGTCAGATACTGGTACAGCCTTTTCAAAGAGCTTGAGCGCAAAGACTTTAAACTTTTCTACTCTTACAAAGACTTATCCAAGCCACAAATGTTCCTTAAAAAGGAAATGTTTAATGCAAGCAGCTGCTACATACTAAGCTGGGTAAACACTAGATGGACATGATATGTTTTCATCTGAACATTCAGAGCACAGGACTGAAATAGTAAAAGTCTACACGACGGGAAAAAAAGAATAGCAAAACAAGTCAGCCACACATCAAGAAACTCTGCTCCAAGAACCTTTTGGCTATACAAAAACTGTAGCATGGGTAGGATCTGCATAGTATAGTTTTGCTATTGTATGCTGAACGAACAAAACATTTGTAGATTTATATATCAAGTGGCACTAAGATATACTTATGCAAACCTTTGAAACATTAATTCCAACAGACATGCACTTAACCTGCATTGCATTACTACTGCTGGATATGCAACCTGACAATGACTAACTCAATTAACTGAACATGCAGTCCTAATAAGGGATTCACCAGCTTATAGTCAAAGCAAAAATAGACAAAATGGTTTCCACTCCTGTTCTATATTACTGCCATTTTGCATTGACTATAAAGGAAAGCATTCCATGACCATTGTCTGTATTTTTATTGTAACTTCTACCAGCAAAAACCATGATGATCAAATACTATCTGATAGAAAGCATAGGGCAGCGATTGGTAACCTACAGGTTAGGAACCAAAAGTATAGTTTACTTATAGTTGTTAATAATTAGTTTATTAATACTCCCAACATAATGATTTACTGAACCACTGCAGTCTGTTTATTAGACCAGAGAAATCAGTTTTGAACTTTCTGCAGTTGAGTGGCTTCAAGCAGGAAAAAATAGTAAAAGGCAAAGTCTTGTGTCGATACTATGATAGCATCCTCATGATGGCCACACTTGATAAAAAAAAAAAAAAATAGGACTGCCCCTTCCAAAACAACCCTGTGTTCTTTTACCCTAAAGAATACGTTTTCTTGTTCCATCCACAAGCAACGTCAGCATGAAGTTTTTGTTGGTCCCAATCCAGGGCTAAACAGATTTGCTGTTTATCTTTGTCCACCACCATTCTATGCTCTCTAGACATAGGGGCAGACAAAACATAAGCTTGAGTCAACTTTGATATGGTACGTAAGAGAAACATTTTTTAAAAACTCCCCTAAACTCGACTAATAGAAATGTATTTAAAAAAAAAAATTGAGTTGAATTTCACTATAAAATTTTTTTAGAGTTTTCAGTTAGACAATAAATCTGCCCCTTGGTCTACACTTTAAAAAAAAAAAATAACGCAAACATTTTCTAAAGGATGTTTCTAATTAAAATGAAAAAGGATTTTGGGAGGAAAGTTATGAATTTTTGTTATTTGGGACTCCAACAGAAGAAAACAATGGCAGAACGGAGGAGAGGTGAGGGCAAATATGCTGAAAACATTTGTTTATATAAAGAATATAAATGTCAAACCAGTCATTTCCATTGTTGGTCTTACTGGTCCTTTAATAGTTAGCCATGCAGCGTGTAGATTTTCTATGTGGCAAATTTATAAAGATACCATTAAAACAAGACATGAAACCTGCAAGTTAATTGGCTGCTTTATATTAGACATGTACTGCAGAACTGAATAGAGATGAATGCAGTAGCATGCTTTCGAGTCAAGTTTGTAGAAAGAACAACATAACTTTCAGGTCTCCTGAGTTTTGCATTTTATTGGTTCAATAAAGTGTGGCAGTCAGGTATGGTGACTTGGTTATAATATTAGGGCAACAAATCTGTCAATGTTTTACAGAGTCAATATTTATAGTAAGAAGAACACAACTGGATTGTGTTATGATATGAGAGCTTGAAATGGTTTGTTAGGTATTTATTTATACCCACAGATACTGTATGTTTGCAATGTGAAAAGATGTTTTATGAGGTCTAAATGACCAATAAACAATTGTACAGTTTACAGGAGTTTTTCACTGTTTTCTTTCAAGTTCAGCCGTGTCTTTGTGGGGTATTCTGCCACCTACAAAACAAACATCCAGTTTAACTGGCTTCTCATAAATTCGATTCTAGTATGTGTGAATGTGATAGGGACTTGGCTTGCAAAGGTGTGAACTGCATATCTATTGGATCAGTCAACATTTCGAAAAGGAGCATAGTTTAGTGTGAAGGGGAATCATGCTCAGCAGAAAAAAAGGCTTCTAAACTAGAGTATGCCAGCCTAAAGCACACCTCATTGACTGCAGCGGGGTGCAAACACTGCAGGCTTCCAGGTCTTGCTTATCTTCACTGACCACATTGTTGAACTGATCCTACTCAGTGCTGCTGGCTACAAAGTACAGGATCAGTTTTCTATCACAGACCTAATAGCTGCCTCCCCCAACTTCTACAATGCCTTGGCCTGCAGACTAACAAACATGTACAGCACCTTTGAACCTGGAGTTTAGACTTACTTGAAATTAGGACATCTTAAATTTGTAATGTAGTGTGTAAAACCCACGGCAAATACTTACAGTTGCTTACAATTTTGAGCATGCTACCTTTTATGGGTACAGCCGGATGGTGGTTGAGCACCTCCTCTGCATACAGTCATGTAACTCGGAGGACTTTGAATGCTCTGGAATGTTTACGAGGAGCATTAGACAATACATAATATGTAATATTGTTACAGGCACCCAACATCATTTATCCAGAAATTCCTGGTGTCAAGCATTCCAGATAATAGTATATGTATATATTTATTAAACATATGCCTGAGCAACAAACTTTAAGGACCATTACACCAGAATAAGTTTAGTAGATTCTCGAAAAGCAGGTATAACAAAATATTTCTTGCCAGCAACAGTCCTATTTTATACTATAAAAAATTCCATACTACAGGTTTGAGAAGAGCCATTGATGATGTTTTATCTGTCTCCACCCTAGTAATAAAATCATTGTACTTTACTGGCCTATTATCTGCTGTACACGTGGGCCCTATTGTAGTTGGAAAGGCTGCCCCAATGGCTAGATAGTCTTTTACTACAAGAACTTCTGAAGCAAACTAGTCTGGGTTGATAATACAGATGCTTTAATATATACAATGATCCACATATATTTGCAAACACCCATGATGCAAATTCCTGTAAAGTGTGTGGTTTCGAACGTTGGAGAAAAAATTATTATATCTGCTATTCATTATTACAAAATGTGTAACAAAAGTCAATAAAACTTTATTACGGCTCATAAAAACAAGGTCTATATACATGGAACATAAATAACGGTGATGCTTTACAAATGTCTGTCATGAATGACTCTCATGGCATACATAACATTTCATGGTTTTAAATGTAACCCTTTGTTCAACAGGAGTTCAATGAATAAGAACTTGGCCTGAGCAACATTTTTGCCTATTGTTTTCATTAAGAAAAATTAGGTTTTTAGTATTCCTTGAGCTAAGCAGGGTACAGAGAAATCAACACTGCTTTCACTTTCACTGGTTCTTTCAAGCACTTATAGGAGAAACAAACTGATTACCAGGGGACAAATAACCCACCTGCATAACAGACTCCTTCACATTTTAATATTTAAATCAGTTGATCGTGGAAAGTAGTGTGGGTCAAACAATGGCTCATAATATAACAAATATGGAATTTAAACTAAAAGACAGACATATATTTTAAAAATAAACTGTGTTTATTTTGCTCATGTTGAACAAGGTTGTATTTAAGTGTATATTGCCCCTTTAAGTGAATACTGGCAGGCAAAATACATTTTGAGGAAAAAAAATTTACAAAAAGAATTTGGTCATTAACCTACTGCACTTCTGTTCACCCCTATACTATAGATCCCAGGAACCATCCAATGACAACAGGATAGCCACATTTTGAGTTACTGTTAAACCCATTCTATGAAGCACAAAAAACACCTGAAGAGTAGAAAAAATATAACCCAATCAGCATGCAATCTGCAAGAACATATACAAAATATTGTACTTTCATAGCTGCATTATTGGCGGCCTAATAACATTTATTCTTATTGGCACAGATCAGTGATCCAGATATTGTGCTTCTCTGTTGCTAATTCTGCTGTTGTCCAAAGATTACCAGCCATTATTTATAGCCTCACTGAAATGCATAGGCACTCTGTTTCACTCTGCTTAGTCCCATAGTTTGATAAGACCATCCCATCCACATGTTATTACTTTGGAGGTTTCATGAGGGTGCCAAATAGCACTTATGCAAACTTTATCATGTGCTTTCAGTCTGCTGTACAGTTTAGTTGTCTTCCAGTCCCAGATGTTCAGCTTTCCATCAGCATCTCCAGACACTACATAGCTGTTTAGGAAATAGGAAGATCAGCTTCTGTTAATGCATTTAAGCAACACAATTACACAATTAACAAGTGTGTGTGAATATACAGCATGTATGCATGTGTTGGGGGGTAAATGATTTGCATCAGCTTTTTTAATTTTTTTTATATGGATTCCTAGTCCTAGAAAATATAGGAATAATGGACCTCTCTATAGTATATAATAAAACAGAAGTTCCATGGCAATGTAAAAGCATAAACATGAAAGCATAGTTTTTTGTCACAGTTCTGATTAACTTCTTATATCCTTTGTAAATTTCAGAGGGGGCATGTTATTGCTCAAAATACACAAGTTATTACAAACAATTAAAGCCAGTACCTAACACTCTTACTGTGGGAAGATGTTGGCAATTGTTCATAAAGGTAAAGGAATGCAATTGTTGTTACTTTGGGATATATAATCCTCTCACATGACATACAAAGCTGCTATAATTGAATCTAGCTATCTGAAAGAAAGATTGTAACTAAAATTGTCACACAGTAACAGCTGGAATGTCACCCTGCCAGCAGTTTTGTTGTGTGAAAACTTAAAGATTGCAAAGAAAACAAAAACTTGAAAAAAAATTGTCACGCAGAACCAATGTGCAGAAAGAATCTAACAGGTATTCTGAGCACGATGTAATGCATTGCCACATGCTCTCTGGACCTCACAGGAGATTATTTTGGCAACAGTGAATCTGGAAATGGCCAACTCACTGGAGCTCCCATTATATTCGTCTGATTGGTTAGCAGTAATTACCCAGTGAGGTTGCTCATTCTTACTTTATAGAGAAGTATTTTAACCTGTGACAGGGAGTCCTAAATAAACTCTTTGTACCCTTTGCTTTAGGGTTGTATGTAGTTCAAATGGTGGAGTTTTCTGCTTTTCCAGCCTATTTCTGATACAATTCACTTACCTCATATCTGGAGAAAAGTCAACTTGACAGGCATACCCTGCCACCATATGGCCCTTAAAGATTTTCTTTTTATTCAGTCTGAATCGGTTTTGAGCACCAAATATTAAAATCTGATTGTCCATGGACTGACAGGCTAGCCATTTACCTGTGAATATACAAAAGCAGATCAGTCTTTTCTAAGAGAGCTTGATTAATGCCTTCTTATACCTACATCAATATATAAAGCACTTTACTCTAAGCAGCTTTCCAATATATGTTAATTACAAACTACCAGTGATATTACTAAATACATAATTATATAAGTATAAACTGGTATGGGATTCCTTACCCGAAAAAAAACAAGTTATACAGTAGTTTATACTTGGTTTGCAACCCCTTTAATTTTCATTTACAGCATGGTACAGTTAATGTCCCTCACCACCATAGGTTTTTTAATAAGTAAGCAGAATGTCAAGAAAGAGATTTTGCATATATTTTACATCATTAAAACCATTCCTATTTGCTCAGGGCAAGAGGATTGTTTATAAAGGGTTTCTAGAGAATTTATAAAATATGCAGTTGGTAGAAATTAATAGGAAACCATATCCAATAGCAGCAGTGTTGTTCCAAGAAAACCATCATGTTCTATAAAGGATAATAATAAGGCCATCTTGGGGCCTGTCATCATTAGACTTTTTATACATAGATTCAGATTCTCATTCCATAGCAAAGAAATGGAAGGTGGATAAACAGATAAAGGCTACTGGTTACGAATGGTAGCAATAAGGCAGGTTTCAGAATTCTAACTGGGGTCAGATCCAAGTGAAAGGCAGTGTCAAACAAGTGCGAAGAGGAGAAGAAATAAAAGTAACTACAGACTAACAGTAACAGCCAGAGGTCTAGTACTTTTTACCATTACCATCTACGTTGATGTAGAATCTGTAGGCTGTAGTTTAAATGTCTGGATATGAAGCAAGCTATTTTTAGCCTCATCACAGATCAGAAACAAAACCTTCTGTGCTGGAGACAAGACAGTGACCAGCATCATTTCCATTGGAATATTCCCAGAGAATGATATATGAAAGAATCACAAGTAGTTATGATGAACCAAGGTACATATGAAATGCCATGGAATATTTTGTGCAATTTTCTCCTTACTTTCATGAACCTTTTTCACTACCATACATGGTAACTATCCCTATATTAGAGTCTAATAGAGGGCTGGGTAACCATGGGTGCATGCAGAAAACGGACCATTCAGTATATTAGATGCAAGTACAGTGTAGAGGAGAGTTAACACATTTGCCATATTACTCTGTAAACAGGCTAATCGACTCCTGCCTTCTTCCCACCCTCAGATATGTATCTTCTGGTTTTATGATTTTGCTTCCATGTTCAGAGATGGGCTTCTAACATGGGTCAAGTAGGGTAATGCATCTAAGTGCATCTGGTGTAAGAAGTTGGACTTGAGGATATTTATCTTTAGGTACAGGTGTGGACAGAGATGTGGGTTTTGAAGACAAGGCTGCTTCTATGAGCCCATCTGCTACAGAGACCTTCCCTGTTAACGTATCCCAACATGAGCACTGTCATCAACAGCAATTACTAATGTAACGGAATCCTGAAATTAAAATGTGTAGACAAGCTCCTGTTAATGGCTGCCAAAAGAGTAGTACTAAGCTCTGCATAACAGGCACCCATACAATATTTTTTCTTTATCTAGTGTATAAATATATAATCCTAAGGAACTGCCATTATACAAGAATACAAACTGAAATGGTTTAAAAGCTATTTGTAAAGGCAATCACTATTAAAAGCCGTATCACTGATACTACTGGCTCGGACTCCTGAAACAATGCTGCAAGCTAGCAGAGTAACAAAACAGCTGGAGCCCGAACAACTGTTACAGTTTTTGGGAAAAGGCCCACGTTAACATTTTATTATTCACAGAAATGTGTGTTTTCTTTCTTATGCTCTAGAACAGTGCTGTCCAACTTCTATGGTTCCGAGGGACGGAATTTTTTAAATCTACATGGTGGAGGGCCGATAACGGAAGCCAGTGTTAGCCACTCCCTGTTTTTAGACCACATCCACTTTAAACCACACCCATGTTACCGCAAGACCATGTCCACATTAATAGCACACCAAAAAACCAAATGGTTGGTGCTCACTGCAGGGATCAGGGCCGGAACTAGGGGTAGACAGAGTAGGTAGACATTGAGGGGAGCACTTTTCAAGCGTTTATTTAATAATTTGTTTCAGTAATCATGGTCACCCAGTTGGGTGGAATCCATCTCCCTCCCCTTCTTGCCGGCAAGTAATAGCTCCTTCTGTGCGGTGCACCGCGACGTGCATACACGCGTCAATGACATCACTGATGTGTTGGATGGGAGAGAGCTGGGGGGCTGCTTGGTGTTGCTCTTGCTGCTCTCAGCCTTGCACAGTTGCACTGAACTGAAGACATTCTTTCTATTACTGTAAAGTGTGAAGCTTCCTGCTGGGACAGCCAGGTACAGATTTGGGGGCCATATTGTTGCTGCTGGTACAGGTACATAAATACTTGGGGACAATATGATGTGATCAGATTTATTTTTGGCTACTGCTGACACAGGTAAAGATTGGGGGCAATATGATGGCTGCAGGAGGGCTGTATGATGGATGGCTGCTGAGTTTGCTGGTACAAGTACAGGGGGCAGTAATATAAATGAAAAAGTGTTGTACATTTTCTTGCTCTCTTTATTTAAAAACCATCATGGTAAGGAGGGAAATGGTAATGCAGGACAGAGGGGCACTGATTGAAGCTCTTGCCTAGGGGGCCAAACTACCTTGTGCCTGTCCTGGCAAGGATGTCATATGTGAAAAAAGTTAAGTCATATTAAGACATACCCTTAAATCCATATGCCTCCTCCTCCCCTGTGTATAATACAGTACCCCAGCATATGATTAAACACCTTAGGGGCCACTAACAATAATTTTCAAATGCTAACAAACCCCCAGAACAAATACCAAAGTATGTCAAACACAGGGAGGACAGGGAAGGCAGAACAGAGCAGGAGACAAGAAAATCAGGACCAGTCTAATATGTACTACATACAGACACACAGTTCTGGTGCCCCATTAGTATTTTGTATAAGGTGTGAACAGTACAGGAACAATGTGGGCAGTTTCAGTCTGGGTCTCAGGTGTGAACAGTACAGGGCTTTAGGGGAGTGAACAATAGAGGT
Organism: Xenopus laevis; assembly: GCF_017654675.1. Classification (NCBI taxonomy): domain Eukaryota; kingdom Metazoa; phylum Chordata; class Amphibia; order Anura; family Pipidae; genus Xenopus; species Xenopus laevis. The sequence continues at coordinate 80,842,625 of NC_054379.1, forward strand.
GTCACAAGTTTGAACAATGCAGGGGGATCACAGGTGTGAACAATGCAGGGGATTAATCTGAATTTGAGGTTTAGACAATGCAGGGGCCAGTTCATCTCTGTAGTGATACCTTTTAAAGTTTACATATGGTAAAAAGACACAGAAGGCAGACTTTGATGTGGAGGGCCACATGGGGGGGGGGGGGGGGGTCGTGGGCCGCCAGTTGGACAGCCCTGCTCTAGAACATGGCAAAGCAAATTAATAAAGCTGTATTACTTATCCTAGTCATCCGTCTGGCCAGTGCAATGTAACGATGCAGACTTGGACAGGTGAAAGATCTGTGGTAAGACAATGTGTCTTGTGCCAACTTACCATTTGGTGATAAGGTGACAGCAGGCATGGAGTGCATACTTGGCTCTGCGATGTACTTAAAATCCACAGGAATGTCCCTTAAAAATAAAAAAGATAAATTAAAAAAAAAAAAAAAACACTATACCATCAGGGATTTACAATATACTAACTAAGGTTAATTTTACTTTTAAAGGGATATGGTCGTGATTTGATGTCGTTTTTAATACCATATTGTATGTGCCTTGCAAATAAAATTCACCTGCTGGGAGCACTCTGACACCCAGCACTAGGTGGTGCATGGATGCATGCTCAGCAGCGCTGATGAGCGATAGAAAAGAGAAGAAAGAAAGACTGCAGCTTATCAAAGCACAATTCAGGAGGCTGAAGAAATCATGGGAAATAACTAGAATATCTTGGCTCAAATTAAAAAAAATATATATTTTATATGAGTCGAGGATTATCCTTGACGAGGCACTATTAGCAGCATGCTTATCCATGACAGAATGCCTTTAAAAGGCACCCAATTCAGGAGCAAATTCCAAGATTCTGTAAAACACATTGCTTAAACATTTTAACATGCAAGAATGCAAAAGAAAAAAAGCTGGATGTTGATGATTAACCCCAGCAGATAAATGCATATCCTTAGGAAATAAGAAATGCTTATACCATCTGCTGAAAAAGAACATATGCTATAGAAAAATACAAACAGTATTCTCCTCCAACACAAGAATGGTAAAATGTATAAAACTGCAATTCTGAAAATGCAGCAATTTCATAAACCAGTTTTAATTAAAGATACTGATTTAAAAAAAAAAAGAAAAAAAAGATTTTATATTATTGTGTGTAAATAATTAGAATGAATAGATATAGGACTTACCACTCCCAGACCCTCAAGCTTTTGTCATCGGAGGTGCTCACAAAACGCCTATTCTCATCCACAAATGTTATGGTGTTGACAGCCCCCAGATGTCGGTCATACTCCTGGACTATCTCTCCACTTCGAACATCCCACTGGAATGTTGGAGAGAGAATGTGTTTTGCAGTAACCCTTATCTGTGGCATTTTTATCAAAGAAGCTAAGCTGTTTTCCTAACTAAACTATATATGATGTGTGTAATAGCATTACACATAATACCCAAGCCTTGGGTCACGGTCTAGGTGACCAAGTGTTGGTAAATGAGCCAGGTTCAATCCTATGTGCAAATCCTTCCATATTTTAAAATGCAGTATAAAGACACTCGACAGCACATTGGAGTTCAATGACACTTCTTGTAAAGACAGCTGACTGAATGTTTGTCAAAATACACTTTTCTCAAGAAATGCAAACAAACAGGGAGATACCACCCTGTGAAAAATATGACCAGAATAGTTAGGGCCACCATATGGGATTTAACTTGATATGGTATAATGGCTTGGCAATTTTATCTCATCATAGACTTGTATAACGCAACATACCTGTTTTGAATATTTATGCACTTGCACAGAATGAATTACTGATAAAACATGGGAACCCAGCAATCGTACATTGATCAATACCTTCTGTTTTTGTATCTGAAAGCAATTTGGTTCGATCAGTAGCACTTACATTATATTTTATAGTTTAATCTCCTATTCACAGCTATAGCAAATATCTGCAAACATGGTGAGAGAGTTAAGCTGTGCAAAATTCATCATTATACAACTAAAGCAGACAACCAGACCGTTTTAATTAAGGCTTTTGATGAAAAATTTCCATATGTTTTAACAGCAGCTACAATTTTACTTAGAAGTAACTAGAAATAAGTCCATAATATGAATATCATGAATATCTGATATTTATATACTGTATGGACCCCATAATGGCTGGGTCTGCTTAATATTGAGACTTTGGCCTCCTTTAATTTGGTAGAAAAAAAACAACAACACAGCAGCCTAATCGGTTGCTAGAAGTACTGTTTAAAAAGGCCCTAAAACAGAAGAAATACCAACAAAAAAAAAAAAGTTCCCAACTGAAGTGCCAAACTTAGCACAAAAACATACATACAGTTTTGCCTGTGTTTGCTGTTCATGAACAGTGTCAATTTATAAGATTTTTGTAGTAAATAGACAGAAGGTTGTACACAGGTGAATGCAGTTTATGTATTGTGGTAATCTGGGCTATTCAACTAAACCTGTCCATATGTGGATCAAAAAGAACCCAGCAGCATTTGTCTGAGGTGGAACAGATTACAATTAGATATACTGGAAAGACTGGCTAGCACATTCTATTCATCGACTGAACAGTTATTACTACAGATCAAGTTATGCACCTGCCCATCAGAGAGAACTTTCAGATCTGTACTTGTGATTAAGATTATGAACAAAATAGGTTTTACCTGCACAATCTTCTTATCAGACATTCCAGCCACAAATAGAGTCTGTTTATCTTCATCAGGATTGAATTTTACACAGTAGGGTACTTTTCTATTTGTAAACCTAGAAATGCACTGTCCTAATAAACCCAAAAGAAAAAATGTAGTCAATAATCCTATTACAAACATTCTCATGTCCAAAATGGCTTAAACCTACACTGTAAAATGTACTTTTGCTCCAGCAAACCACTTTACTGCATAAATGCCTTTTTGTCAACAACAATGAGCAATGAATTGTCAAAGGAATTCATCTAATGTGTGGGTGGGTAAAAGTGTTTACATAATCACTTTTGACTATCAGTAACGAAGAATCAGCATGAATAGAAGATTAGCTGCACTCTTTTGTTCTGCAACCCAGTCGACTCCCCTAGTTTATTATTGGCAGATGCACATCAACACCTCCAGCTGCTGGAAAGCATTTCAACCAGTACATGAAATCTGACAAACAAGCATAAAAAGCCTTAGTGTCAATTATATCCGAACTGTTTATGAATATGCAATATAAGCCCTTTCGCCATATAATTTAGCCATGCGAATACCATTTTTGTCAGATAAATGCATTTTTTCTTAGAAAATCTAAAATAAAGATCACAAAAACAAAATGTAAAAATTAGAATTATATAGAACTTAAACTCTGCATAGGATTTATTTAATAACACTAGGAGAGCTAGGTAGAACAATGTAAGCAAATATTTGCTGGTTGCTATGGCTACTGGTACAAGCACTCCTATTTTTTTTGTAAATGAGTCTTAAATAGCAAATGTACCTGTTTCTGTGTCCCAAAGCTTGAGATAGCGGTCATAAGCAGCACTTAAGAATTGGGTCCCAGCATTGTTGAAACATATGTCTCTCACAGCTTTACTGTGCCCTGAGTTGCCATTAAATAAATAAAAAAAGTTAGAGTTAAGGGCATAGAATTGTTCTACTTTAAAGGTGTCCATTTAAAAAAAAAAAAAATTCATAATGAAGGATCATGCTATACTAAGCAACTGTGCAATACACATTAATTAAAAATGTTCAATGGCTGTAAAGTTATTTGCAAATGTAAATACAGTCTAAAAAAGTATTTGTTAGGGTCTGATTCTTAAAACAATGTAATAGAAGTCAGGTCCCCTCTAGGTCTTTTAATCAGACAGTTTGAAACATTGTTTCAGGAGTCGGAACCAGGTGTGCAGGAAATGTAAATTAGCCTGAAGATACTGCTTTAAAATAGTAAATAATGTTAAAATCATTGAACGTTTGTACTTAATGTATTGGTTGCTTAAAAATGACCTTTCCTTTCACTATACAAAAAATTGTATTAGGGAGGGTGACCACTAAGAAAAGTAATAGCATAAGACAGTGCTGTCCAACTTCAAAGGTACCGAGAGCCAAAAATTTTCTGGCCTATGTGGTGGAGGGCTGATAATGAAAGCCAGTGTTGACCACTCCCTGTTTTTAAGCCACGCCCACTTTAAATCACACCCAAGTTAGCACAAGAACTTTTAAGACCATGTCCACATTAATGGTGGTAGAACACCAAAAAAAACAAATAGTTGGTGTTCACTGCAGGGATATTGCTCATATGTGAAACAAGTTTATTAAGTCATATTAAGATACAGCCATAAATCCATATGCCTCATCCTCTCCTGTGGATAACACAACACCCCCCCCAGCACATGGTTAAAACCTTGGGGACCCCTAACAGGTATTTCAAAATGCTAACAAACCCCCACCAGGTTCATCTCCCAGAGGCAGAGTAGGGCAGACAGAGTATGGCACACACAGGGAGCATAGGACGGGCACAGTATGGCTCATACATGGAGCATAGGGCAGGCAGAGTATGGCATACACAGGGAGCATAGGGCAGGCAGAGTATGGCACACACAGTGATCATAGGAAAGGTAGAATACAGCAGGAGACAGGGAAACCTATCAGGGCCACTCTAAGGTGAACAGTTCATACTGTGCTACATACAGTGACAAAGTGCCCCTCCAGCAGTTTGTCTGCTTTTAAAGCTTAATCAAGGTAAGCAGGCACAGCAGGCAGACTTTCATGTGGGGGACAGAAAAGCGGGGGGTTGGCCAGTTGGACAGCACTGACATAAGAGATGAGCAAAACAAGAAAATCATTAAAGGCCATCCATGTTCTGAACCCAACAGGGAGGATCTTATGGTTTGAGCCCTTAGGCCAGTGATCTCCAACCAGTAGTTTGTGAGAAACATGTTGCTCTCCAACCCCTTGGATGTTGCTCGCAGTGGCCTCAAAGCAGTTGCTTAATTTTGAATTAGAGGCTTGAAGGCAAGTTTTGGCTGCATAAAAACTAGGTTCACTGCCAAACAGAGCCTCAATGTAGGTTGACAATCTACATAGGGGCTACTAAACAGCCAATCAAATCCCTTATTTGACACCCAGGAACATTTTTCATGCTGTGTGTTGCTCTCCAATGCCTTTTACTTCTGAATGTTGCTCACAGGTTCTAAAGGTTGGGGATCCCTGCCCTAGGCCAATGACTGGATGCCAATATAGGCATTAGACAGCTATTAGAAAAGGTGTAATTTTCTACCTGTGAGTTATTAGCCAAATATCAGTCAGGCTTCCACAAAACATAGGTCAGTTAGCTGAAGGGGCAGAGTTAGCAGCTATTTGAGTTCTTGAGTTCTAGGTGAATGGGACATCCCTTGGCAAATCAGGCTTACTTTTAACAATGTAGCCCAAGACACAAAAGCACGGATCAGTTTGTTACCCCTATAGCAGGTACTTGTGCAACGAGTGGCATGAGCGAATTACCTAACCTTTTAATGATACCCCTTCATTAATAGAAACATTTAAATCTTTCCATTGAACAGTTAAATAGAAAAGTTACATTTTTTTCCTTTGGGATGAATTCAAGATGGCATGCTTAGGGATAAGTCGCCATCTAATGCTAAGAGTAACAAGATAGAATGCAAAGGATTAAGATTAACACTGTCTTTTTATAATGCATAAATGTAATAAGCAGATGGGTAAATGTTTTGTATAACCAGACATATATACTGTAGCTCTAAACTAGGCATATGGTACTGAATTGATAGATCCGGTAAGTTTTTTCAGATACAACTGCCAATTCCTCAAAAGGCCATGTGTACAATAAAATAAACATGCATAAAACATCAGTCACTAACAATGATATTGGATACTTAGTTTCCCATAGTGTACATAAAGCTCTGAAGTGTCAGATATTAAATATGATACCACGATCTGTAAAATGTGGAAGCTGGACGTGCCATTTTCTAGTTTAGGGAGCAAAAGACAAGCAGTACAGTCTCACACACGAATCACATGCCATTAAAAAATAATCCTAACAACTCAAAGTCAATTCATATGCATACTTCACAGTCCATGAACCAAATTTATTTTATACAGTCATATCTTTGAACATATTCTAAAAAGTTCTTGCAATGTTTAGAAAAGACAGTTCAGTACTGTACCGATAAATGTGCGTAAGCATCTTCGGTCTTTGTACACCTCCCAGAGCTATTTAAAAAAAAAAAAAAAAGAAGAAAGGAAAAATATTAATAGAACTGTGCTTTACAAAATGTAGATATATCATACAAGAGAAATTACTTAACGGCAATGAAAGTATTAAAATAATTTAACTGTGCAAAATGCTTGGAGGGTCTTTTTACATGACTAATTTATTTTATAGATTTACCCAGGAGTGGCACAGCATGTTTGCTGTTTTGTTGCCCAGTTGCCTGCCAATCACTATTCATTCAACACTGCACAGAATATAAAACAGAATTGCTCAATTACATTGTACTGAAAAAGCTTAAGGTAATCTAACGCCATAGGTAAAGGGGTTGTAACATAACTCCATACGTAAAGGGGTTGTACCATGTTAGCCAAATAGCCCAAAATTTACCGTAAACATTTAACATGAAATACAAACAAAGATGGTGAAAAGGTGAAATCTTTGTTGACTAACTATAATGATATTCAAGGAAAGTTTTTTCAGAACAAGGATATTCCTTTTTCAAAACCGATTACGGATTCATGCTAATGTTTCATTATAAAAGAGCAGTCACATAAAAGGTCACTTTCTTTAAATGGTTCGACATAAGCATTTAGTATTCAAATTCACATATTACGGGGAAGATATTTGGCAGAATTATTAACAAGTATCGATGCATTAAAAGGTCATATGTCATTTGTAAATTTCATGTTTAAATGTATTTGGTAAAGAAAAATTCTCACCTTAATCTTGCAGTCCATGGAACTAGATAGCAGCAAATGGCCAGAAACTGGAAACAACCTCACAGCACTGACACCCTGAAAACCAAGATGTAAAAAACATTAAAAAAAAATGTAAAAAACAATTTGTTTCTACTTAACAGAAAAAAAACCCACCAAGGCAGTTTTAACTTTAAATTCGCAGTCTTTTTTAATAAATTACTTACTAATTCTCTGCTTGTGCTCCTCTTCAGAAATGGCAACAGGGCCATCTTATGGCGCTTGATTTCTCCTATCTGGCTATCTCCTATAGAAGGCAGAGGAGAAATCGGACGCCGCACAATGGATCGACGCCCTGTCGCCGTTTCTGAAGAGGCGCGCAAGCAGAGAATCAGTAAGTAATTTCTTAATAAAGACTTTGAGAATTTAAAGTTAAAACTGTTTTGGTTTTTTTTTTTCGTTAAGTAGAAAAGAATTTAAAAAAAAAAAAATGTTACTGGTCTTTTAACTTAGATTGTTCTATATTTTTTTTGCAATACAAAAATTCACCTTAATTCTGAATTTGATGGAATTAAATTTGCATATTAAAGGAGCAAAATAAAAAATGTGCACCTTGCAAAAAGTACGCCACCGTCAGTTGTCAAAAATCATGTGATTTAGAGTTCAGATGAGAATGGCCTGGCACTAAGATTTAGCCAATCCAGTGCATTCAATTTGACTGAATTGCAAAACAAATCTGGGATTTAGTGCATCCAAAATATGTTTTTCACACACCTAAGTCAATACTTGGAGGAACACCTCTAGCTGCAATAACAGTTGCAAGTTACAGTAAGTTTCTACCAGCTTGGCACATCTGGATGAAAACAATGTATAGCTTACAAAATGCAGCCCAATAAAAAATGTCAGTCTCTTAGAATATTTCTTGCCGACCCCTTCACAGTCTCTCAACCGTATGTAAATCCAAAAACAAGCCTATATATGTCCCCAGAAAGGGATATATATAAGAAGCGATCAGCGCCTGTGGCAACAGAAATAAAAAACAGACATAGCGCAGTATGTTCACAATGTGGAATATCACCCTGTGCATACACTGGATGGTAAGTGGATGTGTTCTTCCCTTCTCCTTTAAATGGCCACTTATAAGGGTGTAGAGTGGCAATACAGATGGACAGAAGAAAGGAAAGGTATTTTTTTCTATGAACTTTCCTGTGAAATGGAATGTGTATTCCGAAGATGCAGATGCCTTCACCTTATATATAAAAAATGCCTACTTACAAACCACTGCCGTGGTATGGTGTATTTAACATGAAGCTCTTTCAAGTTCCTCCTTCAGCGTTCACCACTCCTTCCGAGTTTCTCAGCAGGAATACAAATCGATAATAGTATAACACCGTTTATTTAAAACATAATTAAAAACTGTTTTTTATTTCTGTTGCCACAGGCGCTGATCGCTTCTTATATATATCCCTTTCTGGGGACATATATAGGCTTGTTTTTGGCACATCTGGATCCTGCAATTGTTGCCCATTCTTTTTGGTAAAATTATGCAAGATCTGTCAGGCTGGAGAAGATCGCTTGTGAACAGAAATTTTCAATTTCTGACACAGATTTTTAAGCAGGTTGAGATATTGGCTTTGATTGAAAGCTGTAGAAGTGCGTTGGGTGTCATTGTTCTGCAGAAAGCTGAACCTCTGCTACTCAAGTGTCTTTGTAGACTGAAAAAGGCTTTATTCTAAACTTGCATGTATCAAGTCACTTCAGAAAGGTGACACTGCAATGGAAGATGCAAAGCTGAATGTCTCTGATTAATCATAGGTAACACACAATGTTTCAAGGCAAGAAACGCTGTTACCTCTGAATAAACACAGGCATACTGCCTTGCAGCCTTCTTTGCAGTATTGCCTTTTTAAACAGTAAACCTAAACCAGCTGCATGTTTTTTTTGAAGTGCCCTATGTTTGGCTCTATCCATCTAGACCACTGCCTTAAAGGGGACCCGTCACCCAAAAAAATTATTCAAAATCCTATTTTATCACATTAGTCAAGCAAAATGAACTTTAATTACACTATATAAATTATTTGAATCTTGCTTCCTTCAGTCTGGGATTTCAAAATTATAACAAGCAGGCAGCAGCCATTTTGTGGACACTGTTATTAAGACAAGCCTTGTATCATCTCAGAATCTTGTTTGTGCACCAGAATGTGGGATCCGATGTCCATCCCCATGTCCTGGCTACACAATTAAATGGTAAAGAGAACGGAGGAATGTGGGGAGAGCAGTGACATCTAGGAAGTGCTGAATGGAAAGTGAAAGTAATTGTCTGCCCCGCCTCTATGCCACTGGCATAGAGGAGGGGCAGACAATATTTGATTGACAGCTGAGATTTTTAAATGAGATTACAACAGCTATGAATGCTTTAATAAAAAATAGAAATTGGATTTCATGTTTAATTTGAAAAGGACTTTTATTATACAGATTTTTGTGTCTGGGTGACAGGTCCACTTTAACAGGATTCCCACACTCTACCAAAATAAGAAATAATACTACCACCAGCATGCTGCACCGTGGTGCATGGCCTTCTTTTGGCAGAGTCACAGATGTGTCATATTGTTTCCATGATTTTCCAAAATGCAATTACAAGTCTTTCACTTTTTGTTTCAACTGTCCTACAGAATAGTGAATGAATCCATATCTTGTGAACAATGAATTCAATATGATTTTTCCGCACCTCTCCATGCTACCTCAGTCTACAAAAACTTTTGATTTGGGCAAGTAAGTTGCTGAAATAACATCAAGTGATGCAGTTCCAATACTTTTTAAAACCGTTATCCAGGGTTCTGTAAAGGGGCACCATTTCACCTTTTGTGATTAAAGAAAACACAAATATCCATGGTGCATAATGATCAGTGGCCACATTATTTACCATATTCCAAACATTTACCTTAGTGTGCCCTGACCAGACATGTATCTGTTTCTTTGGAAGATAGCACTTTTCTGGGAGTTCTGTTGAGCGCAAGTTCACATCGATATCCTGAGGAATATGAAGATAAGATCTTCCTTGATAGTCGTACATTTCTTTAACTAGGGGAAAATGGGTAAGTTAGTTTTAAGATAATAAGAGTAACATCAAGGTATACTTATACACTTGCACCTTGCACTACAAAACATCCTTTGGCTGAGTCAATTTGCCTCCCAAAAACCTGAATTAGATTGCTGGATATGAATTATAGTTCAGTGATGAGATTTTTTTATTATTATTTTAATGTGGAGATAAGCTATTAACGAAATGTGTACAGTATACAAACCAAATTTGTAATGATGATTACCTTGGGGATAGAAAAACACAAATTAGTTACACAACTGTCATATACGTCAATACACTGTCTCAAATTCATTATCTGCCTAAGCTCTGCATGTACAAAACAAGTTGTGCTTAACTGATGGCCACATCAGAGCGGAGTAGCAAATATCCAACAGATATCTTCCACAGAACATGCATGAATGCGTGAATGGTCAAATTACATGGATTCTGAAATTTGACCAAGAGATCAATTGTTGGAGGTGTGGATAGTCCATTTCTGCCACATCCAAAAGGGGAGGGAAAAAAGGTGCAGCAGTAAGGAAGTGCAGCTTAGAAAGCAGGAATGTGTTGAATGTGCTCATGAAGCAGAGCAGTGGAGTCTGGGTCATAGGGTTGGAAGCAATTTTGGGTATCTGGAGTCAAGAGTTGCAAAAATATTTTTAAGATTTGGCAGTGATAAAATGCCTTGTATGTTATGTACTTCTTTCAATTAACATGGGCAGTATATTAGTATATTTAAAAAAAACTGTACCACCAAAAAAAATTAAGTTTTAAAGTAATTAATATATAATCTACTACAAAAAAAACAGATAAAACACCATTGTATTGGACAGGGCATATTTATATATGCTGATGAAACCTGTGCCTTTTCTCCAGCTTGAAGAGCTGACCCATGGCTACACAGCAGCTTTTTTATATAAACTATAATAGTCTTTCTGAAGCAAATACTCCAGTTTTACCAGTACAGAGCAGTCAAAGATGGAATCGGAGGCAACACAAAATAAGGACTCGGAGATGAAGGATTTATGTACCTACTGCACAGTCCTGTCATGAAGCGCTCATGAAGTTTGTAAAGCTAAGGGAAAAAAACTTGTGTGTACATATTCTGGACTAAATGACATAAGAGTAGATGGTGCACTCTTAAAAACAGGCTTTTACTTTTACAAAATAATTTGTAATTTTGGAGCGAGATACCATGTAAAATGGTCTTCTCTTCTGCAGGCTTATCCTCCTCCTGTTTGCCTCTCTTTTGCCTTTTCGCTGTTATTTCATCCAACTCCTTCTGCTCCTCCTAGAAGTGTAAAAATAAAAACAAGCTTTTAATTATAACAATACATGTTAATTAATGCTTAAGATTTACTACATGGTGCATGCACACAAGAAGTTTAATTTACTGTTATTTTATGGCAGCAGCCAGAATGCCAGTTACTGACATGAGGAATCCACCAAACAATCATGTGCAAACAATCATGTGTTGCTTGCTACTTGCAGTATTTCCCACTATTTTTTTTTTTTACTTTATAAAATTGCCCTCCATGCCTTAGCCCTGATTATACCTGTACTGTGCTCAGAAACCAGCTCACACAAGTTTACCTCTGAAGGTTTCGCAACATCCTTTTCATCAATATATTTTGCCCATGGGCCAAGAAAACCCTCTATGTTCGAGGCATCGCTTCCTTTAATTTTCTTTCTTTTGTCGACTTTCTTCTGTGTGGATTCAAACACTGTTAAACCTGAAATGAAGCAATTATCATAAAAACTACCAGAACTTTGGGGGTAGGACATCCAGACGATGTTCAAAACCAATACTGGTTTTCTACCCTGTAACCAATATTCTGACATTTCAAGGGAAAGCTGCAGAATACAAACCATTGGCAGTCACATCATATAATGTGAATTATAATGCTTAGAGCTACTGTTAGCCTTCATAACAACAAATGTAGATATCTAGACCTCTTATGTTTGTCTTCTGAATATTTGGTGGCTATGAGGAAGAATTTGAAATGGATAGTTGGTAGGCCAGCAGAAAAGCTTATCATGGCTCATGTTCCAGGGGTCATAACTTGTCTGCATAGGTGTATTAGAAATAAGTGGAATTGCCACATTGCTAGTCTTGGGTGAGACTTTCCCCATGGCTTGAGTTACAACAGACTTTCAGTTTACATTTCAGAATATATCTAATAAATGGACATATATAAAATACATTACCCACATTAGCTTTTGTAACAAATTAACAGTAGATTATAAGGTCATAGGGTTAAGAACCCCATTATAAGTTTAAAAATCTTAACACTTTGTATTTATTAAATGTTTTAGATGCAGTTCTATATAATGGGACAGGAAGGACTGGCATAAAATAATATTAATATACACAAAACACTTCCTTAAGGAGTCTTCTAGCCATGTAACTTGTTTATTTTAGCTTTTTTACAGCTTTTGTATCATTACAAATAATATGAAAAACCCTAAGCTTTAATTCTTCATGATCAACTAAATGTTAACACTGCAATCTATTTGCTATTCAAGGAAAATGCCAAAGATTAAGTAGACCGCATTGTTGTGTTCTCAATACAAAAATGTGTTTATGTCATATAGCGGGGAGAGGCGAATAGCTCTCTGTGATGGCTGAAGAGTGAGCAGCAGGAATACACTGTTCTCATCTGTTTCTACTGGCATTTCCCAGGAAAGGCATGTATGCAATATAACACCCACAATAAATCTTAGCATGGTTACATTTCTTGCAAAAGAAGCAAATCCGGCTCTAAGCATTTGCTTAATCTTAATAAATACGACAATAGTGCGGGTATCGATTCAAACTAAATAGCTTAATGCAGACTGAACCCTGCTCACCGTAAACATTGGTTGGTCCGGGTGCACTACGCCCCGGACCCCACTCTTTAATCTGAACACCGGGTACTCCTAGTCCGCTGTGCAAGATTTTACACAATTAAAGACAATCCTTGGAATCTTACCCTGCAGGAGAAGTGACCCGGGTGCAGCCAGCCCCGAGTCCGTCACTAGGAGGGAACGTCAAAAGGTCCAACAGTAGATTTGTAGGCCGCGCACTCCTGGGTATCAGCAAAGATCGCTCGTCTCCAAATTATTTAAAAAGGTAAATTCTTTATTAAGACATACAATCAAATAACCATAGCGTCTGAGGTCTGACGCGTTTCGTGACAACACACTTCCTCAGAGACCTCCTGAGGAAGTGTGTTGTCACGAAACGCGTCAGACCTCAGACGCTATGGTTATTTGATTGTATGTCTTAATAAAGAATTTACCTTTTTAAATAATTTGGAGACGAGCGATCTTTGCTGATACCCAGGAGTGCGCGGCCTACAAATCTACTGTTGGTTACATTTCTTGCCCAATTGCTGTGCTGTACAGATAAGTAGAGATCTTTTCTGACGTACTTAGAATTGCAGTACAACAAGGTAACTCCAATGAATTTTACTGGTGGGACTGGAATCTTTTGCTAGCTGCCTGGGTATGCATAAACTTTAGTGTTAATTGCTGCTACATGCTTCAGTGATCAAAGAAATCATGGCTCTCAAGCTGGAAGCACCACTACCTGCCCTGAGAAAGTAACTTAATAGGCCTGAATTTAGACCTGATCTCAACTCAACTGAACACCTGTGTCAAAATGTACTAATGCTCTTGTGACTGTATAAAAGTAAATTCAAGTACATTCCATGTATTGGAAATCATTCCTAGAACAGAAGAGACTGTTAAAGCAACCTAGAGAGCCCCACCATCATAGTAATACCTTTGGTTCCGGACAGGCAGGTGTCGGGAAATATTTGCAATAAGGCTCATAGAATGCGATACACTATTTGTTAGTGTATTAAAAGAAGAGCATTATGTATTCCATTAAGGTTCATTTGAATAGCCTTTCTTGAGTAACATCCACATTCTGAGTTACACACATTCAAAGAATATAAAGCAAGATGTTTGCATGAAACTTGCTAGAGAAAATAGGTAAATTCTAAATATATTTCAATATATTCTCAATACATTTACCTTGATTCTTTTCTGCTTCATCAACAGAACCTATATACTTAGTGCTGGTTTCCTGGTTGTCTATGGAAGGATCTAATGCATAACCTAAGAAATAGAACAAAAAAGCTGAAATATTTATTTTATGCTGGAACTGAATCTTTTGATTTATCTTAAAATTCAGGTTTAGTTTTTTCAAAAGTAACTTGGCTTTAAAGCAGAAAACATTATTTGTAGGTTTTAGACAACACAAACATGAACAGTATGCAGCAAAATCTTCATGCAATATTCTTACAAAAGGGTCTTTGTAAGTGCATGGACTTAAATATGACATTGTAGACAGCACCACCTAATGGAACAATAAACCCAACCCACCATTAATGCAGAGTGGATGAAGTACACATGAAATGCTGTGCCTAAGGTACAAAGTACTGATGTTATGTAAAAATCACAATCGACCAGATACTTGATGGAATTGTTAGTAATTTTTTAAATACACGTTTTGCTGTTGATAACATTAAACATTATCTAATGAGATGATTCTTATGAAGAAACCAAAGCACTGATTTGTAAATAACGCAATTATTAATCTATAATAACATATTATAATATAATAGAATAATATAATAATGTAATTTATTATCTAATAACATTAGAGGATACACCGAGTAATCAGATCTAATATACTTTATTGTTATCATGATTAGATAATAAACATGCCAGTATAAATACATGGTATTACAAATATAGGATCTATTATTCAGAATGCCAACTACCCGGGGATTTCCGGATGAGAAATCAATTTGTAATTTGGATCAGAATACATTAATTCTTACAGTACTGTTTTATTATCACAGAGAAAAATCAATTTTTAAAAATTAGAATTATTTGTTTAAAATGAACTTTATGGGTGTTGGCCTTCCTGTATTTCTGAGTTTCCTGATAAAGGGTTGTCAAATAAAGCATTCCTTACCTGTAGATGAAAGATGAAAGTTAGAAAATACTCTGATTTTCTGATTGATGGGATATACTTATTCACTATATACAAATTATTTAGCAGTGGTCATATTATGAGGTATGAGGTTTTACAAAAGAATTGTGCCTTATGATTTCCTTCATCATATATTGACATTATATGCAATACAGGGATGAATGCTGCCTACGCAGAGATATCCCAACAGTCATGCATCAGAGTGTAAACAAACCAATAAGGCATTGTGGCTAGGTAGGGGGTCGGATCGGGTTGGCGTCCAATTTGGGCGTGCTGGCGTCCAATTTGGCACGCCACAGTTAGGGACCCCTGATATAGAGAGACACATATAGCAGGGGACAGAGAGCATGTACAAGCATCAGTGAATGTATTTTGTTTGAATACTGCTATTCTACACAAATATATTAAAGAAGCTATATGCCATTTTGTAAGAAACGGATGATAAAATTGTAAAGGGACTACAGCTGAATTGGGCAGCGACAGGGAACATATAGACACGAAACAAAGAAAACGAAATTCTCAGTGAGCCGAACAAAACATGCGCCACTTTTGCTTTTTAGCCATTCATGAAGCCAGTTTCATACACTGCTTAGTGGAAAAAGACTGCACTGATGCAATATTACCACGTATACAAAATTAAGAGAAAAATACTTTGTTTGAATTTCTTCTTATCTCACTTTGTAGTCGACAGGCAGCAACAATGATAATGATGGGAATGATTGGTGATTCATGCCATTTTGGGTAAATGTCTTTGAAAGAATACATATAAAAATCCTTTCTTAATAGAAATCGAATAGAGGTGAAAAGCAAAGTTTCCCTCTTTTAGATCATAATTTTTCCCAAGGGAAAATCACAAATCAATCAGCCTCAAAAACAATTAATATACATGAAACTTGTTAAAAGGTGTACTTAAAGCTAACATCACTAGTATTAGAAGTACAGGGATAGGACCTGGTATTCAGAATGCTCGGGAGCTGTGGTTTTCCGGATAATGGATCTTTCTGTAATTTTGATTGTCAAACCTAAATTCTACTAGAAAATCATTAGTAAACTCAATAGACTGGCTTCCAATAAGGATTAATTATATGTTCGTACGGATCAAGTACAAGGTAATGTTTATTAGTACAGAGAAAAAAGAAATCATTAAAATTTAAAAATGTTAATTATTTGGATAAAATGGCGTTAACGGATCCCATACCTGTAGAAAGTTAAATATGTCTTAAATATATCAATGATAACATTTCTTACCATATGTTGCAAATGTTCTTCTCTGTTGTTCAAACATGAAATCGTTAATATGCGTTGGTTCTGCATATCCTGAAAGCATGTTCCTAGGAGCAGCCATCTGCTGTGTTCTGAACGGATTTTTGGGACCGAACTGCAGCAACAAAATTAAAATACTGTTTCAATAGCAAGTAACCTTAAAGGGGTTAATTTTTAGTATGTCATAGAATATCCTGCTTTCACATGGGGGGGGGTCACTGTCCCCGGAAGTCAAAACATATTGCTCTGTGAGGCTGCAATTTTTTTTATTTTATTATTACTTATGATTCAATTCTGGCCCTGGTCAGTGTCTCATTCAAATCAGTAGTTGGTGGGTGCTGAAATTATCTCTGTAGAAATAAGTCAAATCAACTGGACTTGTACATACGATCTTTCTGGAATAAATACCCTGGAATGTTTCTTCAATCAGCATATGATTGTATTGGCATGATTGGAGCTTTGAGGTGTATTAAACCTTCCTAGGTGTTATTTGCACCTCTCGCTGGAAGGTTTTTTTTTAACACCTTAAAGCTTCAATCATGCTAATACAACCAACACCTAACTTCATGACAGCCTTGCTGATTATGATAAACATGCTGATTGGAACAACATTCCAGGGTATTTATTCAAGAAAGGTCTTATTTACAAGTCATTCTGAATTGAGAAAGCCAGTTGGATGACTGGTGAAACGTCTTCAAGAAAAAGACAGCAAGTCCAGTTGATCTGACTTATTTCTATAGATATACCAGGACCGGGATGAACGTGAATCTTCACAAACATGCTGAAATTATAATCTGGAGAGCTGCTAACCAAAACTCTAAATTCTTCAAAAAATCCCAAAAAAAATTGCAAACTGTCATAGAATATAACTGTTCACGTCATACTAAACTTTAATTTATGATTAAAGTTGAACCCCTTTAGGCTCTCTATCTGCTGTTTAAGAGAAACGTTGTGATAATTTCCTCAATGCTGTGAGGGGTTCACATTGTTGTGACTCCTGCAACATATGAAAACTGCACCAACTTATGTACAAAAAAAATTTTGTATATGTACAAAATAAAAATATTTACAACATTTTACCGACCCACCTTGCTGGAAGTTTTACGGGGCAATGGAATAAATGTTACAAACTTTGCATCAGGTATAGTAACCCAAAGCAATCAGATAGCATTTGCTACTCACCTGTTTGAAACTATTTTCCCTAGACTGAAAATACCATCTCCTCATGATCTATTAGAGTTGTACATGTGAAACACTTTGAATGCTGTGATCCCGGGTAACTGTGCAAAAAGGTTTTCTTCAACATTTTCACATAATAACCTGGGATTCACCACATGTAAAGTGTTTTACATGCACAATTGTAATGAATCAGGATTTGTTATGTGACGTTTCCTGGGGGTGACAATGTGCCCAGTCTGTATTTTTCCTTAATATTGTACAGGGAGTTCTCGAGTTACATACACCCGACTTACATGCAACTCACACTTACAGACAGGGACTATTACAGTTCCACACGAAAATAGAGTGCTCTACCTGTTATAAAGTACCCTCTCGGGTATCAGGTGCTAAACAGTCTATCAGACCCCCTGCTCAGAGTCAAAGTAAGTAATAAGTAAATCCAAGGAAACTGTAGCACACTGATCCAGTTTTTTAAATTGCAATGGTGATTTATTGACTCTTAGTAGACTAAGTAAGGCAAAGTTTCGGACCACACTGGGCCCTTTATCAAGCCTTTGTCAAGTGGGCTATTACAGTAACATACTATGGTTTGCTTGACTTTTATTAGCATTTAGCTTTAATAAATCACTTGCCCCAATCTCCACTGGCATGTGTTGTCTACTGCAGAACACAGAAAGGTAAAAATAAATACTATGTTTAGTTGCATTTAATAAGTTAATGTACTGTATATGTTTCCAACTTGCATACAAATTCAACTTAAGAACAAACCTACAGTCCCTATCTCGTACGTAACACGGGGGGGATTGCCTGTACCGTGAATATTGATTTTCAGCCACTAATGCCAGCAGAACGGTACTATAGTCGGAGGTTTAGAAAATCTTACCTGTGGTGCAAACATTGTCTCATAGGTAGGATTAAATTGAACCTCTTTGGCATACGGATCAAGGTGATCTCCGGTCTCCACATCTTCCTATAACAAAAACAGGCATGTTAATAAAAGCAGCAGAATCACTGAGGATGGGAAATATCAGTGTGAATTCTTTAAAAATAAATAAATAAAAAATCTTAAAATAAATGAAAAAAATAAATAAAAAACAGCTACAGTACATTTTCTACCCTTTAGCTGAATAGCAGCTCAGTAAGTCCTGATGCTACAATTTGATATACCATTGCAATTTCTAGTGGCTTCAGCCCTATCAATCATGCACCCTGACTTCAGGTTTTACGTTCCAGTCAATTATACAAGTTGATACATTAAGAACACCAGCCTACTGAATTAGGCAATGATTCATGGAGATAATTATGTATTACTTGGAGGCAGACAATAGCTTTTCACAAGACCGTTACTTTCTTTCAGTTTGTAATAATATCTCAAACTCAGCAGATACAACAACTAACACCCCCTGATAACGGACTTAAGTAGAGGGTGTGCAATATATGTTTATATTTATTTACTGAAAACAGTCTGCAAACAGAATCTAGTGCATACTTGGACATACACCACAAAACTACCAAAGGAAATTTGGAGAATTAAGCTGGCCACAGACGCAAAGATCCGATCGTACGAATCAACGTACGATCGGACTTCCCCATCTCCCGACCTGCCACTAACCATTTCCATCAACTAAAGTACAAAAGAACAGATCAGCCAATGTTCTGTCCCTGACAGCAATTGTACAACAGTTATGTCTGACCAAAGCTAGTGACAGTCTCCCACTGAAAATCGTACGATCGGCAATACATGTTGAGATATTATCGGCAGCCAACAGAAATCTTTTAACCTGTCCGATCGACCAAACGACCGATCTCCGCCGGACGAAAAATGTCGGGACTCTCCACACGGTCCAAAAGATCTCTCTCCAGATCTTTGCGTCTATGGCCAGCTTAAGGTCTGTTGTTATCTCGTTTAAAGTTAATTATGAAGTACAAATATGCATATCTGTAAAGTAAGCTAAAGTTGCTGTTAAAACAAAACACTACAACAAAAGACCAATGGTTATCACAATTCTATAACTACAGCTGAGTCCATCTATAGTTTTACGACAAAATTAAAGAAAATCTTAAACATTCTCTTAAAGGGAAAGTGATAACTACTTCTCAATATGAGTTCAATAATTAGGGCTTGGGCTTAAAATACTTTTACTTGTTGTTTTAAATCGAGAAAAAAAAATCTTTGGTTTTTATTAACCGGACAACAGGCTAAAGACGACAAACAAGGAGACTGAAGTTTATCCATGTTTGGCTTTTATGAGATAATCAGATTACACGAGCACAGATAATGCCCCTACATAACCGACTCTTGCTAATAAAACAGTCACAACAGAGAGAGAAGGGAAGGAGATACATGTTGGAAATTTAATTATATAACTTGCAAGGAACAAACATGGAGTAGCTTAATTTTTAGCTCTAGAATAATGAACATAGATATTTACTAAAACAATAGGCAATTTAGTTCAAGCCCTATTAATTGCACTCAAGTTTAAAAAGGGGTACACTATATCTTTCAGCTTTATTTCTATAAATCTTGTCTGTTCTAAGACTCTAAATTAAGACAGTAAGTTTATTAGAGGATCAATGGCCTATTATTTAACCAACGGCCACAGCTTTGAGATATACAGTACCATACTCACCTCAGAAACAAAAAGTTCTAAGAGAAAAGAACCACTGCAGATTAAACTACTGTACTACCGGAATTTTCCAGATAAAGGATCTTTCTGTAATTTGAATCCCCATCCATTAAGCTTGCTAAAAATCATTTAGACCTTAAAAAACCCACCAATATAAATTCATGCAGCTTAGTTACAATTATGTACAATGTAATGTTTTTATTACAACAATGAAAAATGAAATCATTCAGGGTGGAACTGGGCCGGCTCTAACCCAAGCCCCTTCACCCGCTCAGACCATTCTGTACCCCAATCACAGCTGCAGTTACTTGGAAAAACAGTAAGTAGTTGTGACAGAGGGGGGCAGCCCTGGGGATGAGGACGAAAGGCCATTGACCTTGCAAGGAGGGCTCCCGAAGCCGCAGCCCTGGGCCCCAGTCTGGCCTTGAAATCATTTTTAAAACTTATAATTATTAATGGTGATGGTCTTCCTTTTATTTGGAGCTTTCTAGATAATGGGTTTCCAGATAAGGGATCCCATGTCTGTATAACATTTGTTTAAACCAGCAGAAACAGCTCTACATCCCCATTTTCTTAAGTTCTACGAACCCAAATATTTGGAAATGTGCACCGGTACACTGCCCTTTGACAAAAGCTTTTGAAAGTAATATTTACCATATACCGACCAGCAATTACATAAAGTAATTCAGTCAAAAATATTATTACTGCAATTCGACTGTCTACGGCCATTATAAAAAATACTTGGTCAAGTTATTATAATTTACTCAATGATTTTTTATTTGGTCTTATCCTTATCTAAATTCATAGTTCTGCACTGCTCTGAACCAGTGCAGCAAGTCCATTTATCAAAAAAGTAATCTGATATTTTTTTTTAAATAAATGGTGGCGTCCTACCAAAACTTCTTCCATTTCCGTGTGGATTCAATGTTTCGTTATTGCAATGTACATTTTCAAGATATGATGCATATGTGTTGATTGAGCTAACTGAAAGGATATATTCTGTTGTGAAGCATCTGATATAGCCCACTGCATATTTTCTAACATCATTGTTGTACCTGTTCTCTTTCCTTGGAAATGAAGATCAATAAAAAGTTAAATTACAAAAAAAAAAAAAATGGTGGCGTTTCCCAATTCCAACCTTTTGTGGAGTGTTCACCACCTTACCAAGTCCTCCCTCACAGGAATGCATGTACATAGCACTCCAAATAAGTAAATATGAAAGTGTGAAACTACATCCAGTTACCCCACAAGCATTACTATGGTGCCCCGCAGTACAACGCCCAGAAATTATTGACCCCTTTTTAAATAATTCCCTGAATATCTGGGATAAATATAAATACCAAGCTAAACTTATGTCATCTTCCCACCCAGCAGCACCGATTCTTGGCAATCCCCCTGGCTTATCTCCCACATCTTTCCAAAGGTGGACATCTAAGGGTTTCAAGTCTATATACAATTTTTATTCTGTGCTAAAACCTGGCTTACTATACAAGAAACTCATAATTTCCCCCTTTCAGAGATATTTCAATACCAGCAAATAAACCACTTTATACATACCTACAATAAAGAAAAAGTACCAATTACTCCCACATACTTTGAAAATGCTTGAATTAAATATCCATACGCAAGGGGCCTAATTTCGTACTTGTATTGATTACTTCTTGACACACAGTACCAAACCCCTCTGTCATATGTTACAGCATGGGACAAGGATCTTATGGGAAACCACAGCTCACTGTTCTAGGAAAATTTCGCTACTGGAAACTGCATATAAAATTCTTACGCGCTGGTAGTCAAGACACTGAGGTCAAACGGGTACTGTGATGCATATCTGGTGGCACTAGCCCAAATATCCAAAGGTTCTGGACCAGGATTTATACTATTATATATTCGGTAACACAAGTCAACCTTAGGAAAGATCCTTTAAACGCTCTATTGAATAAAAGGATATCTAACATCAATACCTATACCAGAATTTTGATAAATGTTATGTTTTTGGCAGCGAAAATCACAATATCTAAACACTGGAAATGACCTTTGTTCCGATTTCCCATTTTAAAGACAAATTTAACTGGATAATGGTTAATGAAAGTTAACCAGTTTACTTACAGATAAATATGAGAAATTCAAAGAAATATGGGAACCATGGGTATTCTTTCCCAAATACAGGAACCCCTTCAATCTTCCTGTAATCGTTCTATAATGACTATATAGAGCGATAAGTGTTTTGTTATACTCTTTTTTTTTTTTTTTTTATATATTTCGAGACTAGCTAATATTCCCAGGTTATATCTCAGGAAAGTCCTACAACTGTAAGCCCACATAATTATTTTCTATTATGGTAAACAAGGGACCTCGCAGAAAACATCTTAGAACAAGCAATGCTCAATACTAATTCATGAAACACAATATGCCATCAAAAGTTATTTTTTATCTATTTGCTTTATTCTCTCTCTCTAATCGGCCCTCTTTAGTCAGCGTTAGGACCGATTCTATCTTTTTTTTTTTTAAATTTATTTTTTTATTAAATATTTTTATTTGTGTAGTTCCTTGCAGAAATATACCATCACATTACATTCTGTTAATATCAAAATGCATACTCCCGATACATTCACAAAACGGTACGTACCGGCCATGATACAGAACTACATTTTATGTATAAATGCGAACCACTGTTTTCGTTTCAACAATAGTGTCAACAATTCAACATCATACCACAAATCGAAATACAAAACAAACAGAAAAAAACAAAAAAAAACGGTCATCATAACCTAACCGGTGGAGACCCAGTTACCATGGAGTGAGAATGGAAATCAAGTACATATAGAGTGCCTGACTGCCCCGCTATCGCAACCCATCAAATGGCGCCCGAAACTGTACCATTAAACCTATACCTAATCCAGGGTTGCCAAATTTTGTTAATCGTCTGTAACCTGTCCGTGGCCAACCCCGAGAGCCTTTCATTTACATATATCCAATCGACCTTATTTTTAAACATAGTGTAATTGACAGTGGGGCACTTCCAGCATTTCGCTATCGTTTGTCTGGCCGCCAAGAATATGTGATTCAACAATTTACATTGAATTTTCGGGATATTTGGAGGAGGTAGTCCCATTAAGGCTTCGTAAGGGTGCTGCCTTAGATTAATTTGAAAAACCGAAAATATTAGTTGATAGACCCTCCTCCAAAATCTAATAACCCTCGGGCACGTCCACCAAATATGCCCCATCGTGCCTGGCATCCTACACCCTCGGAAGCAATGGTTGTTAGAAGTGCGGTATATCTTCGCTATTTTAGCTGGCGTTAAGTACCACCTAGTCAAGACTTTATACCCTGCTTCCAAAAGGACCGTGTTAATGGAACTATATTTCAAATTAGACCAGACCCTGAACCATTCCTCCTCCGACAAAGAAGTCCCTAGTTCTTTTTCCCAGAGTTTAATATATCCCAAATTAGTAACCTCCTTGGGCGAAAGCATCCATCTATATAGAATTGACACTGATTTTGCAGGTATGGTTTCCCTCGAACACCATCGTTCAAAGAAGGTTTGGGCGGCTGCGCCCGGTTTTTGCAATAGCCAACGTTCTTTAACCCAATGCAACAATTGAGAAGCTCGAAAAAGTTCTAGGACCGATTCTATCTTTATCTCTCTTTCCATTTTCCTTTTCTAAGCAAACAACAGAAGATACTGCGTGAATGTAACGATTGCTTATCTCTCTTAATATGTTAAAACTCAAATAAAAACTATTGAAAGAAAAATGAACGTGTGAGAGGGGGCAGACAGACTAAACATATAATAAAACAAGTGTGCAAAGACGAGGTATAAAGCTGGGTAGGAGTGGCCTACAGTGATTTAGAAACTGTACATTAGCTTACATGCAGGACTCTCACAATAGACTAATAGGTCAGCAAGTAAATACACAGTATAAAAACAGAATATGTGGAAAGATTTTTTTTTCAGCACTGAACTATGCAAACTGCATTCTGAAATGATAAAAGCCTGATCCTTTCATTCTTAACAAGGTTACCCTAAGGTTGTGGATTGCTAGCGAAGTGGCACACAGCCAGGTTTTACATTAAACCAACACATATAAAAGGATGGAAATAAAAATTACTAGCCTCGCCAAAATGAATAGATGCTAACTACTGAGCGTGGGAGACAGACAAGCTTTTAACTTGGCACCATGTTGCCTTGGTGACAAATTGTAATGCACTATTTCATCCAAAACAATGTTCTTTTTTATTCTAGAATATACAATCAAACATGTTTCAAATGTATGTTCTTTCTATATGAGCAAATTAAATCATAAAAAATACTACAGGGGATGGGAAAGGTGTGATACAGCAGCATAGGACAGTAGAAAAGCTCTAAAGGAAACCATAGTACTAAAGTACATGCTGTTAACTAAAGATTTTGTAGTGTTTATGATTTTATGAAAAGTCCCTTTTAACTAGTTTCTATATGCTTTTCACCCTTTAAGTGACAGCAGAATTTCGCTTTTCATTTTTACTCCGTGCCAGACGGTTTTTTGAACTTTTTGTGCTCTATCATTTTAGGGGCATTTCCTGAGGGGATTTTTAGTTTACCTAAGAACACATCATTTTTTTCGGGAGAACTTCAGCTTTCTAAATCTGCGTGAGTTTTTTTTTTATATTTCCACTTCTGGCCAAGCCAAAAAATCCTGGAACAGAAGGTTTCCCCCAGGAAACCATATATTTTTGAAAAGTACTTTCAAAACAAAAATGGGAAACCATGTCTTTCTACTCCCAAATACCAAACATCAAAGCTTTTCTGAACTTAGCAGGTTCTATAAAAATTTATGAAAATTCATCATAAAACATTCACTTTGCAAGTTTTTAATCTCCCACAGCATTAGGTACCAAGAAAAATATGAATGCCAGGGGTCCACTCAACAGTTTGATGCCCATTGTACATAGGGTTAACAAAGCATCCAGAGTTCAGAGACCCTAAAATGAAGTTAGCACATACAGTTCTCCTGCAAGTCACTTCAGCTACTGAATAATCAACGCATTGATTGCCTTTTGTGCGGTTAAAAGAACAAAAAAAATACATTAGCGAATCCACAATGGGTAACCATTTCTTTCCCAAATTTGCATGTTTTGATGAGAACTTAAAATCGCCTCAAAGCTTCCACTTTCTACATCTTTTCTCCCACTTACCATTAGGTGCCAAGAGAAAACATCCTAAATATGAATACCAGGGGTCCACTGAACAGTTTGATGCCCATAAGACCAAAGTATCTGGCATTTAGAGACACCAAAATGAAGTTAGTGCATACAAACTGACTCAGTGATCACTTCGGCTATTGAAAATTCAACACATTTACTACAATTAATATGGGATAAAACACATAAAACCCCAAAACCAAATAATTATGGAAAGTACATTTCGGCGAAACTCAAGTTGGTAGCGAAGTCTTTCTACTGCAATGAGTTGCAATGCTTTCCCAAAATTGCCAGTTTTGATAAAATACCTAAAACTCTCCTCAGTTTCCACATTCTGAGCACCTTCTCTCCCTCATAGCATTAGGTACCAAGAAAAAAATTCCCTAAATATGAATGCAAGGAGTGCACTGGACAGTTTGATGCCCATTGTGCATAGGATTACCAAAGTATCTAGCATTTAGTGACCCCAAAATTAAGTTAGTGCATGCAAATTGGCCCAGAGATCACATAAGAAACGGAAAAATCAACACATCTACTACATTTTTTGTGGGGTAGAAAACAAAAGAAAACTATTTTCCAAAAGTACACATTCTGACAAAACAAAAATGGATAAATGCATCTTTATGCTACAAAGCTATGCTAATCGTAGCTTTCACAAAGCTTGCATTTTACCCCATTATATGCCTCACATTTTTAATGCACCAGCATAAAAACACCATAGATATGAACGTCCAGTTTTGGACTGTGAACTGCAGCCTCAGGGGCCCCCCAGCCACAAACAACTCTGTGCCGCTGCGGCAAGGCAGCGCGACATCCTCTCATTCCTGATTAAATCAACAACTACGTTTTGATGTACAAAACAAAAAACAATGGACCCTTGTATGCAATGACCCTGTCTACCCCATGGCAGTGTTACTTCATGTTACCATAGATCAATGACTTAGATAGAGTACACAAACTTTACAGGTACTGTCGTCCTTTTATGGGAGGTCAATGGCTGTTGACAATACATTTGTCCACTACCTGCAATAGTTGCCAATCTAACCAATCAGATTATATCCTTCCATAGTGTATGACTATATGCAACAAAGTTTAAGAGACCATCCTTTTATTAGGGAGGTCAATTACTATTTTTGTGGAAAAAAAACAACCCCCCCCACCTAAAATACAGCAAATTTTCCTGACAACTTGGAGTCCAACGTTATACATGTTCCACATGGCACTTACTCTCTGTATATGTATACATACATTTTACAATGTTTGTCCTCCTTGCATGTACCCCTCTATATTGTAAAATTGTACAGCATTGCATATCCTAGTATATCCTATACATTGTATATGAAAACTACTCAGTAATGCATTAAGGCAAAGGAGAAGCATGTACCTGAGGGTTTTCAAGGTAACTTCTTACCAATCTGATTAATGACACACTTACATGATTCCATTCATTGAGAAATACTCACAGGCACAAATGTTTTAACTTTTTTTCTTAATGATGAATGAATACTGTTTTACATTGGCCCCAAAACTGTTTTCTTACCAGATTGTATAAAGCAGAGTAGTTCAGCAGGGTTACTGGGTGACATCTTGTGCCACCTCGGATCTGCAGTCTCAGAAGAAAGGACCTTGAGCATGTGCATCTCAAAAAAGGTTTAGGTGAGGTCTAACTGCATATGCTCCAGGAATAAGATCACATACGATAGCAAACAGACCCCTTTGCAGTACCCTCTAGCTTTTTATTTATAATCAGTTATACAAACTATTATGCAGAATGCTTGGAAACTGGAGTTTTCTGGATAAGAGATATTGCTCTATTTTGGAACCTTAAAGGAGACATTGTGTCAAAAACATTATTTAAGAGCGGATGAAAGATGTTTTCAGTGTCAAGGCTGAAATGAGTGTTCATGACATTGAATACATCATCGCAAGAGATATACTTCCTAGCCCAGTCTTACAGAGAAGGGGGGTGGGTTAAATAACAACTGGAGATATCACAGCAATTAAGCAACAGTTAGATTTCAATAATCACCTATATGTAAATAGTAAGTAAGGTTGGAAAAAAAAAAATATAGACCTAAAAAGACCTTTTTAGGTCTATATAAAACCTATCCGCTCCCCACGTAGACATGCAGAATTATGCACTGGGGAGTGGGGCTGGTTGAAAGGGAACTTTTTTTTACGTCTAGTGTAACTATGCATGTTCATGTGCATGCACACTCAGGCATTTTCTAACACTTAGTAGTATTTGCCTAACGTTTCCCTCACCTACCACCTTTTTGCTTATCTTTTAATGTATGTTTTTAAGGCAACAGTCCTGCATTGCCCACAGTATTATGGAGCAGTGAGTCTGTATTAATGTTTTTTCTGGTTTGCTGTGAGGGCATGGCCAAGTGTTTTTGATTACTGGTTTTAAATGATATTAAAGGTGAAGTTTTACACGCTATTCTAGCTATTTATTAATATTAGACCTCATTGATCCGCCTGAACTGGTTTGCACAAGGGAGGGGGGAGGAGGTGACCACAAGTCAAGACACCTCTAAACCCCATGCCTTTATTTTCTCTCCTTTTTTACGTAGATATATTCAAACCTGCGGGCCACGTAATTACTGTTCGTTACTGACTGTAGCTCTAATTCCCCTATCTGTCTATATAAAACCTGCCTAAATGCTAGCTGATCCAGGAAGGCAAAAAATCCCCTTTTGAGTCTATCCCTCAAGTGGGAAAATTTCCTTCCTGACTAAAGATAGCAATCAGAGCAGTTTCTAGACCAACTTGTACTAACAGCTATTTTCAATATTCCTGAATCTCCTTATTTTCTAAAAAGCTATCCAACCCCTTCTTGAAGCTATCAATCTGCAAGCACTGCTGATTCAGGGAGAGAATTCCACAACTTGACAGCTCTCACTAAAAAAAACATTCCAAATATTAAGATGGAACCTGCTTTCTTCTAATCGGAATGGATGGGAGCAATTTTTTTTGCACTGCGGCCATTAAAAAGATACTGGGAATATTTAGTGACACTGGGCAAATTTGGACCAGGGCACTAAATCATAGCAACCAATCACATATCTGCTTTTTCCCTCAGCCAGCTACAGGCAGAACAGAATATATATATATATATATATATATATATATATATATATATATATATATATATATATATATATATATATATATATATATATATATATATATGCAGAAGAACGACACTGAGCTGGTTGAACACCTGCTATAGATATAGAACTCATAGGCAGAGAATCAAACACATTTTAAAGCACAAAGCTAATTAAAATCGCTCCCAGAAAGTGAGAAGCAAACTGCAGAAAAATCATCGTGTCTGAGTCCAACTATAATATTCAAGATACACATGGAAAGAACATGCAAAAAGTAGAACTCAAGTAAGCACTCACCTTCACCGCTACCTCCGGTGCTGAGTCTACAACTCTTAAGACTCCTGTTCCCGGGGGTAAAGATTTTAAATGGGCGCTGCAATCTTCACTGTCCGCCCCACTATCAGACTCTGAACCACTGCTGTACGATACTAAGGATGTAAACGCCGCCATGTTGCCAGCGGAAGTGAGAAGAACCCCGGCAGTTCGACCGCAAAGGAGCGTGGGAGCAGCAATAGGAGGAGGGGTTTACAAGATGTTTTGTTATTGCGCAAAAGCGTTTTGTATACATAAAGCTTAGTTAAAAAAAAAATCCGTACAAAATATTTGATGTGTGTGTTCCATCGGACCTTCTTGAAGTGTGGCCAAATTCAGATGGGTGTTAGGTATTTGTATTGCAGAGGGAGCGCAGGCTGGTTAGCGTCGAGCTTTGTGAATTCCAATAATGGCGGCCTGGCTAATCTATTTGGGGCACTCACAATAATAGAGCTATCAAACTGGTAAAGGGGTCGTTCACCTTCCAAACACTTTTTTTCAGTTTAGTTGTTTTCAGATTGTTCACCAGCAATAAAGACTTTTTTAAATTCATTTCCATTTTTTTTATCTTTTATTAGTTTTATAAAAATTTTAGTCTAAAGACATTTTGTGTAAAAAATAAGAATGTGCCAGTGCATTATACTCATTTAGATATAGAAGAATTGTGCTTAAAAAGTAGTGTTGATTTATTGAATATTTCTGCAAAAACCCTAATAATCCCTCCCTTCTCTTCCACTGAATTCCCTGGCTGTGCAGGGGAGCCAGCGGCTCTCAGCGCACTGCACTGTAGGACAGGAGCCAATCAGCAGCTAGCAGGACCTGATAGGGAACTGGAGCCTTTCTGTGCTTGTGTGACTGCAGGGCTGTGATTGGCTGTCCCTCTCCTACTTTGCTTCTGGCAGGGACTGTTAGGACACGCCCACCCCTCATTTGAAACACAGACAGGGACCAGAGAACTAGGGCCGGATTTATATAGCGGGCGCCCCTGGACCACTGCTGTTCATCGCCCCCTTTCCCCTCCCCTTTATTCATGCAAATTTTCATCATCAGGACCAGAGCAATGGGGACTGGTGCAGGGGAAATTTTATTCACTCAAATTTTCATCATGGGGACCAAAGCAATGGGGTTTCACACACATGAAATTTAAAAAACTATTGTATCTCCTGTGCATCCCCAATGTTTTTGAACCAATGTGGGTGTGGTCAGGGCTGGATTTACATAGCAGGTGCCCCTAGGCCCAAAAATGCCGCTCCTGGTAAGTAAGAGCCAAATTTCCGGTTTTCAAGCCCGGAAATTTGGCTCTTCTAGTGCAGAGAGCGTAATTGCGCTCTCTGCACTAGCGAAGTGCACCGGGGGTGGGGGCGGCAAAGGAAGGCAGCCTCAGGCGGCAAAGAGGCAAGGATCGCCGCTGGTCGTTCATTGCCTCCATCCCCTCCCATTTATTCACTCAAATTTTCATCATGGGGACCAAAGCAATGGGGTTTCACACACAGGAAATTTAAAAAAACTATTGTATCTCCTGTGCATTCCCCAGTGTTTCTGAACCAATGTGGGTGTGGTTGGGCAGCATGCCGCCCCCTAAAATCCTGCCGCCCTAGGCAAGGGCCTTGGTGGCCTCTCCACAAATCCGGGCCTGCAGAGAACATCTATAGGGAGCTCCAATAAAGGGGCTATTTTTAAAGATAAAATATATTTTTAGCACCATGTAAAAGCAAAACCATATATTACTTATAATTGCCTACAAAAGTAGGATTTGTTCATTTATCCTATATGTCTCCTTTAATGTTCCTGTCCCTGGTATTTCAGTCTGGCAGCTCAGTGATCCAGGTGCAGATTCTTAACTGTTACATTTCAATGTATTGTTACAATTTTCTACATTTAATTGATACATTTCTCAGCAGCATCTATGGAATGTAAGCAACTATTGTATCAATTTTAACAGCTGCATTTAATGAAACTCAGGGATTCTACTCAGCAGGGCTAAAGATAAGAAATCACTCAAGGTCATCATCTGCAAAATGGCTAACAAAACATCACCTGAGAAGGCTTTGAAGGATACATATTTTACAGGTGGGGATTTTGAAAGGCAGTTCCTAGTCCTGCTACATATATATTTCCAGGTACTTGGTGGTGCTCCTAGCAGCAGCCCTGATCCTGATATTCACTTTCATTGAAAACGTTTGCACGGCAAGGGGGTAAGAGTGCAGCTTAATGTCAATAATATATAAATATATTCGCATGCGAAACGTATCCAGAGAAAAGACTAGGCTTCAAAAACATTCAAAAACACCCAGGTTTTACAGTCATCCGGTGGGACTCCAGGAAATACCATGACTTCACTATGGATAGGTAAGTCATGCACTACATAAACACAATCTGGAAATGTTTTAGAAAATATCGAAACATTTTTACAACTCAAAATAGGAAAATATTTCTCATTCAAATTGTACTTAGTACTTAGAATTTCTCAAAGAGAACATTTCAATCATTTAGTAGTTTTGTAGTGTCAATGGGTTCACTGCAGCCTTTATTACTTTCATGTATGATTTTAGTCCCCAACTGTTTTGTTCCCCTTTTTAGTCTCTTTATATTTTAGTATGATATAGAATGCCCAATTCTAAGCAACTTTTTAATTGGTCTTAATTATTTATTTTTTTATTGCAGGGTCAATCCCTAG
Organism: Xenopus laevis; assembly: GCF_017654675.1. Lineage (NCBI taxonomy): Eukaryota > Metazoa > Chordata > Amphibia > Anura > Pipidae > Xenopus > Xenopus laevis. Next base: position 80,873,963 of record NC_054379.1, read on the forward strand.
GGGTATAGCTCCTTTAGGGTTTGGGAGTAGGGTATCTGGAAGCAATAATGGCTCAGTGGGGACACGCCCATGCGCAGCGCGCGTCTGTAGGCGCCAACATCATCACACTCACATGCGCAATTAGAATTCACACTGAATCTGTGGAGTGAAAATTCACAAAAAATTCAGAAAGGGTATAAATAGTAACGTTTTTTTATCAAGAAGTTATCTGCTTGAGACGTAGTGTGGCGACTCTATGTGAAATGCATTGAGTTTCCAATTCACAGTTTGATTTTATATATGCTGAAACCCTACTGCTGGTTTGTAAGTAGATTCTGTACATTTTATATGTATTTTAATAAATGGGTTGCACTATATTAGTTTTGTCTCCCATATAACCAGGGATACCTACACTGCTAAACATACACCCCTGAAGCTGGAATCCTATGCTGTACCTGGATTGTCTGCATATTATATTAGTGGCCCTGGTGGGGACTGTGTATTGAGCTTGCATTTAACTAGGCCCGGTGACTGGGCTTACTAACTAAGTGACCTGTTTGGGTACATCCACTTTTGGCACTGTGTTCTGAGCACTTTATTTGGACACAAGCACTTTCACATAGGATTTTTCCCTTGAATGGACATACTACACTATGGGGCCCATTCACTAAGTTCAAGTGAGGAAAAATAGTTTAATTTTCGAATGTTTTTTTTGGCTACTTCGACCACGACCTTCGAATCGAACGATTCGAACTAACAATCGTTCGACTATTCGACCATTCGATAATCAAAGTACTGTCTCTTTAAAAATTTCTTTGACCCCCTAGTTCGCCACCTAAAACCTACCGAGGCCAATGTTAGCCTATGGGGAAGGTCCCCATAGGCTTTCCAAGTTTTTTATGATCGAAGGATAATCCTTCGGTCGATGGATTAAAATCCTTTGAATCGTTCGGTTCCTTGATAAAGCGTAAACGAAACGTACTTCGGCGAGCCTTCAAACCCTTTTTTTTTTTGAAAAAAAGCTCATTATTGAAATCTTACCTTTTAAACTTTAATTGAATCTCGAATCCAGAGAAATTTAATGGAATTGTAGCGCTATTAGCGCAGCATTCATTCCTTTTATTCTCTTTTATCTCTAAGGCACTGAGGATTTGTTGGTTTTATAGCAAAGTTAGCTCTCCTTACAAGACAGTTAAACGTAGTAATGAGACCACAGTCCTCAGTGTTCTGCCTTTCTCCCACGTGTGGTGTCCCAGGGTTTAGAACAACGCAGCTAGTTTCTTCGGGACAACTCCACCTCTATACTATTTTCTAATTTCTAACTTTTATTCATGAATTGCTGACGCTTTATTTTTAATTGTTTGATACCATGAACTCACTTTAAAATTATAACTACAGCACTAGCACCTTATTTAATTCATATAAGAACCATGAACTTTTAGATTATTCATCAATTGTGTGTAGATACATTTTGTTGAAGGTCACAGCACCTAACTTATAGCACTTAAGCACTAATCATAATTATTTGTATTAACACAATCGATTGAAATACCATTAATTGTATGTTGGTGCTAAACTTATTGAGGACTAAGCATATGTTTATAATAGCACTAAGCACTTATATAATTAGATCTCAAATAATTTTAGTAAGGCAGTGTGGGGTTTTACTGCTTTCTCTTATTTTTAGTATCCCTATTCTGGTTTATATACCTCTACACAGCCTGAAATCGGGTAATACAAGTGAGTGAACATTAATTACAAGTGAACTATATTTTTGTTTGTGATCAAAGAATATAACTAAAGATCACTGTTTTAATGTATTTCCTAAAGGATATGTAACCACAGGATTTCAATGCCTTTTTATTTAAATTTATTTTTGTGTGCCATTACCCTTCAAATGGGAAACAACTCGTGCCAAACTTATGGGCAAAATTACACTGCATGCCTTATGGCAACTGCATGTGTGTTAGTTGTTATACACAAAGCTGACAACTTGCTTCTTCATAACCTTCATCTTATGGGGAACTGTAATATTCCCCCCAGGGTTCAAAAGTGCAGCTATAACCACATGTATGCTCTAAAGCCAGCTGGTCAGAAAAATTCAACAGAGAAAGCACCAGCCCTTCTGTGCTAGTTACCATGTGAAAGCCAGGCTCCCAGAAGGTTGCTAATTGAGCACAAAAGACATTAAACAGTGTAAAGTATAAATGCCATCCTGAAGGCTGTGGGTTAAATACAATATGCTATCCCCCTTGGCTTGCTCATTATCCACATACATGTGAAGTTACACATTTGCACATAACAAGCAAACTGGGGCACTAAGGAGTTTATTTATCAAAGTCCAAACTTCTCTATATTTTCTGCTACAATCTCCGATCAAATCTGCTCGGGTTTTTTACACTTATTTATTATTACATTTTCCGTAAAATTTTCTATGCAGGAAAAAAAAAATCAGATTTTCACGTCTTGTTCAGATTTTTCACCCGATTTTCATGATTTTTTCGGATTTTTTTTACCTGAAAATACTGATTTGTTCTGCTCTTTGCCCGAAAACTCCGGGGTATTGCGCAAAACCCAGCGCACATCAAAAAATCATTGGGACTTCTCCCATTGACTTATATGCAACCTCGACAGGTCTGAGATGCCAGATTTTCTGATTCGGATTTTTCCATCCTCGGGTTTTAACAAATTATATTTAACAAATAGATTTTGTAAAAAAAAAAAAAATCACACATTTTTCGTGATTTTTGCATTCGGAGTTTACTAAATAACCTCCTAAGCCTCATTTGCATGCTTGTGCACCAAACAAGTCTGTCCATTACTATGCTATTTATGGTTTGTCAACACTGTTAAAACAATGCTGAAAAGTGCTGACAGTTTTAATGTATTGCTTAAAGGACAATTAGAGCAACAATAGGGGAAGCCAATTTGTTAGGACCCACCCCCACCCCAAAACATTAACCTTCTGACTCAGCTGGTGTACCTCTCCTAAAAGAATTGCACCAACCCAGGGCTATCTGCTGAGAGCTTGCCACCTCAATTTCCTGGGTAGTCCTTGCCTGGACTTGTGGTGGGAATATGTGCAGTACAGTAGGACTGAAATTGCTATACTTTGCATGTACCCAGCTCAAGCCCATGCAAGGACTATCTGGGAGATTTAAAAAAAGATGGAGGCAATGCACTCCCTAAGACAGAACCACCGGTGCATGGCTCAGAACAGGAGGATAACAGGTGGTTGTCACTCTAGAACCACATGCTGCTCAGGAGTAAATGGCCTGAGATCAGAAACACGGACAGATATTCATAGCATCCCTGCAATATGAAAATAATTCAGTTTTTGTAAAAAAATATGGAGATGGCTTGTAAACCAACAGGACGACAGCCATCCTTTCTCAGCAAACTGAAGTGTGCAATTTAATGTCAGTGAATGCCCAGTAACTCATTAAAAGTTTGCATAATGACAATGCTCCAGGGCTCTTACACATCCATACTTAATATTACTTTTACACAAATTAAAATAAAATTATCCTTTACTTCATAACACTTCAAACCTGTCACGTTCGGCAACCTATATCCAGAACCCAAGCTAAGCTCCCTGGTCTCGGCTCTCACTTCTGCCTCTAACCGCCGCCTTTCACCTCGGGAGGAGCTCACGGCCAATCGGATGCCTCCAGGTCTTAATTGAGAGAGGAGCAAAGCTAACGGTTCTGGACGAGCAAAGGGGCACGATCGTCTCACCAGGATACTGGAATGAAGAACACCACCAGGAACAGGCAGGCCGGGCCAGCACAAGAAGAGAATCGTCAGACAGGCTGGAATCAGCGAAGAATAGTCAGTGGACAGGCAAAAGGTCGGATTGGAGAGGTCAGAGTAGTCACAGGCAGGCTAAGATCAGGATTGGAGATTTCAGAGTAGTCAGGCAAAGCAAGGGTCGAAAACAGCAGAATACAATATTCTAAAGCACCAGGAAAAAATGAATTGAACCTAACAACGGGCAGTGAGAAATTCTAAAAGGTCCCTTTAAATAGTTAAAATTTCGCGCCGTTGCGCGATGACGTCATCACGCCGGCGCATAATTAAGGGATCGTGCAGCCGCGCGCTCCATAGAGGAACTGGCACTGCAAGAGACAGGATTCATGCGGCAGGTGTCCCTGCCGAAGGCATGGCTGGCGCCCCTGCATGCCAGAGGAAACACCACTAGACTATCAGGGTAAGCGGAGATTATTACAAAACCATAGTCTAACCCAAGTGTTATGAAATAAAGAATAACTGTATATTTATTGGTAATTAGTAATATTTAGTATGTAGTTGCCCATTTATCAATATGGGTTTAATTTGCAGGAAAGTACTATTTAATGATGTTATTGACTTTTGACAGTTTGTTCTTTAAAGGAGAACTAAAGCCTAACTAAAGGCTAGAAATATTATACATTATGTTTTAGGCATCTGTACCATCCCAAGCCAACCACAGCCCTTTAGCAGTAAAGATCTGTGCCTCCAAAGATGCCCCAGTAGCTCCCCATCTGCTGATTCAGTACACATGCTCTGTGCTGTTGGCAGTTACTGAGCTTAGGGACTGACTCAAAATATACAGTACACATAGAATACAAATGTTGTAATATAAGGCAGTTTAATAATTAATACAGATAATTACTACATGGCCACAACTAGAAATCAGCCTGGTAGCATCAGCTTATATTACAGGCAAATCTTATTTTCGGGTTGATAACTTGCGAAAACCCCTAAATTTAGGATCTCAACAGCTGCTCAGAGCCCACTGATCATGTGAGTGTCACAGACACTTTCCAAGATGGTGACACCCTGTGACAGGTTTGAAACCCTGGATCATTGCTGATATTGAGAAGCTGAAAATTTAGGTGGTGCAATAAGGTCATTATATAAAATATGACATTTTAGCCATATTCACATTCACACATTTTTAGGGTTTAGTTCTCCTTACACACCCATGCCATAGCGAAGGCTGTTAGGCAAGGATGGTTCTGCCATATGGTAAATTGAGAACCAGTGGCATAACTTCAGGTGCATGGGATGGGCCCACCAAATTTGTTTTGGACCCCCTCCCCATGACCACACCCCTCCTCTGAAGAGCCCATTGTGCCCCAGGCCCACCTGATGCTGTAAAGTTTGCCCTGCTATAGTTAGGCCAATAGTAACAAACTTATAAGTTCTTATCAGCACATTGATGCGATCCAAACCTGACCCCCCACTGTATGATCCAATCCAGTTGTTGGTCCCAGCCAACAAATGGATCAGTCTGATTTGGCCAAGCCTGTGAGTTGCCAAATCAGGCCCAGATCCTCTCCTTAAAGGAGTGGCAAGGTGGATTCACATATTTCTTCTGAGACTATGGAGGTTCCTTTTAATTTCATATATCATAAGAGATCTGTCTAAAGTAAAGCTGGCCACACACGGGCCTATAAAATCTGCTTAACTGGTCAATCCAGACACAGTCAGCATCTTTTTGGCACCCAATATCTTGAATCTCCTCTTGTTTGTCAGTGTACAATCACCTCAAAGGAGTGGCAAGGTGGATTCACATATTCCTTCTGGGAATCTGGAGGTTGTTTTTAATTCACTCTATCATAAGGGATCTGTCTAAAGTAAAGCTGGCCACACATAGGCCTATAAAATTTGCTTAATTGGTCAATCCAGATTTAGTCAGCATATTATTGGCCAATATAAGGCCTGTCCACCCAATATCTTGAAGATGTAAGACTCTTTTAGGTGAGGACCACATCCAAGGTTTTTTATAGAGAGTGTTTGTGAGTAGCAGCCTTGAGCAAGCTTCAAGAGCAGAATGAACACATATTGCACTGATATCTGCTTTGCTGAAATTGGAAGTATCAATGTCCCTGGGGTGATATCAGTTTATGGCTCCCATGATGGCGTTTCAGCAGGAGTAAACACTTACTTGGCCCAAGTAGCAAGGTGAGATCAATACACTACTTTTATGCTTTTACTACATTGCATTTTAACAGGATGAAGGCCTTAGAACTTATAAGTGTCTACGGGCGAGGCTGAGTGCTGTTCTAATACTAGCCTTTTTCACTTGCCTTGTTCAAGGTTACAAGGCTATTAGGTTACAATGCCTGTTAGTATCTGGACTATGCAGTGCAAGTGTACTACGGTCAGGGCCATTTTGAAATCCGAACAGCTAACAATGCGGAAGTGCCGAACAGCCGAACTCCCGAAGTGGCGAAAAGACCCAAAGCCACGAAAACAGTCGAAGCCGAAGTCCAGAAGCGGCGAAAAGTCCAGAAGTCACGAAAAAAAGCCAAATTGAAGTCCTGAGGCGGCGAAAAGACCCGAAGTCACGAAAACAGACGAAATTGAAGTCCTGAAGCGGCGAAAAGACCCAAAGTCATGAAAGGAGGCGAAGTTGAAGTCCTGAAGCCATCAGTTCAATTCTACTGAACACCAATTTGTGTTTTTTTTAATCACCTGGCCACCAATGTATTATTGTAATATTCTATAGGCCCCTGCCACCAATGGTTTTTTAAAAAAATGTTTTTTGGGGCCCCATTTTTTTTTAACTTGTAAGGGGGGCCCTGGCGCTAATGCTTTTTTAAAAAAACTTTTATGGGAAGCCCTGGCGCCAATGTTTTTTTTTTAATTTATAAGGGGACCCTGACCATCAATAGCTTTTTATAACTTGTGTGTGTGGGGGGGTTACTTTTTTAGCGCTGATGTCTGTGTGGTCTTTGTAGGTATCTCTCAAGCACAAACAAAACACACAACAGCAACATGAAAAGAACAATATGAAGTGCCCATTTAACAAGCCATGAGTATTCTTCTAGCGATAATGAAGCAGGGTCTGCACAAATGGTAGAAAAAAGCTAAGATGCTTTATCAATAGTGACACCTGAAAGAATATGACCTAAGGTGACCTGGATGCAGAACAGGTGGCCTTTCTGTGCAACACTTCGGTCCGCTGTCTTAGACTAGCAGTAGCAGTAACTGAATTCATAAAATCTTTCAACTTCCAGTTGAAAAAAAATTGGAAATAATATGATTCAACCAGGTTTCAGCTAAAGAACAAATGTCACAATTAGTGAATTCCAAACTTTCTTCAAGATTTTCTACTATACAATATCTAAGTCACTCCTGTCTGCCTTCTCTGCTACCAATTATTTCATGTCATTAACAGCTATTTTTGCTACTCCTGTTCTAGACCATTGATTGAAACCTCTTTTCAAAAAAGTTGTTAGATGCTTTTACTTCTTTTAGACCCATTGTCTCTTTTAAATAAGTTTAGAAAATGTTGGAATAATTTTTATTATTATTAGTAGTAGTATTAACATTAATTTATAAAGCAACATCATTGTCTGTTCTTTTATTCTTTTGGAAAATGATTACTATCTGTCTTAATTTATATTAATCCTATGTTGTATACCTTGCTTTTTTAATCCAAGTATATGGTATAATAAATGTAATGACATTGCTGTATTATATAAAAGTTAAGGTACTTATCTGTATTAAAGAATAATAAAAATAGAGAAGAAAAAGTTTGGTAAACTCTAACTATTTTAATATTAGGAGGTTATATATCTTCAGAACCAACATGAAGAAATAATGGGGCCTTATACTATTTGGTTAATAGGGCCAGGGGCCTACATTATTAGCTCATTGTCCAGCCAACTAAGTAGAATGGTACAATTTCAACCTTCATATATTTATTAATAATTGTAAAGAGTTTAAATTGATTTGAAAATGAAATTGCAATTAAAAGTAGTAGACTACAGAAACAATGTATCAGAAAACAACTCTCCTCCAACTAATGCTCAATTTCCCACAATGCAAATCGGTTGTTCGCCTTTAAATTTACTTTGAGTAAGATCTTGAGTGATATTCTGAGACAAATTAGTTTTCATGTTTTATTATTTATGGTTTTTGAGTTAATTAGCTTTCTATTCAGCAGCTCAACAGCTTGCAATTTCAGCAATCTAGTTGCTAGGGTCCAAATACCCTAGCAGCCATTCATTGCTTTGAATACGAGAATGAAATATTAATAGGAGAGGGCCTGAATAGAAAGATGAGTAATAAAAACTAGCAATCACATTCATGCTAAAAATCCAAATCTGAAAATACTCCATCTTAAACCTGTCAAGGTCATGTAGAAGCAATGGCAGATATCCCTGAAGTTGTTGTCTCATTCTACCCTGGATAATCTGATAAAGTTGAGTTTTCGCAGCGACAATTCGATAAAAACAAGTTTTTGGAGTGTCAATATACGATTCAAATTGACTCACAAACTTGTTGCATTTTTTTCGCTCCAAATCCTTCAAGAAGAATTATTGATAAATGAGTTCAATTCATAGATGGGAGTTAGGTTGACTAATGAGATTAGTTCTAGTTTTAGTAAATAACCCCCATAATGTAGTTAAAGCATTATATTAATTTTGGTGACATTAAGCATTCCTATTCAGTTTAGAATTCTACCAGGCCAGAAAAGTTACTATTTTGCTGGCTACTTTGATATAATTCAGGGAAGTTCAACAAAGGTAAGTATATCTTTAGTGATTTCCAGATTTTACATTGACTGGTTAGCCCATTTTTACCAAAAAGTCTGAGCTATACCCAGCCGTGAGGCTTCAGATATCGGTTAGGGGAGCCCGTCAGAAGGCCCATACATGTGCCAATAACCTGCCAACTCGGTCTGTCGATAATCACTGCTAGTAAAGAACATTATTTGGGGCAATTCGGCTTCATTGCTGGAAAATGCCTGTTCTTGCATTTTACCGTGATTATTCCGAATCGCAGTTAATAATGTAATTTACTTGTTGCAATTACAAGGTTAAAGGGGTTGTTCACCTTTGAGAACTTTTAGAATGATGTAGAAAATAATTCTAATAAATTTTGCAATTGATTTTAAGTTTTTATTATTTGTGGTTTTTGAGTTATTACGTTTTTTGTTCAGCAGCTCTTAAGTCTGCAATTTTAGCAACCTGGTTGATATGGTCCAACTTACCCTGTCAACCATGCATTGGTTTGAAAAAGTGACTGGAATATGAATAGGAGAGGCCTAAATAGAAAGATGAGTAATAAAAAGCAGCAATAACAATACATTTGTGAACTGGTAGCTTACCCCCATTTGAAAGCTGGAAAGAGTCAGAAGTAAAAGGCAAATAATTGAAAAATTATGAAAAATAATGAAGACCAATTGAAAAGTTGCTTAGAACTGGTCATAACATATTACAAATTAACTGAAAAGTGAACCACCCCTTAAATAATAATGGCAAGGCATTTTTGCCAAGATTTGTTGCCCGCGGTAGTGATTTTTTTTAAAGTGGACCACAAATCTTCCCGTGTATCATTGCCCTAAAAGACACATCTTTGTGAAGCATCATAAAGCATCATAATGCAATAACGTTGACTTGCATCCACTGATATGATCAATGATCATACCTCTGCATCGTAAACAGAAGTCTAACAAGGTTCAGCAGTAAACCATTACCACACAGCTATATTGTATCTCTCCTGTCCAATTGGTTCTGTTATAGGCAAAAATACACACTTAGATTATTTTCCTTGTGCTACCCTTAACCTATGGATTGCCACCAAATACCAAATTAACCTCCACTACTATAAGTAGGGTTGCCACCTTTTCTGGAAAAAAATACCGGCTTTCCTATATAGTTATTTTTTTTTCTATTAATAACATTGGGATCAGCCATAATTTTTATTGACCAGGCCGGTAAAATACCGGCCAGGTGGCAACCCTAAATAAGTTGACCCGTAGGTTGGTTTAAAGATTTTGGGTAGTGTATACAGAATAGTGGCTTTGGATAGCAAAGGCAACAAGGTGCCACATGATGTGCATATAGCTATTGGGTTAATATATACCAGGGATACCCAACCTTTTGAACCCGTGAGCAACATTCAGAAGTAAAAGGAGTTGGGGAGCAACACCAGCATGAAAAATGTTCCTGGGGTGCCAAATAGGGGCTTTGATTGGCCATTTAGTAGCCCCTATGTGGATTGTCAACCTACATTGAGGCTCTGTTTGGCAGTACAACTGTTTTTTATGCAACTAAAACTTCCCTCCAAGCCTGGAATTCAAAAATAAGCACCTGCTTTGAGGCAATTGGGAGCAACATCCAAGGGGTTGGAGAGCAACATGTTGCTCGCGAGCTACTGGTTGGGGATCACTGATATATACAGTATTGATATTTGTGATGACCCAAAGGCATCAGAAAATCCAGGGAAATATTTTGAGAAGTGCTCCAAAAACGTAGCTCTTATTTCATATGGGAAATTCAGTAAACTCGGAAAACATCAAAGCTACAGTAATGAAAAACTAAAAGTCTGTGGGGCAAATTCACTAATTGTCGAAAATGTGATAGCAATGCCTACGCCGCACTTCGCCATGCAAAGTTTTGCCAGGGCGCTGCTAATTCACTAAAATCTGAAGTTGCGATCAGGGAGGTAGCGAAGTTGCACTAGCGTTAATTGGTCAAGGAAAGTTACGCTAGCGATGCCTAATTTGCATACGGCGCCAAGTTAAAGTACAATGGACGTATATGTAGCAGCAAATACATTACACTACACAAGCCTGGGAAAGCTTCATAAAATAAAATAGAGTTGTTATTTTGCCCTATACATGTGCCCATTGTATAGTTTAGGTGCCATATGTTGGGAAATGTATGGGGGAAGGAGGGTACCCCCAAAAAAATTTAAAATCTTTTTCAGCCTATCACTCTTAAAAAAGTAAAAGATGCCAGTGTTTTTTGGGATTTAGAAAAAATTTTAACTTTTTTTGAAGAAAGCCCTATCTACTCTATTGCACTTCGCCTGGTCTGAGGTGGCGAAGGCAAGTGTGGCGCAAGAGTTACGTTCAGCAAAATCTGCAGGTTAGTGCATTAGCGTAGATACTTCCCTTCGCCAGAGCGCAACTTCACCTGGCATAAGGGTGCGAAGTAGTGCTAGAGTAGGTCCACTTCGCTAGCGAATTTACGTCAGCACCCGTTAGTAAATCGGCGAATTAAAGAAATTATGTCACCAGTGGCGGAAATACCGGGGGAGCAGGGGGTGCGAGCGGGCCAGGGCCCCCCGGCAGCGCCGGGCGCCACTGAAATCCCCCCAGCAGTGCCAGGGGCCAGTGAAATCCCCCGGGCAGCGCCGTGTGCCGCTGAAATTCGGGCCGTACGGAGGGGGGCGGGGACCCGGCTGCGCATCACGCATAGGGTTGCCACCTTTTCCGGAGAAAAATACCGGCCTTCCTATATATTTCTTTTTTTTCCCTATTAATAACATTGGGATCAGCCATCATTTTTACCGGCCATGCCGGTAAAATACCGGCCAGGTGGCAACCCTAGACTCACGCACCAGGGGCCCGTCCCCCTCTAGTTACGGTACTGGATGTCACGCTGGTGATTTTGCGCTAGTGTTAGCCTCTTTGTGCTTTAGTGAATTTGCCCCTGTGACTTGGTGTGAAAGATAATCAGCAGGCAGAGCTGCACCAAGAATAGTTAGCAAGTCTGCCCAAACTTCTATTGTCTAGTCTTGAGACATCTCCTACAGATAAACCAACCCCCCTTCCTCCACCCCCAGACTGACCTTACCTGGGGGATGCCGGGGACTGTGCAACTTTTTAACATGTTGTTGTGTGACTGCAGAAAAAGCTTGCACTGACAGCACAAACGCCTCACACACCATATCGCCGGCCACTTCACTAACAACCAGCATTTCTAATTGGTAGAACGAGCCGGCGGTGACATCACAATTATTTTATTTTTTTATTCCTTAACCTCAAGGAAACACAAGGATAGAATCAGACGCAGCTCGATGGGCTGTACCACTGTGTGTACGTAGGGGTTGGGATCACAAGAGCATATTACAGCATACACAAATTCACGTTTATGTTACTAGCGACTAAAATAATTGAAACATAACGCAAACAACGTAGCTGTATGCCGTGTTGTGGGACAAGAAGATTCAGCTGATATTCACAAACACGCCCCCCCTTTTTTTCCCTGCTCCTTCTCACATATCACCTCTCCCCGCCTTCTTCCATCACAAGCTCCTGCTGTAGGGCAGTGGAGCGCCACTGGGTTTGTGTGTCGTTATTTGTTGTCCTTGTTTCTCGGACTGTCCGTGACAACGGGGGTTGGGATGGGGGAAAGCTGCTAAACTGGCAGAGCAAGAAGGGGAGTCTGAGGCAACACGTGACTCTGGGAGTAACGGAGGGAGGATGAGCTGCAGGGAGCGCTGAGTGTCCAGCTGCCGAGACAAGTGCGAAGGGCTTCATTCAGCCGGAGCTTGGGCTGTGTGTATGTATTTGTCCGGGCAACGGGGAAACGTCTGTGTAGAAATGCATGTGTATACGTATGTGCGTGTGTTTATCTTGTGTATGATGTACATGGGATTGTGAGGAGAGCAGTATTTCCACATGGAAAGCGCATACCTGCACACACACTGCTTCACAAGCCATGCTCCACTCATTTGCAACCTTTGTGTCCTCCAGCTGTTGCTGCACTACAGCAGCCGGGCCTTCAGCAGCATATGTGCTGGGTGTTGTAGTTTAGCAAAGGCACTGAGCCGCACTGTGGGAAAAGCAGTGTCCATTTTCACTGAATACCAAGGCTGTGGGTGAGCTGCTCTCTGAGGAGTCTGCAGTCTATTTTCCTGGAAGTAAGGAGCAAAGGTTTGAGGGAAGTGCTGGTCTTTTCCAACCTGTCCCTGCTGCTCTGGTATTCAGGAACAGAAAGCATATATGGTTAAATACTCATTGCAATTCCCCCTATATTATCAAATCAAATAATTCATTTTCATTCTGATCAGTTTCAAGCCTTTTTTCTACCATTCATTTTAATAGAATCTTTGCGAGATGGAAACGTTGTTAATTTACTTACATCCCCTGCTTTATCTGCATGTTTCTACTTGCCCCATATTTATATTCCCAGATGATTTTATAGAAGGGGTCTCTGAGATAAAGGGATGCCCAGTATGCAGCTTTTGAAATATGACACCCTTTGGGAGCTAAATGCTGTCAAATGAGATGGGAGTTGTAGTTCAGCAACATCTGGAGAGGTAAATAATCCGTGATAATCTAAGGTTTATGTTGTGGTGCTAGTGTTGTCAGCCAGTGACTGTGAAACATGCATTGTATCTGTCCGCTTCAAATATTTCTAATAGGAGGACGTGTTATCTGCCAGACCTCAGTGAACCTTGTACGGAAGCTTTATTGTAGTCTTATTAATTGGTGCACACATTCTCTTTTAGGGCTCTTACTCATGAGCGTTTTTACCTGCGCTCCCCTGCGTTCTGTTTTTCGGCGTTCAGCCGCAGGGGAGCGCAGGAATAGACGCATTTCATTATTTCAAATGGGGGCTGTACTCACAGAGGCGTGTGTAGGCGCAGGAAAAATGCAGCATGTTGCGTCTCAACCTGCGTTCGGCACATACATGCGCCTGTGTGAGTACAGCCCCATTTGAAATAATGAAATGCGTCTATTCCTGCGCTCCCCTGCGGCTGAACGCCGAAAAACAGAGCGCAGGGGAGCGCAGGTAAAAACGCTCATGAGTAAGAGCCCTAATGCAGGAAAAGGAAAAATATACAGTAACTAGAAAAAAAATGACAAATTTTTGTAATTTTGTAATTTGTTACTTTACCCTATAGGTCACCCTGTTTCACGTGGATAGAGTTTAAAGTGCTTTTTCAGTGTCACTCATATCCGTTTGGTTGATATGGACAGTGATATCAAAATGTATTAGTAGGCTGTTGCCTTATTAAGGCAGCATGTATTAAATGAGTATGGATTCAAGGCTAGTGCTTTCTTGTTTTCAATGATTATTATTATTTTCAAGTTGAATAAAGAGATCAGATTTTCAGAAAAGAAAAGCTAATGGTTTTGGTGCTCATTTGGATATGTTAGACATGTGAGTTAGACATTCTGTACTGTATATAGGTATCCTGTGTACCTGAAAGTATGTCGTCTATAGCAAACACAGTCATACTTCTGTGTGCACAGACAAGGTGTGTGCCCTGAATATAAATCTTGCTGTGTCAGACTTGGACTGGTATCTGATTAAAGCAATTTGATCCTCCTTCTCTTTAAACCAACCCCCACCTGCCAGTTTGTCCTTCCTGGAAAAGGAGGGGTGAGATGATGTCTCACTGGTATCCTGCTTCCTCCTCTTCATGTAATGTTAGTGAATTGTGGGAATTGTACCAGGGCAAAGAGGAAAGAAACCATTGCTGATCGCCCAAGAAAGCATGTTACAGTGGCACAGCAAACCCTTTAATGTATTAATTTATATATATATATATATATATATATATTATATATATATATATATTATATATACTTAATGCATATCTGAATAAAATATGATTATCGGTAATCATTTCTTAAGCTGCTCTTGAAAGATTGTATAGCACACATTACTCTATATAATTTTCTATTTCAATGAGCAGGGCTGTGACAAGGTGTAAATTCTGTCATGTTAATGCAGACCGTTCCAAAATGACTGTAAAGCAAAGCAGAAGATAGATTATCAGAGCAATTCTAGACATTATGCAGTACATTAAACCTTATCTGACATGTACAGGAAAGGAACTGTATGAGATGGCTTTTGTAGAGAGAGTGGTACGGATTGTTCCTGTTCAGTTCCTGTATGAGCAGTATTTGGGTCTTCTAACAGCTGTGTATATAACATTTTTATGGGATGCTGCAGCTACCCTTAAAAGGATATATCATACTTATGTGAAAACCTGATACATGGTCAAGATGTATTTGTTCCAGTCTGTGGCATTCTATGTCTGTGCATGTATCTGTTTTTGAGAGTGCAGCCATATGATAATGGTGATAAAGCTGTGCAAATTGATCTAAAGGCTTCATAGTTAATATATATGTTTAAAGGGGTCATTCTTTAAAAAATAGCAGATGTGCTTTTATTTTTTATTTTTTTACTGCATGTGCACATTCATTCACATATACCACCACCAGAACAGTTTGTGAAATATCAGAAAACTATTCCTACCTTGATTAATTAATAATTCACACTATGGGCTGTGATCTGACTCAGCTGGACTGATTCCAGCAGCATGATAATGTATCTTACAGAATTTGGATGCATCTGCCAATTGCATGATGCAATTTAATCATAATTAATCGGAATGGGTTTTTCAAAGGAAAAAATTACTCTGGCAAAGTCAATGAAAATCATAATTAGTTACATGGGAAACATGTTTTGAATTCCATGCTGCTCCTTTGGCATAAATGGGCTTTTAGTTTTAAATACAGCGCTTCAGGTTGCATCTAAGCTGCAGCATTCTGGAATTCTCTGTTTAATGAGAGGTAATTGGTACATGAAATCAGATCATGAAATCCCCAGACATAAAGTGGTAGTAAATTCTCTTGTTTAACCTTAATTCAGTGTTTAGGTCTTGTACACAACATACTTTTAACCTATAGTTTTAATAATGAAAAATGTGCAGTACAGTTAATACTGTTTGTACTGTAAATCAGCCAGGTGTACCAACTGAATAATTATCAAACTAAAGTATGAAAAAGAGACCTTATGTGAATTATGTCCATATTGCTATTTTTCCAGCATGCAAAATAAGGGGGTTATTTACTAAAACTCGAATTTTTTTTTTTCTGTTTTGACTTTGAGGCAAAAACTAAAATTTTTCACAAAAAAAAAAACAGATTTCTTATCATATATATTTATATATAGATCTTTATTATCAGTAAAAATGTTCAGATTTCAGTGCGCTAAAAGAAAAATTGTTAGGTGCCGTATTCACCGATCCCTAAAGGAAGGAAAAATAATATATGGTGTATTAACCTTTTAAGATTGCAGCTGTGTTCAAAACAGAAATTACTCGTAGGCCCGGAATTGTGGGGGGGCCCGGGCCTAGGGCAGCATGATGTCCAACCACACCCACATTGGTTCACAAACACTGGGGATGCGCAGGAGATACAATCGTTTTTTAAATTTCCTGTGCACCATTCCCCATTGCTCTGGTCCCGATGATGAAAATTTGAATGAATAAAAGTGTGTGTGGGGGGTTGTGGGTGTGTGTGGGTGGGGGTGATGAACAACTGTGGGCCTAGGGGTGCCCGCTATGTAAGTCCGGCCCTGACTTCTCGCATATGGATTGTTCACATTGTTCTAACGTGTAATGTGAATCGCGTACTTCTTCAGTGTATCTCCCATGTGATGTGGTCCCTGCAGATTGAAGGCGCTTATGGTGAAGTGTCGTCAGAATCTTTGGCCTAGCTCCCAGTCTTATAGGAAGCTTTGCAGAGGGATTTGCCGTTGTGGGTTTTTATCGCTGGTTTCTGTAGGGCTTCCAGTAGGATCTCCGGTTCTCGTGGGGGATGCTGATCTCTGCGGCAGTCTCGCTGTGTATCCGAATAATGCAGCGGTTCTTTCTTGCTATATGTAAACCAGTATTAAGTAATCCTCTGGGTCAGTTGATTTGGGACAGATAAAATATGTTATTCATTTTAAAAGTTTTTTTTTTAAAAAATTGATAAAAGCTATCTTTAGTAAGAAGATACGGTTAGTTACCAATAATCGTTTAAGAAACACTTTAAATCAATTTCAGTTTTGAAACCACTTGGTGCTAATGTTTTTAATTCATGAATCCAGAGAGTTTACTCTCTGGATATTAACTGTACCATATTGCAACCACGCCAGTGAGCTTTTTTTTTTTTTTTTGGATAATTCCTATGAAGGTGAGTAAGGAGGGGTCGCAATTATGGTGTGTTTTAAAGTGTGCTGAAACACTATGGGGCACATTTACTAAGCTCAAGTGAAGGATTCGAAGTAAAATATTTTTTTGGGTACTTTCGACCATCGAATAGGCTACTACGACCTTCGACTTAGATTCGAGCGATTCGAAGTAAAAAACGTTAGACTATTCGACCATTCGATAGTCGAAGTACTGTCTCTTTAAAAAAAACTTTGACTACATACTTCGGCAGTTTAAACCTACCGAGGTACAATGTTAGCCTATGGGGACCTTCCCCATCAGTTTTCTAATGTTTTTTTGATCGAAGAAAAATCCTTCGATCGATCGATTAAAATCCTTCGAACGATTTTTACTTCGATCGTTCGATTGTAGCATTTGTGCTAAATCCTTTGAATTCAATATTCGAATTCGAAGGATTTTACTTCTAGGGTCGAATTTGAGGGTTTATTAACCCTTGATATTCGACCCTTAGTAAATGTGCCCCTGTGTGTGAGTAAACCTTTACGGATGTTGTTTGCATATTCTCTTATCCTTATTTTTAGACTTCTACTGGTTCTACCTACATACTGTAGCAAATAGACTACATTGTTGCTATTACGGGCAATTACCTCTTTAATATTGAATTCTTCATTTGTAACATTTGATTTGAATTTGGTTACTTTTGTTATATTTTGCAAGCTTTACAGTTTCTGCAGGTAAAGAAGCCTTTTTTCTCAGTCAGAAAGGTGTCTGTCGGGGTTTCTTTGATCTTATTGGGTAGACAGCTGGGTACAAGGATTTGTTTTATTGTGAGTGTTTTTTTATAGATCATACGTGGTTGTTTAGTTAGGTGTTCAGTTAGAACTTTATACTTTTTTAATATATGTCAATTTTTCTTTATTATATTTTCAAACCTTCTATTGGAATTGTTGAAGGTGGTGATAAAAGGAATACATTTGTTGTCTTTGTTTTCCGATTTTATTTTTTTCTCTAAAAGTTCATTTCTTTCTTTATTGTCGCACATTTTCTTTGCCAAATCAATTATTTCTTCTTTATATCCCTTTTCTTTAAATTGTTTTTTTAGATTCTGACATATGTTTTTCAAGAAACTTTTAAATGAATTACATTAAATATTTTATCTACCTCAAAATAAATATATTCAACATGAATTGTTTTTATTGCTTGCTATACATTAATTGATTATGTAAATTAATTACCGGAAATACAGACCGGATAAAGAGTGCTGTGTTGTAATATGGGAAAAGCCCCTGATGAAGTATTCTATATATGAAACGCGTTGGGCAAAAGAGTGTTTGAATAAAAGATTATTCACAAATCAACTGACCCAGAGGAATCCTTAATACTGGTGTACATATCCCTTAGAAAGAACCTCTGCACTATTCGGATACACAGCGAGACTGCTGCAGAGATCAGCGTCCCCCACGAGAACCGGAGATCCTACCGGGAACCAGCAAGTACATCGATAAAAACCACAGACGGCAAATCCCTCTCTGCAATTACCTCTGCAAAGCTTCCTACAAAGACCGCGATCATACTGCCTTCTGGTATGTATAACCACACGTCGGAGCTAGGCCAAAGAGTCTGACGACACTTCACCATAAGCACCTTCAATCTGCAGGTACCACATCGCATGGAAAACACGCAGAAGAAAACCGCGATTCACATTACACGCAAGAACAAGCGCTCCATATGTGAGTAGTTTCTGTTTTGAACGCAGCTGCAATCTTAAAAAGGTTAATACACCATATAGTATTTTTCCTTCCTTTTGGGAATGGCAAATAAGGCACCTATCCCAGGTCAAAGGGGAAAGGGTTAATTGTTCCATGTCTATATTGCTGGATTTTCTCCCTGCTACTTCCTGGCTTCTTATTGTTCGAGTCTATTTTTTTACTTTGAACTTAAATTACTAATCAGTGAAGTGTTTGATTTTCCATTCTTGCTATAGGTGATGATTTCTCTGTTTTTTTGTTTCAAAGTTGTAATTGCATATCTTTCATTGGTGATGTCGAAGTCTGTAAAATAAATTGTGGATAGGAGTTTGGTCAAGCTTTGTTGGTCTCATTAACAAAATTAGATAAAATCAGATTTTAGTAAATAACCCCTAAATGTCCTGAGTTTTCAGCAAACCATACTTACAAAAATACAGTGTAGTAAATTTTGCCTGCTAAATGTAGCTAAACGGTACTCCTGGTGTAGCTTCAAGTAGACTCTGCAAGCCACAATTTATTGATGTCAGTGGGAAGCAGCAGTTGTTGTAAGCTTTATTTAGAGCTGATATAATAACAAACCAAATGTGTATAGTTTTGACAATACAACACAAGTAAATACCTTGCTTCACAGGAATACAATTATTGACCGCATAGTATTTCATATTTTAATTACTTACTGTTCCCTTAGGATACCTCTCCATTTGATGGTGTGAGTATAGTTGGTAAAGTAAAACTGGACATACAGTTTGAGATCCACTAATTTGGCAAGTTTCACAAATGAGCAGATCCAAGCTGATCAAATCAAGTATTGGTGGGGCAGGCGGTTCAGAGGGTCAGAATTTGCAGATTTTATTGCCTTTTGGATGGCAACCCTTACCTGGGAATGGAATACAACTATGAAGGCTTTTCATATTTATGGGGAGTTCTCTGGGCTGTATAGGTTAGTTTGACTACTGGGAAAGTGCCATTTACCAGTTCAATCAATTTTTGTATCTTTGTAGTCATTGGTTTCATTAGTGTTATGATAGTATGCCTCATAAGTTCTTCTGGTTTTATTTTGGCATCTTTGCACTATTAGCATTGAATTATTTGGAGAAGGTATATCTGAAGCTAAAGAGACCTGCGGTAAATAAAGTCAGTGTGATATTTACTAGCAGCAATGTAAATTAACAAACTTGATTAATCTTATAAGTATTGAAACAGGTTGCTTTTTTCGGCATAATAATGTTTTCTTATTTAAATTAAGTGCTGTTTATGAGCACAATATGTTCTTGTGTTCGGTTTATTTTGAGTTTGTTCTCTTTGCATTTTGTCCCTTACCTGCAAGTTTACAGCGTATAGAGATAATTCTTCACTGTAGAGAAAATTTGCTTATTTTATGCATTACCTGATGGGGAAGCATTCCAACTGCCAAATGAAACCTTTTTCATTGTGAGATTCCAACCCTTCATGGAAATTCCTACATCTAAAAATATTGCTGCTTCTTAAATTGTATTCCTATGAACGAGTTAGTCATTTTGCACAAGGGTAGAGATCCATGGCAAGTTTTGCTATCTAAATTATAGCATTTTGGTGTTTTTGCAGCCCATCTAGTAAATTATATAATCATTTTTGTGTGTTTTATTTTTTCATTCTTTCTAAAATTTAACATTCTTTTTAAGGTGAATTGTAGGCATAAAATGTGTATTACATTGTGTTAATTGAAGGCTTCAGATATCAGTTAGGGGAGCCCTTCAGAAGGCCCATACACGTGCCAATAACCTGCTAATTTAGTCTGTCGATAATCACCGCTAGTGAATTACATTTCTTGGGGCAATTCGGCTTCATTGCTGGAAAATACCTGTTCTTGTTACCGTGATTATGCCGAATCTCCGTTAATAATGTAATTTACTTGTGGTAATTACAAGTTTAAAGGGTTGTTTGCCTTTGAGAACTTTGAGAACTTTTAGAATGATGTATAGAATAATACAAAATAGTTTTTATTATTTGTGGTTTTTGAGTTATTAAGCTTTTTGTTCAGCAGCTCTCAAGTCTGCAATTTTAGCAATCTGGTTGATAGGGTCCAACTTACCCTCGCAACCATGCATTGGTTTGAAAAAGAGATTGCAATATGAATAGGAGAGACCTAAATAGAAAGATGAGTAATAAAAAGCAGCAATACCAATGCATTTGTGAGTTGGTAGGTTACCCCCATTTGAAAGCTGGTAAGAGTCAGAAGTAAAAGACAAATAATTAAAGAATTATGAAAAATAATTGAGACCAATTGAAAAGTTGCTTAGAACTGGCTATTCTATAACATATTAAAAATTAACTCAAAAGTGAACCATAATAACGGCAAGGCATTTTTGGCAAGATTTGTTGCCAGTGGTAGTGAATTTTTTTAAAATGGACCTCAAATCTTCCCGTGTGTCATTGCCCTAAGTGACACATCTTTGTGAAGCATCATAATGCAATAAAGTTAACGTGCATCCACTGATATGATCAATGATCATACCTTTGCATCGTAAACAGAAGTCTAACAAGGTTCAGCAGTAAACCATTACCACACAGCTATATTGTATCTCTCCTGTCCAGTTGGTTCTGTTACAGGCAAAAATACACACTACGGGGCAGATTTACTTAGGTTCGAATATCGAGGGTTGACTAACCCTTGATATTTGACTGTCGAAGTTAAATCCTTCGAATATCGAAGTCGAATGATTTAGCGATATTCGTCTGATCTAATGATTCGAACGATTCGAAGGATTTTAATCCATCGATCGAACGAAATTCCTTTAATCAAAAAAAGCTAAAGATTTTTAGTTCGAATTGCTCGATTCAAAGTCGTAGTCGAAGATCGAAGTTGCCCAAAAAAACATTCGAAATTCGAAGTATTTTTTCTTAAAATTCCTTCACTCAAGCTAAGTTAACGTGCCCCTACGTTTGTTTTCCTTGTTTCCTTGCTACCCTTAACCTATGGATTGCCACCAAACACCAAATTAACCCCCACTACTATAAGTTGACCCGTAGGTTTGTTTAAAGATTTTTGGTAGTGTATACAGAATAGTGGTTTTGGATAGCAAAGGCAACAAGGTGCCACATGATGTGCATATAGCTATTGGGTTAGTATATACAGTATTGATATTTGTAATGACCCAAAGGCATCAGGAAATCCAGAGATTTATTCTGAGAATTGCTCCAAAAACGCAGTTCTTATTTCATAAGGGAAATTCAGTAAACTCGGAAAACATCAATGCAACAGTGTTTTACAAAGTAATGAAAAACGAAAAGTCTGTGACTTAGTGTAAAGGATAATCAGAGCTGCACCAAGGATAGTTAGCAAGTCTGCCCAAACTTCTATTGTCTAGTCTTGAGACATCTCCTACAGATAAACCAACCCCCCTTCCTCCACCCCCAGACTGACCTGACCTGGGGGATGCCAGGGACTGTGCAACTCCTGAGAAAAGTAAGCCTATAAGCTTATATCGGCCTTCATTGGTACCATCATGCTTCACAAGGCCACCGCACTCAACATGATTTGTGTATGTTAAGGTTAATTACTACAGGAGGCCTTTGCAAACCTAAACCATTTATAAACATATACATGGCCACAAAGACAAAAGTATAGTTTAAATAGAAAAAGCTTGAACAGGGGTTTATAAAGTTATTTAAGGGCTCTTACACATGAGCGTTTTTACCTGCGCTCCCCTGCGTTCCGTTTTTCGGCGTTCAGCCGCAGGGGAGCGCAGGAATAGACGCATTTAATTATTTCAAATAGGGCTGTACTCACACAGGCGCATGTAGGCGCCGAACGCAGGAAAAATGCAGCATGTTGCGTCTCAACCTGCGTTCGGCGCCTACATGCGCCTGTGTGAGTACAGCCCCATTTGAAATAATTAAATGCGTCTATTCCTGCGCTCCCCTGCGGCTGAACGCCGAAAAACGGAACGCAGGGGAGCGCAGGTAAAAACGCTCATGTGTAAGAGCCCTTAATCTGTAAGCGAGCACAGGTTGTCTCTACGAAATATGTGCCACACTAACATTTGCGGTTTTTAACATGTTGTTGTGTGACTGCAGAAAAAGCTTGCACTGACAGCACAAACGCCTCACACACCATATCGCCGGCCACTTCACTAACAACCAGCATTTCTAATTGGTAGAACGAGCCGGCAGTGACATCACAATTATTTTTTTTTATTATTACTTAACCTCAAGAAAACACAAGGATAGAATCAGACGCATTTCGATGGCAGGCCCGGACTGGTGATTTGTCCATTCGGACATTTGCCTGAGGGGCCGCTCTAGCCTTTAAGTGGGCTACAGGCTCCCTGATTAGATGCGGCACTGCACTTATTAAACACTACTTTTCGGTCTGCCCTGCTGCTCAGACTGAGGGCGGGTGTGGAGAGAACACAGGGCCGGCAGATTGCTCACCACTAGGACCCAGGAGCAGCTTTTTCTTCCTGCACACTGTGACAGAAGTTTGCCGGATCTTCTTCAATCTGAGGCCCGCCTCCTGCCTGTGATGTTCCTCTGTCAGGGAAGAGCAAGTGAGCAGCAGAACAACTAAAGAGCTGCAGACAGACTCACACTGATCTGGGCTCTGGAAAAACTGGGTACATTTGTGGCTGGCTTCTTTCCAGATTCCCCCTCTGCTCTCAAACCCCCCCCCCCAGCTAAACAGTGTGCCTGGAGAATAGTGGAAAAGACTAAAGCTTTTTTTTGTCAAACTATAACTATCTGCCAGTGTTAATTTACTCTCCCACTTTCCCCAAATAAATAAATATATATATATATATATATATATATATATATATATATATATATATATATATATATATATATATATATATATAGTGCGGGTTGGATATTTATATAATTTTACAGAAATGCTGTTGCACTCTAGGGACTTGTGCAAAAAACTTTATTAGAATTGACGTTTCGACCCTCAATGGGATCTTTAGCAAAATCTTGAAGACCCCATTGAGGGGTCAAAACGTTGTTTCTAATAGTTTTTTTGCACAAATCACTAGAGTGCAACAGCATTTCTGTAAATTCAATATGTTACTACTGTTAGCACCAGGGCATTAACTCTTTTTAGTGTGTGCAGTGTGCAATATATACACACAAAAAAAAAAATGTAGTGGTGCACACCATTGACCTTGCTGATACCCAGGTGTTGGTAAGAAAATTGTATAAATTATGCAGGAAATTACTGGCACTCATAGGATTAGCAAAAACAAAAAGGTTCTTTATTCAGCTGAACGCTTCGAGCCTGCACAGGGCTCTTCGTCAGGAGTACACAATATTTTTCTATGTACTCCCGAAACGTTGAGCTGAAACAGAACCTTTTTGTTTTTGCTAAACCCTATGAGTGCCGGTAATTTCCTGCATACCTTATATAGATAGATAAAAAGATGCATGTGTATATGTAAAAGACCAGCAAGCATTTATATGTGGGCTGCTTTGATTTTTTTGCCAGGGCTGATTTTTACTCCCAGTCCTGCCCTGGTCGATGGGCTGTACCACTGTGTGTCCGTAGGGGTTGGGAACACGAGAGCATATCACAGCATATACAAATTCACGTTTATGCTTAGGAGCGAGTGAAATAAATGAAACATAACGCAGTCGCCATTTTGCCAACTTAGCTGTATGCCGTGTTGTGGGACAAGAAGATTCAGCTGATATTCACAAACACGCCCCCCCTTTTTTCCCTGCCTCCTTCCTTCTCACAAATCACCTCTCCCCGCCTTCTTCCATCACAAGCTCCTGCTGTAGGGCAGTGGAGCGCCCCTGGGTTTCTGTGTCATTATTTGTTGTCCTTGTTTCTCGGACTGTCCGTGACAACGGGGGTTGGGATGGGGGAAAGCTGCTAAACTGGCAGAGCAAGAAGGGGAGTCTGAGGCAACACGTGACTCTGGGAGTAACGGAGGGAGGATGAGCTGCAGGGAGCGCTGAGTGTCCAGCTGCCGAGACAAGTGCGAAGGGCTTCA
The DNA here is from genome assembly GCF_017654675.1 of Xenopus laevis. NCBI lineage: Eukaryota > Metazoa > Chordata > Amphibia > Anura > Pipidae > Xenopus > Xenopus laevis. The sequence goes on from NC_054379.1 coordinate 80,898,348, forward strand.
TTCAGCCGGAGCTTGGGCTGTGTGTATGTATTTGTCCGGGCAACGGGGAAACGTCTGTGTAGAAATGCATGTGTATACGTATGTGCGTGTGTTTATCTTGTGTATGATGTACATGGGATTGTGAGGAGAGCAGTATTTCCACATGGAAAGCGCATACCTGCACACACACTGCTTCACAAGCCATGCTCCACTCATTTGCAACCTTTGTGTCCTCCAGCTGTTGCTGCACTACAGCAGCCGGGCCTTTAGCAGCATATGTGCTGGGTGTTGTAGTTTAGCAAAGGCACTGAGCCGCACTGTGGGAAAAGCAGTGTCCATTTTCACTGAATACCAAGGCTGTGGGTGAGCTGCTCTCTGAGGAGTCTGCAGTCTATTTTCCTGGAAGTAATGAGCAAAGGTTTGAGGGAAGTGCTGGTCTTTTCCAACCTGTCCCTGCTGCTCTGGTATTCAGGAACAGAAAGCATATATGGTTAAATACTCATTGCAATTCCCCCTATATTATCAAACATTTTTATGGGATGCTGCAGCTACCCTTAAAAGGATATATCATACTAATGTGAAAACCAGATACATGGTCAAGATGTATTTGTTCCAGTCTGTGGCATTCTATGTCTGTGCATGTATCTGTTTTTGAGAGTGTAGCCATATGATTGATAATGGTGATAAAGCTGTGCAAAGGAATCTAAAGGTGTCACAGTTAATATATATGTTTAAAGGGGTCATTCTTTAAATAATAGCAGATGTGGTATTTTTTTTTTTTTTTTTTTTTACTGCATGTGCACATTCATTCACATATACCACCACCAGAACAGTTTGTGAAATATCAGAAAACTATTCCTACCTTGATTAATTAATAATTCACACTATGGGCTGTGATCTGACTCAGCTGGACTGATTCCAGCAGCATGATAATGTATCTTACAGAATTTGGATGCATCTGCCAATTGCATGATGCAATTTAATTACAATTAATTGGAATGGGGTTTTCAAAGGAAAAAATGACTGGCAAAGTCAATGAAAATCACAATTGGTTACATGGGAAACATGTTTTGAATTCCATGCTGCTTCTTTGGCATAAATTGGCTTTTAGTCTTAAATCCAGCTCTTCAGGTTGGATCTAAAGGTGGCCATACACGGGCCGATGAAAGCTGCAGACAGACCGAGTCGGGAGCTTATTGGCCCGTGTATGGGGCCCCCCAACGGGCTTCCCCGATCGAGATCTGGCCGAAAGTCGGCCAGATCGAATGGGACTAAAAATCCAGTCGGATCGTGACCACATCTGTACGTTGATGCGGTCCCGCGATCTGACCACCCGTAAAGCCACCGTAGGATCCGATCGTTGGGCCATAGGGCCCACAATCAGATCAGCCCAATATTGCCCACCTCAAGGTGGGCATATCGGGGAGATATCCGCTCGTTTTGGCGACATCGCCAAACGAGCGGATCTCTCCGTGTATGGCCACCTTAAGCTGCAGCATTCTGGAACTCTCTGTTTAATGCGAGGTAATTGCTACATGAAATCAGATCATGAAATCCCCAGACCTAAAGTGGCAGTAAATTCTCTTGTTTAACATGAATTCAATGTTTAGGTCTTGTACACAACATACTTTTAACCTATGGTTTTAATAATGAAAAATGTGCAGTACAGTACCCCTTTAATAGTTTGTACTGTAAATCAGCCAGGTGCACCAACTCTCAGTCCCAATTGATTGAGAATAATCAAACTAAAGTATGAAAAAGAGACCTTTTAGTGAATTATGTCCATATTGCTATTTTCCAGCATGCGATAATAAGGGGGTCATATACTAAAACTCAATTTTTTTTCTGTTTGGACTTTTTAGGGCAAAAACTATTACAGATTTATTATCATATATATTTATATATAAATCTTTATTATAAGTAAAAATGTTTAGGTTTCAGTGCGCTAAAAGAAAAATTGTTAGGTGCCATATTCGCCGATCCCTAAAGGAAGGAAAAATACTATACCTTTTAAGATTGCAGCTGCGTTCAAAACAGAAACTACTCACATATGGAGCACTTGTTCTTGCGTGTAATGTGAATCGCGGACTTCTTCAGCGTGTCTCCCGTGCAATGTGGTACCTGCAGATTGAAGGCGCTTATGGTGAAGTGTCGTCAGACTCTTTGGCCTAGCTCCCACGTGCGGTTATACTTACTAGAAGGCAGTATGATCACGGTCTTATCGGGATTATCCTTCGACCAAAAAAATTTAGGCAAGCCTATGGGGACCTTCCGAACATTGGGTTCGGTAGGTTTTAGATGGCGAACTAAGGGGTCGAAGTTTTTTCTTAAAGATTCAGTACTTCAGTACTTCGACTATCGAATAGTCGAACGATCTTTAGTTCAAATCCTTCGAGTCGAAGTCGTGGTCGAAGTAGCCCAAAAAACACTTTGAAATGCGAAGTTTTTTTTACTTCGAATCCTTCACTCGAGCTTGGTGAATTGGCCCCTAAGTGTGAGTAAACCTTTACAGATGTTGTTTGTATGTTCTCTAATCCTTATTTTTAGACTTCTACTGGTTCTACTTACATACTGTAGTTTGTATAGGCACTGTAGCAAATAGACTACATTGTTGCTATTACAGGCAATTACCTTTTTAATATTGAATTCTTCGTTTGTAACATTTGATTTGAATTTGGTTACTTTTCTTTCGTTGTTAGTGCATATTTTGCAAGCTTTCCAGATTCTGCAGGTAAAGAAGCCTTTTTTTATTTGATCTTATTGTGTAGACAGCTGTATACAAGGATTTGTTTTATTGTGACTTTTTTTTTTGGATGTTTGATTAGGAGTTCAGTTAGATCTTTATCCTTTTTTAATATGTGCCAATGTTTTTTAATTATATTTTTGAACTTTCTATTGGAGTTGTTGAAGGTGGTGATAAAAGGAATACATTTGTTGTTTTTGTTTTCCTGTTTATTTTTTTCTCTCTAAAAGTATTTCTTTCTTTATTGTCGCACATTTTCTTTATATCTTTCTTTATATTCTTTTTCTTTAAATAGATTTTTTAGATTCTGACATGTTTTTAAAGAAACTTGAAATATAACATGAAATATTTTGTTACCATGAAATTAATGTATTCAACATGAATTGTTTTTATTGCTTGTTATACATAAATTAATTAATTGATTATGTAAATTAATTACCGGAAATACAGACCAGATAAAGAGTGCCGTGTTGTAATATGAAAAAAGTCCCTGATGAAGTATTCTATATACGAAATGCAGACTGACTGACCCAGAGGAATCCCTAATACTGGTGTACATATCCCTAAAAAGAACCGCTACACTATTCGGATACACAGCGAGACTGCCGCAGAGACCAGTGTGTCCCCCCCCCCGAGAACCGGAGATCCATAAATTAATTTTATTATCGTAACGGACTGAGCATGTCGGTTTTCCTCCCAGATCTTTATTATGCTGCTAAACCCGAATCTGAAAACCCAGCAAACCCTGTCAAGGATATGTATAAGTCAATGGCAGATGTCCCTATCCCAGTTTGAAGATATTGCGATGGGTTTAGCGGGCAATAACTAATATCCGAAAAATTCATACGATTCCAGTTTATCACTCCGTATTATAAAGTTTTTCCGGACCCGACTTTTTCAAGTAATTTTATTTTTAACTTAATTTTTATTGATTTTTTTTCGTTACATAAGATTTACAATTAAAAAAGAGAAGAAGAAAGAAAAGTTAATCGTCCGAGTGGGGGCTAAAGGGGAAAGGCTTAATTGTTCCATGTCTATATTGCTGGATTTTCTCCCTGCTACTTCCTGGCTTCTTATTGTTTTGAGTCTTTTTTTTCTTTTTCTTTTTACTTTAAATTACTAATCAATGAAGTGTTTGATTTTCCATTCTTGCCATTTTTTATAGGTGATCATGTCCCTGTTTTTTTGTTTCAAAGTTATTGCATATCTTTTTATGGGTGAGGTTGGAGTCTGTAAGATAAATTGTGGATAGGAGTATGGTCAAGCTTTGTTGGTCTCATTAACAAAATTTGATAAAATCAGATTTTAGTAAATGACCCCTAAATGTCCTGAGTTTTCAGCAAACCATACTTACAAAAATACAGTGTAGTAAATTTTGCCTGCTATATGTAGCTAAACGGTACTCCTGGTGTAGCTTCAAGTAGACTCTGCAAGCCACAATTTATTTATATCAGTGTGAAACAGCAGTTGTTGTAAGCTTTATTTAGAGCTGATATAATAACAAACCAAATGTGTATAGTTTTGACAAAACAACACGAGTAAATACCTTGCTTCCCAGGAATACAATTATTGACAGCATAGTATTTAATATTTAAATTACATACTGTTCCCTTGGGATACCTCTCCATTTGATGGTGTGAGTTTGGTTGGTAAAGTAAAACTGGACATACAGTTAGAGAACCACTAATTTGGCAAGTTTCACAAATGAGCAGATCTCTGCCAGATTTGGCCTCACTCACTGGGCAAACCAAGCTGATCAAATCATATATTGGCCAGATATTGGTGGGGCAGGCCGTTCGGAGGGTAACCCGTACCTGGGAATGGAATACAACTATGGAGGCTTTTCATATTTTAGGGGAGTTCTCTGGGCTGTATAGGTTAGTTTGACTACTTGGAAAGTGCCATTTACCAGTTCAATCCATTGCTGTATCTTTGGAGTCATTGGTTTTTATTTATTGCACTTGCCCATTAGCATTGAATTATTTGGAGAAGGTATATCTGAAGCTAAAGAGACCTGCAGTAAAGTAAAGTCTGTGTGATATTTACTAGTAACAATTTAAATTAATAAACTTAAATTAAGTGCTGTTTATTAGCACAGCATGTTCTTCTGTTCAGTTTATTTTGAGTTTGTTCTCTTTGCATTTTGTCCCTTACCTGCAGGTTTACAGCGTATAGAGAGAATTCTTCACTGTAGAGAAAATTTGCTTATTTTATGCATTACCTGATGGGGAAGCATTCCAACTGCCAAATGAAATCTTTTTCATTGTGAGATTCCAACCCTTCATGGAAATTCCTACATATAAAAATATTGCTGCTTCTTAAATTGTATTCATATGAACGAGTCATTTTGCACCAAGTGTAGAGATCCATGCCAAGTATTTGCTATCTAAATTTAGCATTTTGGTGTTTTTGCAGCCCATCTAGTAAATTATATAATCATTTTTGTGGTTTTTTTTTTTCATTCTTTCTAAAATTTAGCATTCTTTTTAGGTGAATTTTAGGAATAAATTGTTTATTACGTTATGTTAATTGAACTTTTGCTGAAGAGAGAATTTAATTTTTGTGTTGCCTGTCACATTTTCTTTACTATATTCTTGCTTTATTTTGAGATTCAAACTATTTGATTTAACCAAAATTGGTAAAATTAAACAAAAACTATTTACACTATAAAGAAGAGTAGGTTGTACAGATAATGACGTACTGGGCAAAAGGCATACTATTGGGTCAACAGTTTTCTGAAAGATTCACCCTGGTGTGTCAAAATGCCTTGTCCCATTATAATGGGCAGATTTATCAAAATGTGAGTTTAGATTTTGATAACTAAAAACTCGACCAAGTTCTTTTCATTCCTATAGGGAGTTTGGAAGTGTATTTATCAAATGTTCTAACTTTCACCAATTGATAAATATGTTTCTAAATATCCCATAGGAATGATAGAACATGGCTGAGTTTATTTATTACCATGTATACTCACATTTTAAGAAATCTGCCCTTAATGTGCAAAATATCCATCTCTTTGGCACTTTGGTCATTTATTTTTAATGCTTAGTTTAAGCATTAAGAGTCAGACCCTTCTTTTTCATCCTGAACTGTATGCCCTTGTTTGCATTATCTAGTCTGTTTGTTAACCTATGCACTGTTATGTTACAGGTAGTAGGTCAGGGCAATCAAGCTCCAGTTCAAGGGACTACTGTTTATTTGGCGTCAGCCTCTCCAAAGACTCTTCGGACATGTATTTATGATTGACATAATTTTCTAAGAATCTGACCACCCAGTGTGTCATGAAATTTAATTGGCTTAGTACTGTGTTGTGTGTGGCTGATAAGTGTACACCACACTGCAAGTTTTGTATACTTGCAGAGAGTAAGTCGTTATGTCCCACACCTGTCCTATGTGTAATGACAGGAATGAAAGCAATCCGCCTATCTGTGTGCACATGGGTTGTACGCAATGGCAGGCACATATATTGCAGTCACTACAGAAAAGCACAGATTGTCAAAACTCTGGCACAGTTTGACCATTGACCATTTAGAGATTTGTCTATTTCAGTGAAACAACAGTTGAATGATTTGGGCAAGTTACTATTTTTAATAAGGAAAATTAAAATTTTTATATTTAGCGTCGGACTTATTTTAGTTGTTTTCAGCATTCCTAAACTGATATTTCATGACTGACGTGTTGGACTAGATAAGGTTGGTTCATCTTGAAAAGTATGTTTAACAATGGTTGAGCTATTTCTTCATGGTTCACTTCTTTTTTGTTTACGTGTGGTAAAAGGTAGTTAATGGTGATCCTTTTTTTGTTGTGTTTTCATAAAAACATAACCAACATAATGCAGTTAAATATTTTTCCACATAGCTCAACAGTGGTTGTGTACCATTTTTTTTTTTTTTTTTTTTTTGACAGGACCGCACACCACCACATTTTTTTTTTTAAACTTCTTCCCTATAGTGTCTCCCCTGTATGGCTGCACCCTTTCTTAAAGGAAAACTAACCCCCCCCCCAATAAGCAAAACCCTACCTACTTCCCTAGATTGTCCCCCTCCCTGCTTCTCCCCCGCATAGTTTATTACCCCTGAAAGTGTCCTGAATACATTGCTCACATATCGGTGCAGTGTAAGCGCAGCAGAGCTCATGGGGACCATCTTCCGGATCTTCGGTCTTCAAGTGTGATGAGCGCTGTATTGGCGCATGCGCAGTTGGAGAAGACTTCCTGTTTGTAGCAACTGCTCGTGCGCCAAAAAGTGCCATGATTTGTTAGAGGGAAGGAAGAGGACCCAAAGAAGACCGAAGATCCGGAAGATGGCGTTAATGAGCTCCGCTGCAACTACTATGCACTGATATGTGAACAATGTATTTGGGAAGCTTTCAGGGGTAAGGAACTATGCCGGGGGGGGGGGGAAGCAGGCTGGGGGCACTATCTAGGGTAGTATGAAATAGGTGGAATACATTTTTCACTTTACTATATTGTTTGTTCTGGCATCAGTTTGGCATTACCATAAGTTGTAATCAACATTTGCAAGCAAGTATAAAAATGTCTTGATATTTTTAATGTAAATGTAGTGGTGTAGCACACTTGTTTTTTTTTTTTTTCTTCCTTAAAGCTTATAACTATATATGTGATTATTGATCAGCATGAGCATTAATTTGATACCAGTTAACGTCAATTTCACAGACAGACCTTAAAGATGAATTTGGCAAAAACACATGAAAAGTACTTTTTCCTGAATTGAATAATACATTTTACGGGTGTTTATAAAGATGCAGCCAAAAAAAACAATCCATAACAGGCAATGCATAATTACAGCTGAAAACATATCAATGTGCAGACCTATTCAGTCTTAATATGAACTACCCCAATAAATTACAATTGTGTGAAGTACACCCCATGGCACATTTTGGCATTCAACATAGATTTTTGATCACCATTTTAAGGGTCTGGCTACACGAGTAGATTCAGGGAGATTAGTCGTCCCAGCGACAAATCTCCTTTTCTTCGGGGCAACAATCTCCCAGAGGAAACTTCAGGCGACTTCGGAAAATGAAGCGCCACGTGTGCCTTCCCCCAGGCGATTTTAATTTTAGCCGGCGGAGGGCAGGGGGAAGGCATTTCGGGGAGATTGTCGCAGGAGGGAAATTGCGTGACTTTTAATCACAAAACAAGGAAGTAAAAATGTTTTCCCCTTCCCACCCCTAATTTGCATATGCAAATTTGGGTTCGGTTTAATATTAACCCGAATCTTTCCCAAAGGATTCGGGGTTCGGCCAAATCCAAAATAGTGGATTCGATGCATCCCTGATTGAAAGTGAAAATCAGTCGCCACTATTGATGACCGTCAAGAATTAAGTTTGCCCACAGACAAGGCATGATTGTTATTTGGTCACTGAAGAAAGCACTTCCATCTGTGTTGTGGTGGAAATGCTTTGCATGCAGACCTGGACAGCTTACCTTCCATAGAATCCAGAAGGTCCTCAAGGACATTGTGAGACTGAAAACATTGGTGGATTCTTCAACATGACCATTACCTTAACCATTCCAGTAAATCTAATGAGGAGGCTTCTATAATTAGTCAAGGAGAATGACAGCAGCTCATGATACAGACTGGTTGACATCTATAAAAAAAAAACTCAAGAAGTAAGCTATGAATGTTGTCCATTATGTTTTTGGGTTCTATACCAGCCTAAGGTGACCACAGCCCTTTAGCAGTAAAGATCTGTTCCTCTGAAGATGCCCCCGTAGCTCCCCATCTTCTTTTCTGCTGATTCACTGCACATGCTCTGTGGTGCTATCAGTTACTGAGCTCAGGGGCTGACTCAATTTACAGTACACATAGAATATAAATGTCACAATATGGGCTGATTAATAAATACAGATAATTACTACATGGCAGCACAGAATCCAGTGCAACGAACACTAGCATTTAATAATCAGCCTTGTAGCATCAGTTTATATTACAGGCCAACCTAATTTTCTGCCTGATGATTTGTGACTACCCCTAAGCTCCGCTTCTCAACAGCTGAGCATATGAGTGTCGGAGACACTTTCCAAGATGGTGACCCCTGTGACCCGTTTGAAGTCCTGGATCATTGATGCATGTTTGAAGTCCTGGATCAGTTGACTCGCCTTTATCTCCATCTTCTGTTGCAATAAGATAAAATATTGATCTGTCCATAGATTGAAAGTTTTACACGGGTTGTACTTGTTCATTTGGATCTTCATACCTTAAGTCTGCCAAGGATTAATGATATTTTAAGGTGGCTATACACAAGCAGATTAAAACTGCTGATATCGGTCCTTCTGCAATTTATCTGCCCGTGTATGGGGGCTTCTGGTGGGTCTCTCTGATTGATATCTGGCCAAAAATCGGCCCAATATCGATTTGGCAGATTTGAATTTTCCTGCTATTCAGGACCACATAAACTACAACCCATCTGCACCCATTGCCATCGTTCTAATAGGATCATTTGGCCCTAGGGCCTAACGATCAGATTAACCCAATATCGACGTGCCATTGGTGGGCATATTCGTGAAAAATCCGCTCATTTTGCGACCTTTATCAAAGGTCAAAACTTTAGAGCTATGTGAGCTTTTTTTAGACCTTGAATGAACTCACAACTTGAATGGTTTCTAAATTCTCTATTCAACGAGTTCGGAGAAAAAAACCCCACAAATCGCTTGAAACCCACCGAATGAACTTGAACGTCATAAAGGCTATTAATATCTTCAAATGGTGGACAGGTTTTAGATGGTGTATGTTCGGATTTAAGCTGTTTCCAGGGTCGGGGTATAATAAATCTCCAAAATTCGAGTTTAAAAAAAAAAATCGAATCTGTTTTTCTGATCTATTTTTTTTAACTTAAAAACTAACATTTTTCATGGAAAAAACAACTCGACTTTTGATAAATAACCCCCTATCTATCTTAAACATTGGAAAGTCTCGACAAAATTGAATGACTGTTTCAGTTGTACCCATTAACACAAAAATCGCTCAAAAGTTGTTGCCAGAAAACTCACAACTCTTCAAATTGTAAATGGGACATCTGCCATTGACTTCTACAGGACCGTGACAAGTTTTAGCTGGAGTATTTTCAGATTTGGACTTTTAGCAGCTGTGGGGTATAATAAATCACTGAAAATTCAAGGTTTTTTTTCCCCTCTAAAAATTCAAGTTTTCCCCTATAAAAACTCGACCAGAAAAAGAGGTTTAATAAATAGACCCCTTTGTGTCTACTGTAAAGACTGTTTTGAATATGAAGCTCCTCATTTTGTTAATCTGCAATCTGAGAGCACATAAATTAACATGTATAATTCGGTTTTCCATTTGCTATGTTTATGTTTCTTTAAAAAGAGGTTTGGCGAAGGTTATCCCCCTCCTCAGACCCCCTGTGAAAAATGTAAACTGGTGGCTCATACCATGCAATGTACAGTCTACTCCTGTGCCTGATGCATAAAGAAGAAGCATTATAACACAGCAGTGCACATCAGGCACAGGACTAAAAAAAATAACTACCAACTCAGCAGCACCCTGGGCCTGTTTCAATTTCATAAAAAGCTCTGCTGTTATAATTTTAAATTTAATTATAATTTTAAAATATGCACATATAAGATGAGAACAAGGGCAGCAAATTGTGCTAAGACAAATGAAAAACTAACGTGGTCCTGTTTGATATAGCTAATTTCAGCTAAGGTGGCCATGCATAATACTGGTTTACTAAATCTGCCTGCAAAGCTAAACTACCATTTAAATGAGACCCCTCTTATTTCCTTTTATAATCCGAGTAACTTGTATAGTTTATCCGTTCTTCTGGCAGCAATGATTAACACAATTTTTTGCTGACTTTAAATTGAGATAAAAGCCTCCTATATGTATTTTTAGATACAGTCAATGAGACAAAAAGATGGAGGTCCCTGCCCCATAGAGCTTACTACTAAATGGAAGGGTAACTTAGACACAAATCGGAGGGATATTAAGTGCCATAGCTTACAGTCAGTGACACTGCCATATAACTGCTAGTTGGAATTATATGAGTTGGTACCAGTTACTCAATAACTTGCCTGTGCCACTGCTTCTGTCCCAATTAGATGCTGATGCAAGTGCAAAATCCGTAACAAATTGTGGACAAAACAGGCTCAAAACTTGAGAAAAGAGCCACACTGCTCGAAACATGTTGTGTTGAATAAACCTTGCAGCAAAGTATCTGCGGTTTTGAGCCTGTTTTGTCCACAATTTGTTACGGATTTTGCACTTGCATATAACTGCTAGTTCCCAATTCAGATGTTATGCAAACCATAGATAGCTGGCCATAGATATGCAGATTATTAGCCTATGTCAGATGAACGATCGTCCGGGCCAATCTTCTGACCTGCAACTAAGCATTCAATTTAATGCTCGGGCCTTTAATTGACAGACTGCAATTGTACAAAAGTTATGTCCAACAAATAGTAGTGTCATTGATATTGTCAAAATACATGCAGACATCTTATTGTTAGCCGATATAAATCTTTAAAGCTGTCCGATTGACTGAACGACAGGCATGGTACAAAAAATCTCAGGACACTCCACACACTGTCCGAAAATCGTACGAACTTTCGTTTTATACAATGGTATCTTTGCGTCTATGGCCAGCTGTAGTCTTTGAGTTTCGTTTTGAAGACCTTAAGGGAGGATTCTCTCTGACTGTAGAGGGAAAGATGGGAGTTAGGGAGGCCAGTTAGTAGAAGGTTACAGTAATCTAGGATGAGAGCATGCATGAGCGTCTTGGCCAAAGTAATAGAAACGGACTCCTCCGGAAGAATAGGGATATTCCCCTGCCCGCTACTCCTGTGATTATTAAAGTGGTATTCAATAAAGCATTTGAAAAATTTTAATACGCTGATTTCCACAATGATCGCTATTCTTCCGGTTGAGTCCATTTCTATTACTTTGGACTGTTTGTGTGCCGCTGCAAGAACGGTCTTTTCGGACACACTGTTGGTTCACGCTACCTAAATACAACAGTTCCTGTTTTCACTAATGAGAGTCTTGGCCGTAGCAGGTGAAAGAAAGGGACAGATTTTGGCAATGTTATGTAAGAAAAAATGACCGGTTTTGACTGTGGTGTTAATATGATCAGTGAAAGATTACCCCAAAACAGCATGCTAAGTTGATAGGGTTATATACTACTTCACAGGTCAGAAAGTCAGCAGGCCTCTGCTAAGTTTCAGAAAGCAGAATCCCTGGTGCAGAAATCGAAAAAGACAGACATACTGTTTTTTAGCAACTGTTTTATTTACAAATAACTTATATAACTATTGAAAATGATTCATCACTGTATATTGAAAATTCTTTTTGTCTTTAAGATTTACAAGTGCAGAACCATTGTTCTTTATACTCTTTAAAATTTGTTGTGATGTTATCGGTGGAAAAAGCAGTAGAGTGGGAGGCTTATGGAATGTGAATTAAGCATGCAAAGCTTTAATAAGTTTCAAAATTATAATAATAATAATAGTATATATATATATATATATATATATATATATATATATATATATATATATATATATATATATATATATTTTTTTTTTTATTTTTTTTTCCCATAACAAAATCAGTGTTGCATTTTTTAACCATTTAATTGCCACATAATGTAGAATCTACATTCTGTGGATAAAAGTACCAACGTGCCACAGAATCTTCTGGGTTGAGGAGCAGAGCTGTTCACTCAATCCCTGCTCATTCCCCCGCCTCTAGGCAATTTGACCAAGCTAAAATATTCAAACTGTGATTCTTACTGCTGATTACGCTAGGCAAAAAAAAAAAAAAAGCATTGCTTTTTGTGGTTTTATTGGATTTTATTGCATGTTGTACTGTTCTTTGTTTTGCCCATGTAAATTGTGTCTGCTATATATCCATTGGGGGGTCACTGTGCTAGATATAGTTTGGCATATCAATGCATAATGGGCTAAACTGTTCAGTAGGCCCCTGGAGTTCATATTTAGGATGTTTTATCAGATACGTTAAGAAATGTGGGGCATATATTGGTGTTAAATATAAGCTTTGTGACGATTTTCAGAAATTTCATAAAATCCACTACATTCAGCATAGCTTTGCAGTTTGCTAGTTTGCAGTAGAAAGATGTATTTTGCCATTTTTTCAAAATGTATGGGTTTCTAGCGTCTCCGTACTGTTAGGGGGTATTATTACACATAATACACACACTGGGTGTTCATATTGCAGAAGCCAATGTCAGACGTGAACATTTATATACACTATTGTCATTTCTGTGCCTCTATACATCACATGTTAAGTAGACCCCTCTCTTTCATATTTTAGATGTTTTATGCTGATACGTTGTGAAAATGTGGGGCATATAATGGGGTAAATTGCAGGCTTTGTTTTCAGATATTTCATGAACACTACATTCAGCATAGCTTTACAGTTTTGTAGTTTGCAGTAGAAAGATTTACCCATTTTGGGTTTGTAAGAATGTGTACTTTCTGATGGCTTATGGCACATAATACACACACTATGTGTTCATATTGCAGCAGCCAATGTGTCAGCCAATTCATGTGCACTATTGTTACTATTGTCTGGTAAATCTATGCGTATTGGGCATCAAACTGTTCAGTAGACATCTGGCATTTATACTTAGGATGGTACCTAATGCTATGTGAGAGAAAAGATACCAGAAAGTGGAAGCTTTGAGGCAATTTTCAGCTATTTCACCAAAACTGACTATTTTGGGAAAGCTGTGACTTAGTAGTTGTAGTAGAAAGACATGGTTACCCATTTTGGATTCATCTGAATGTGTACTTTCCAAAATTATATGGTTCTGGAAGATAAATGTATATTTTTGTAGTAAAATGCAGTAAATGTGTTGATTTTTCGACTGACCTCCAGGACAATTTGTATGCACTAATTTTATTTTGGGGTCTCTAAATGCCAGATACTTTGGTAAACCTATGCACGATGGGCATCAAACTGTTCAGTGGTCCACTGGCATTCATATTTGATATATTTTCTTGTACCTTATGCTATGAGGGAGATAAGATGTTAGAAAGTGGAAGTGATTTTCAGCTATTTCTTCAAAACCAACAATTTTGGGAAAGCATTGTGACTCTGTAGTTTGGAGTAGAAAGACATGGTTCCCCATTTTGGTTTCGTCTTAATGTGCACTTTCCAAAAATATATGGTTTTGGAGGGTCAAAATATTTTTTTGTGTTTTTACCCCACAAAAAATGCAGTAAACGTGATGATTATTCAGTAGCTTAAGGAACTTCTGGGACTAGTTATATTTGGGGTCTATGCACAATGTGCATCAAACTGTTCAGTGGATACCTGGCATTCATGTTTAGGATGTTTTTTTCTTGGTACCTAATGCTATGTGGGAGATATTAACTCGCAAAGTGAAAGTTTTGAGGTGATTTATCAAAAAATGTTATAGAAACCAGTAAGGTCAATTAAGCTTTGATGTTTGGTAATTAGGAGCAGAAAGACATGGTTAACCATTTTGGATTAGAACAAATCTGTACTTTTCAAAAATATATTGTTTCCTTGGTTAAACCTACTGTTCCAGGATTTATTGGCTTTGTAATCCAAAGTATGCCATTCTACTGTAGTGCTTTGAAATTTGTTAATATACTGCTTGAAATAGCTGGTATTGGCACATTCGAGACACTTGAGGCTTTCCAAATATATATAAAAATGTTTTTTTTTCTTTTGTATTTAGAGCTATAAATCTTGTTCCAGAAGTTGAAATACACAGAAATTCAGGTATATAAAAACAATGTATAGTTTTTCTTGGTAAACTAAAAAAATCCCCCCCAGGAAATGCCCCTAAAATGAGAGAGCACAAAATATTCAAAAAACATGCAAATTAAATATGAAATTCTGCTGGAACCTAAAGGGTTAAGCATGTGTGAAAAAAACCAACAATTTCATGGCTGCGCCTTTAAATGCCAAATATTCATTTAATAGTTTGACATTTAAAGCATATGCTTTGCATAAAAAGGCTCAGTCTGAGTATGCAGTCAATTTATACCGTGCAAACGCCCATCATAGGTAGGGCAATTTGCATGACTGCATGTATATATAATAAACTGTTGTTTGCTGTAGTACAGGTCATCTGTTTTAATCTTTTGTTATTGAATTGTCTAGAAGATGACTATGCTCTGACTCTTAAAGGGGAAGGAAACCTAGTCGGCGCAAACCCCCCATCCCCCCACCCGTTTGTTGCCCACCCTCCCTCCTCCCCCCTGGCCTACCCGTCCCGCTGGGCAAATGCCCCTAACTTGTTACTTACCCTTCTGCGCAGGTCCAGTCCAGGGAGTTCACAGACGACATCTTCTTCCTGCTTTGAACGGCGCATGCGCAGTAGGATCATTTCGCCGGTACGATCTACTGCGCATGCGCGTGAATTTTGGCGCATGCGCAGAAGATCCATACCGGCGAAATTATCCTACTGCGCATGCGCCAAAACGCCGTTCACAGCAGGAAGAAGATCGCGGGTAGGCCAGGGGGGAGGAGGGAGGGTGGGTGGGGGGTTTGCGCCGACTAGGTTTCCTTCCCCTTTAAGAGGTATCTCATATTTAGCAGTGCAGGAGATGCATGGAGATGGATATTGTTTTGCTGGCAAAACAAGAATTGACAGCAGAGCATGTATTTGTAAATGTTTTAGATATAAACAAACACACCCACTGACTTCCTGTTGGCTGACTCCAACATTTGCAGGGTTGCAGGAACAGTGGCAACCGGGGAAATCAAAGGAGAGGAGCGCAAGAACTGCAGGGAATAAAATGATGACTTTAGATCTCCTTTAAATTGCTATATTAATTTAAAATTAACTAGCTTTATACAACGTAAATCAAATTTAGTTGTTTTTTTTTTTTTGGATAAACCCCTTTCGTTTTAGTATAAACCAAATTCACACAATGCCAGGAACTCGCATCTGCCTATATGGAGATGGTTTTACTACATAAAGTACTGATTTTTGGATCCAGTCACAGGAAAAAAAAAATTGTTTTTTTTACAAAATGCATCAGTTAATAGCACTCCTCCAACAGAATCCTGCATTCAAATCCATTATTCAAAAGAGCAAGCACAGGTTCAGGTTTTATAATATTTAATTTTGAAATTTACATGGGGTTAGACCTGTTATTAGTTTCCAAGGTGCTCTCAGCCACATGAATTGTGCTGTAATAAACTTTAGTCTGTCTTTACTTTTGCACTGCAAATTGGAGTTATATCCCCCTCAGCAGCCTATTAACAGAACAATGGGAAAGTTACAGCTCCCTGACACCTGCATTGTTTAAAGTACTCCCATGCACCAGCCAGTGGTAGATATGAGAGCAGCACTCAGTAGTAAAACACCCAAGTCTGGCCATGACACCTTCAATTACATTGAGTAGGATAAACTGGCTTACAGTATCTAAAGACAAATACAAGAGCCTCTGCACTCAACCCATTATCAATATATTTAAGACAGAGACATTTTGTGCATACTGCTACTGAAAAATGCCTTACCCACTGGTGTCTAATAAAAGGGCAGCCAAGTTTGGGAGTTTTACTTTGAAAGCAGCTAGTAAGTTACAGTTAAAACTTAGTCCCTTTGTAAAATGTATAATGAAACAATAGAATTCTTAATGAATCATATGAAAATTGAGTATAGGACTGGCCAGATATGGGATGACTTTGACATTGTTGGCCAGCTTAAATATATTGCAATATATGGACAAACAATCCCTGTATTGTTTGAAGGGTAAGGCATTTTTTAGTAACAGTATGCACAAAATGTCCCTGTCTTAAATATATTGATATTGGGTGCAGAGGACTCTTGTATTTGTCTAATGGTTTTAAAAATTAGTGGTGAGCACAACTTTCCCTTGTTTGCACAAGAGATGGCTGCCTATACACCTGTATTGCAACTAAAAGAATACACACGTTGGTTCAAGTATAACGTTTTTAAATGGTTGAATGAATTATTTGCAATGCACATAGTGTAGTTTAATAATACAAACTATACCATAACAATCATGACAGAAATGGTTAACCATTTTGGATTAGAACAAATCTGTACTTTTCAAAAATATATTGTTTCCTTGATTAAACCTACTGTTCCAGGATTTATTGGCTTTGTAATCCAAAGTATGCCATTCTACTGTAGTGCGTAAAGTTGCATTAAACACGCAGGGCTTGGCCCGCTTGCATGGAGTCCTGAGTGCCAGTTTTTTTCTTTTCTAAGATCTAATTGGTGCCACAAATGATCCTGGTTAAGGCTTAAATAACTGCTTTATACAACAAATTTTGTTTGTGAAGAAACTTTAGAATCTTTGTTCACTGTATGTGTGGTATAATAATATAGTTTTGCAGAAGCAGTAAAGCTTTTACTAATGGTATCCTGCTTATTAAAATAGTTGGAACAATAGGGTTAAATGTGCCACCTGCAGTTTTTATGCACGTTTTTCATGAAAACTGTTTTAGTTAAGAAAAAAGATGTGCAGTAAGAAACTAAATTCTTTATGGCTCTTACTCATTAACATTTGCTTATGATTTACCGTGCCATATGTCTTAAAGGAAAACTTTACCCACAAAATAGATACTTGAGCATCAGTGTATATCATGTTAAGTGGCAACTTAAAGAATCTTGCCAAACTGAAATATATATTTAAGTAAATATTGCCCTTTTACAACTCTTACCTTGAACTACCTTTCTGTGATGTTCTCTGTACTGCCACACAGATCACCTGACCAGAAATAATTCAGCTTTAACTGTAATAGGAAGAAGTGTAGGAGTAAAAGACAGAATTTCATCCAGTTATTGGCTTATGTGACGTAATGTATGGTTTGTTGTTCACTGTGAATTGTAGGATCTCGGGGGCGGTCCTCCTTCTTAAAATGGCTATTTTCTATTTAGAATTACCCAGTGGCACATACTACTATTAAAGTATATTATTATGAAATTGGTTTATGTAGATGAAGGTTTTAAATATGAGTTGTTTTATGCAATATATTTTTACTGAGACCTGCGTTGTTTGGGGTATAGTTTTCCCTTAACAGATCCCATTCGTTACAATACATGTTGTACTGGCACCAAGAATGAATGTCCTCCTCTGGCTTGCTGTCCTTATCACCTGCCATTTCTTTTAACATCAGGTGACAAGCATAAAAATAACAATTTAATGCCGCCTATAATTTACCTTATAGGGTGTCTATTGGCAGACATTTTGGTGACATTTATGGAAGATATGACTACTACATAAATGGATGCGCAGTCAAATTTTGAACATCTGGTTTTCCTTAAATTAAGGGCACTAGCACAAAATAAACTTGGAAATTGAGAAAGGGCATAGGTGATTACAGATTGGAACACTTTTTTGTTTTTTGGGACTTGCTTTGTCATTTAAGATTAAATCATCTGCTGGAAGGATATGTTGGTGCATAATGCTTTACTGGGATCTTCCATTGTCTTTATTTTAAAGGAGAACTAAACCCTAAAAATAAATATGGCTAAAAATGCCATATTTTATCTACTGAACTTATTACACCTGCCTAAAGTTTCAGCTTCTCAATAGCAGAAATGATCTAGAACTTCAAACTTGTCACATGGGGGTCACATATTCAGTGTGCTTTGAGAAGCTAAGCTTAGGGGTTGTTGCAAATTATCAAGCAGAAAATGAGGTTGGCCTGTAATATAAGCTGATGAAACAAGGCTGATTATTAAATTCTGATGCTAGTTGCACTGGGTTCAATGCTGCCATGTAATAATTATCTGTATTATTTATTAATCATTTTTATATACTGACATCTATATTCTATGCTTACTGTATATTTTGAGTTGGTCCTTAAGCTCAGGTAAGTGACAGCAGCACAGAGCATGTGATCAGCAGAAAAGAAGATGGGGAGCTTCTTTGGAGGCATTTACAGCATTTCTAGCCTACTTTTTTAGTTATGCTTTAGTTCTCCTTTAAGCACTGGGGACCAAAACTGCACTGTATATTCTACGCTGGATTTGCTAGTGCTTTAAGGGTGGAGACTGCCCTCTTTTCCTATGAATGCATACCCTTATCAATACAGAACAATGGCCCTTCTGACTAATTTCTCCTTATGTTTCTTTCTATCAACCATTTGCCCAACCCATTTAGGGTCTAAGGGTATATACCCTAAAGCTGGCCATATATACACCTTGAGGTGGTTGATAACGGGCTGATCCGATCATGGGCCCTAGAGCCTAACCATTGGATCATAATGAGGAGAATATGGACGGTCGGCTAAAGGACCACATCAGCAAATCAATGCAGTCCTTGATCTGACAGATATTGATTGGGGAAGCCCATCAGAGGGCCCCATACACTGCCCAATAAGATGTTGACTTAATCTGTCTGCAGCTTATATCTGCTAATATATGGGGGCCTTTAATGGGTTCCCAAAAAAGGATATAAAGAAAAACCTTTTCAAATGTCTGCTATTGTTTGATTAATAATCTGTGACAGTATTTGTTATACACCTACTATGTGTACAATGCTAGTAATGGGTAGCAATTTGCACAGCCTCATTGAGAACATGGTGTCACCCCTTTGTGGTTCCCAGTAACTACCTGTGAGTTGTCTTTGAGCGGAGCAAAGGGAATTTTTGCAATGATAACTGTTTTCTCACAGGTTTAGAGTTGTTAGGGTCTTTGTGTAAAACAATACCTGACTTCAGTCTGGTTAACTCTTCATAGCCACTAGTGTCACATTATGTCACATTAGCACTGTAGTTGCCCGTTAATCACTTGCCTGCCATATATACGTTATGGCAGCAGCAGGATTCTCTTTAATCTGCTACATACCTCTGGTAACAAATGGCATGATGTGATCAAAGAACTCCAGCAGACAAGAGGTTAAAAGCAGTTTGCTGCAATGGGCCGGACACAAGCAAAGAACATTGCTTTGTTACTGTGCGATAAAGATTCATAAATAATGAACCTTTGCTCTATGTATCTGTTATCTATTTTTTTTTATTAATGAAATTGACAATAAAAAAGATAAATATTTAATGTTTCAAACATCCATGGCAACAAAGGAAAAAACTGTTGTGGTCCAAGTTGTTTTGTGCTTTTTTTAATGGCCTAATATATAATGCCTTTGGGGAAAAAGGCTGCACTGTCCACTTGGATTTCAAAAACCCAATGCCTCCATAAATGTAAAGCTGGTGTGAGGCTACATCTACATGGATATTTCCTCCCAGCATGTGTCACTTTCTCCCAGCATGGCATTCATGACTTTAAATCCAAAACCATAATTTCCAGATGGATTTGGTAAAATATAGACTAACATATAATGGGGGTCATTTACTAAACTCGATTTTATTTTTTTGGCCAAAAACTCAAATCTTTCGAGATTTATTATACCCCGAAGCTGCAACAAGTCAGAATCTGAAAATCTGCTTCTCAAACCGCCGAGATCCTGTATAAGTAAATGGGATATGTCCCTGAAAAATTTGGTGTTTTTTTTGAGCGAGCAATTCGGCCATGCAATCTCAAAAAATCTTACGATTTGTATTTTCACTCGATTTTAAGTTTTTTTCCTGACTGTGGATGGGAGTTTGGTCGAGTCTGGCTCAATAAAAAATATGAGAGAAATTCAAGTTTTAGTAAGTAACCCCCAATGTGTGTGTGATTTTTGGTGGGCATCACAGCTTAGACAGGCTCTTCTCATTTTCCATTCCTAGCAGAGCAAAATATGGTAGCTTTAATCTCATGTTCCACTCAACTTTTTATCATTTGTATTCTGTCTAGTTCATATGCCCAGAGGGACATACATTTAATCAGCATAAGCACCAACACATTTTAATTGTATATCACACACAGCTATGCTGCCTATATGGCCACAAGAGTATTAAAAGAAAAACAAATCAGGCAAAAGTCATTATGCTATGTTGAAAATTCTTCTGCTTCATGTAGTAAAAGATTCTATGCCTTATATCTACATACCGAGCCTTATTATCTCAATTCCTTGTTCCCCCACAGCCAGGGTAATGGAGTGCAAATTATAACAGTTCATAGGAACACAAAGGCTCAACAGCAGGAAGCCATTCCTTGCAAATGTGCGTTTATTGTGAAATGTGTTCCTATGGATTGTTATCATTTGCACTCTCTTACCTACCCTAATGCTTGTCCAGGTTCACTGTTTTTAACAGAGCCACCTCTAAACAATGATCTGCCTCGAGTGTAACATGAATTTGTTTGCTGAACACATTAGTTAATTTGGATTGTATTACCATTTCTCTTCAGATATGACCTCATTGTTTTTCTCTTTGGCAAATGATGAAATGCATCCTTTATACCTCCTGATTTTAAAATCACACAGTTTGTTTGAAATATATCCTATATCCATTGCCAAATGCTGTTAGACTGGTATGCTTTTATTAATATTTGTACTCTGTTAATTAGCATCTTCATTCACTACACTGCACCTTTTCTAATATTGGATGTAACATAATAAAATAATAATAAAAGTCAGAACTATTGTTCCTTTATAGTTTGTTCTTTGCATTCTTTCTCAACACAACAGAAATATCCTTGGAACCTGATTTCCCGTCGCCAATTTTTATGAAATAAATATAGATGTATAACGCACCCTCCATTGCTTAGAAATGAAATTACTGCAACAATATATAACAAGAATCTTGTGTCTTTTACCTAATACTGTTGCTACATACATAATGAAGTCCTTTATACTCTATGTAAATATACTTTTCTGTATACCATCTAAATCACTGTCAATTTTAGAACTACTTTTTTAAAATTCTTAGAAACAACTGTCTAGTACAATCCTTTATCTTTGGACACAACTGTTTAGATATCCATTGTAAAATTATCTACTCTCTACTCCGCACTGCTTTACATCTTTTACTTAAGGTTCAGCAGCAAGGACATAATGGTCCTTTGTGGTTGCAAAACCAATACTTTTTTTTTTTTTTTTTTTTTCAAGATCTCCTATATTAACCTTGAGCATACTTTTAGTAGTTTTGAGTGTGTAATTCTTAGACAATGTGCAGTTGGTTTTCATGTTTTATTATTTGTGGTTTTTGATTGATTTAGCATTTTATTCAGCTGCCCTCCAGTTTGCAATTTCAGAAATCTAGTTACTAGGGTGCAAATTACCTTAGCAACCATGCTTGATTTGAATAAGAGACTGGAATATGAATAGGAGAGGACTTTCATAGAGAGGTGAGTAATAAAAAGTATTAATAACAATAATTGTGTAGCCGCATAGAGCATTTGTTTAAGATGGGAATTGGTGACCCCAATTTGAAAGTTGGAAAGAGTCAGAAGCCCACTTTCAATGATTCAAAACTATTAAAAAATGAAGACCAATTAATAAGTTGCTTAGAATTAGCCATTCTGTAACATACTAAAAGTTAACTCAAAGGTGAACCACCAATTAAAACTCCTTTGTCCATTGTTGGACTGGGCCGGCGGGACACCGGGAAAAACCCGTTGGGCCCCCCCCCGACCCAGACCGCCTCCCCCGATCTGCTGGGCCCCCCATAAAAACAGTTTGCTCCACACGCTGGCATTCTCGAATGCATGCAGGGGGCCCTGGAGGCACGGCCTTTTTCACGCTCCTTCCTGCCGTGACTGGCGTAAAACATGCGCATGCACGCCGGAGCAGAAGTGCACACGCTCCTTGGAGCGGCGGTGCATGGGGGAGTTGGTGCAGCCTCTGCAGCAGTGGGGGCCAGGGGTCCGGAAGGGGGCCCTTGACAGCAGCCCCGGTGGAATTCAGAATATGTAGGGGATAATTTACCAGTGGGACTGGGCATCTTGTTGGGCATCTTAAAATAATGGAAGAATGGTGTGATAGCCAAGGGAAATTTTGACACCCTGTTTGCTAAAAAAACTAAAGTGTTGAATTAAAGGACATATTTTGGTAGGACAAATGCAAAGCCCAAGTAAACTGGAGAACAAAACAAAAGGATGAATGTTCGCCTACAGTTGAGCTGATATCCGTCCAATTTCGGAATCTATGTACCATTCCAAACTGTGTGGGTAGCTTGTGCATGCTTAGACAATTCCACTGGCAAAACCTGCTTCTTGTTCATAGCAACAGCCATGGGTTGTTTTGTTTTTTGTTTTTTTTTGCAAATTAAAGGCTCCTTTATTCTTCTGCTTTTGTTATATTTCTGCTTTTCTTATTTGTAACATTTAAAATGTATTTTGCCTTCTGTATTTTTACTCAAAAACAGAGCGGTTAATATTCTGATGTTATATTAGGGGAGTCAGGAACTGTTGAGTAACGCAGAAGCACTTCCTGTAATGTAGAAGGTTTAACAACTTAAAAATATAAAAGGAATTATTTTCCGTTTATTCCAGTATTTGGAGGACTGTCAATATATGCAGTCATGAAGGCTTTTTTGAAGGCTTCTTTTTTCTAAAGCGCTTTGTGCTGTGAGATTTTTCTCTCGAGTGTTTTGGAGAAGAGTTCTGCTCTATAACTTAAGAACCTGTGGACTCTTTGTTCCCATTGTCTCCTTTTCACTTAAGTGCTTGCCTACTGATAGTAATTCAGTTTGCATGTTGTAAGCACAACCTTTATAAGAAACTGTACCTGAAAAGAATATACAGGTATGGAACATATTATTGGGAATGCTCAGTGCCTGAGTTTTCTAGAGAAAGTATTTCTCCATAATTTGGATCTCCATACCATAAGTCTGCTAAAAAATATTTAAACATGAATTAAACCCAGAAGGATTGTTTTGACTCCAATAAAGATTGTTATCTTAATTAGGATGAAGTACAATGAACTGTTTTATTATTACAGAGAAAACTAATTTTTTAAATTTCAAATTGAATTACTTGATATTCTGGGTACCGAGTTTCTGGATAACAAATTCCATACCTGTATAAGGTTTAATACATTAGAAAAGGGGTTTGAAAGAAGATCATTCTTGGACCTACGTGGTATATAGGCTGCAGTCCACTTAAGGATTTTGAACTCGAGTTACTCTGTTGTCCAACATTTGATCAGCACCCCTGAGCTCATAACACGATCCATTAAAGCATAAGTGATATTTCTGAAATTTGGAGAACCGTTTCTTAAAGGACCAGTAACATCAAATTTTTTTTTTACAAAATTCGTTAGTATACATGAAAAAATAAACACCAAGTCAAATAAAACTTTAAAATAGCAAAGCCTTTATTAAGAAATAACTTACCGAAACTGCACTTCCTGTCCTCTACAGAAAAGGCGACACGGCGACCATCCATTGTGCGGCGCTGGATTTCTCCTCCTTGGCTCTGTCTCATGTTGTATTGACAGCATGTGAAGCGGCTGATGCATCACGGAGCGTGGTTTCCATGTGTGCGGATTGCTGGCTCATCGGCGCGTCTGTAGAGTACCTGCGGCAGGGGAGCTTTTCAGAGTGGAGCTGGGCCTCATCGTGGATGTTTGCAGTTGCAGGCAGCAGGCCGATCGGAGTTCCCAGTCACTGGCACGTAGCCACTCTTGTCATGCGCTGCTTTCCATGCTAGAGAGCGCTTGTCACCAACCCGAATTCCCCCAGCACCACCTACAGTATCTTAGCTACAAGCACCGGCGCAATCCTTCTCCAGCTGCCGACCCAGCCAAAGCCCCGGGGTCACATCCCAGAGTTACAGCAGAAGCAGGAGCGGCGCTGTCAGGTTGAGCGCTAAGGAGAGAGCGCAAAGTCAGAAAGAAGTGAGTGGGGAAAGGCGAGCTACTTTCCAGCCTGGGAGGATCACTTTCTCTCGCTTCCTCTCTGATCGGCCTGTGAATGTGAAGCGGCTGATGCATCAGGGAGCGTGGTTTCCATGTGTGTGGATTGCTGGCTCATCGGCGCGTCTGTAGAGTACCTGCGGCGGTGGAGCTGGGCCTCATCGTGGATGTTTGCAATTGCAGGCAGCAGGCCGATCAGAGAGGAAGTTTTGGAGAAGAGTGTTTATTTTTTCATGTATACTAACGAATTTTGTAAAAAAAAAATTTGATGTTACTGGTCCTTTAAAGGGCACCAATCATGACCAAAATCATTTACTAAGTAAATACACTATCAGGGAGCGTGGTTACCATGTGTGTGGATTGCTGGCTCATCGGCGCGTCTGTAGAGTACCTGCGGCGGTGGAGCTGGGCCTCATCGTGGATGTTTGCAGTTGCAGGCAGCAGGCCGATCAGAGAGGAAGCGAGAGAAAGTTTTGGAGAAGAGTGTTTATTTTTTCATGTATACTAACGAATTTTGTAAAAAAAAAATTTGATGTTACTGGTCCTTTAAAGGGCACCAATCATGACCAAAATCATTTACTAAGTAAATACACTATGTGAAAGTTCAAGAAATTCGATTTTTAAAACAGAATTGTTTGTATAATGTAAATCATCAGCTCACTATACCTTCTGCAAGATCTCCCCTATCTCCACTGCAGTTCTAGCTGAGGCAGGCATCTTGGATTTCACTGGCTCCTCCTACCTATATCTTCCCAGTCAACTGTAGCTCTGAAATCTCGCACATGCTCAGTTGAAATTCCTTGCTTGCTTATCAACCCTTCTAAGCTATTTTCAAATCAGCCAAACCTCTGTGTTAGCTGCTGTTCAGTAGTGCTGCCACCTGCTGGAAGTTAGTGTGTGCCCTTCATTTGCATAATGACTTTACCAGCAGGGGACAAGATAGGGAAATATCCTGATACTTCTAGTGGAGGAGTTTACTTAAACAAGGCATTCTGGGTAGAATACTCAAAGCAGTGTTACAATCTGAGCATGCTCCTGAAATTTGCATATTAGAGTCTCTGTTATAGTCACAGTATGGCCTCCCTCAGTGAAAGAACCCATTTGACAAAGTAAGGGATTTTTTTTAAAACCTGCAGTTTTTTCAAAAAACTATATATGTAGTTTGATTAAACATGTTTAGCTTGTACTGGTCAGATTATTAATATGTGTTTGATTTTGGCTGTGATAGGTGCCCTTTAAAAGAGGACATATCTGGGGCAGAGGGGAAAAATGCTGGTAGCAAGCTATATTCTGCCCACACCAGGTGGCCATGTCTGGTCACTCACATTTTATGAGACTCGCACAGCTTGCTAATTATTTGCAATGCATGTGAGGTCACACACATTTGCATAATAAGCAAGTTGGAACACTTTGCTTATGTGCATGCTTGTTTCACTACATTGCACATTGATCTCTGTACCGGAGGAATGTACAAAACATATAACTGCAACACAAACCCTCAGAATTTTTTCCTTTGCCGATCTGTCAGGGACTCAAACTCTAGTTTTTCCAGTTCCCTGAAAGCTGCCTGTGCCCGTTGCCATGCCAGTGCTTCAGTTTCCAGCCTCTGTGCCAGCAGCCCAGTCGGTTCCAGCCTCCGTGCCAGCAGCCCAGCCGGCTCCAGCCTCCGTGCCAACAGCCCAGCCGGCTCCAGCCTCCGTGCCAACAGCCCAGCCGGCTCCAGCCTCCGTGCCAGCAGCCCAGCCGGCTCCAGCTTCCGTGCCAGCAGCCCAGCCGGCTCCAGCCTCCGTGCCAACAGCCCAGCCGGTTCCAGCCTCCGTGCCAGCAGCCCAGCCGGTTCCAGCCTCCGTGCCAGCAGCCCAGCCGGTTCCAGCCTCCGTGCCAGCAGCCCAGCCGGTTCCAGCCTGCGTGCCAGCAGCCCAGCCGGCTCCAGCTTCCGTGCCAGCAGCCCAGCCGGTTCCAGCTGCCGTGCCAGCAGCCCAGCTGGTTCCAGCCTCCGTGCCAGCAGCCCAGCCGGTTCCAGCCTCCGTGCCAGCAGCCCAGCCGGTTCTAGCCTCCGTGCCAACAGCCCAGCCGGTTCCAGCCTGCGTGCCGGTCTCCCTACCTGTTCCTCAGCCAGACTCTGTTCCTGTGCCGGTTCCCAGACGACTGCTTTATCCTGAGCCAGTTTCTGCCTCTGTACTATCTGCCCTGGCCTTCTGGATATACAAACTTAATACGGCCACCCCATTGGTCTCAACAGAGACTGGGAACTGAACTGCTTTATAGACCGTTAGTTTGCTCCTTTATGGTTATGATTGTAGATCAACTATTTGTCATGTTCTTGGCCAGAAATATATTTACGGATTGGGTTTGATGCTTTTTGCCACCTTAATGATCATATTTCGCTTTTTAGACGAGTTGTAAGATATCATTTAATCCTTGACCTCTGGTGTATTACCTTAGGACTTGTATTGTGTCATGCTGCTTCAACATAAGGATCTTTAATTTAATTTAATATATATGAATTTTGGACGGTGTATTACATTACATTATTTATATAATGTATTACATTACATTATTTATATCTATATATCTTTTGTGTATTTATCATTTTGATTTGGTCCAGTATTAATTAATTTAGCTTTAGACATTGTCTATTATATTTGACCTTTTTGTTTTCCTTATCTTTCCGGAGTGCTTGTGCTTTTTCAACCATAAGTAACATTGTAATTTTTGGTTTGAATGCAACTAATTAACCATGTATGTATTTATATTTATACTATATGTCATTCTCCCACATCTTTGGGTTTAGATGTACGCATTGTGATTTTTAAACAGATGTTTATTATGTTCTTAATGGTGTTTGGTATTTTTTTGGATGACCAACAGGTGGCGCCCATGCTTCTGATGAAGTTACCTAGTCGTCACGAAACGCGTCGAGCAAACACATTCCCCTGCCCACTGTTAACTTATCAATAAAGTCATTCAAGTTTTAATAAATCTTGGTTTCCAGTTCGGCATTCTTTGGTGGAGTCCATGTTGGGACACAAATCATTTTCTAGATTGTATGCTGTCCCTGGATCACCGGTTGGCATATTTATTGGCTCTCTCTCCTTGACTGTAACTTTACCCTCTCTTTCGCTGATGGTTTTATCTTGACTCTCTCTACCAGCAATATTATTTTTAATAAAAGATAGTATCTCTCAAATTCATTTTCTCCTAGTATTACGGTCAGCACCTCTTGGCACCCTAAAAAATACCTTCAGATCTGTGTGGTTCGTATGCTTTTAACTGGTACTGCACTACAATCTATAAGGTGCTGGGAAGGAGGTGGGATAGCTGCAAAACAGGAGCATATAGATGATGGGAAGTGTCATATGTTAAGAGCACTGTGGAATGGGAAACAGGCCCTTAAAGGGCATGTAAAGTCTAAAATAGAATAAGGCTAGAAATGCTGTATTTTGTATACTAAACATAAACATGAACTTACTGCACCACAAGCCTAATCAAACAAATAATTTTTGCTTTCAAAGTTGGCTACAGGGGGTCACCATCTTGTCACTTTGTTAAACATCTTTGCAAGACTAAGACTGTGCACATGCTCAGTGTGAACTGGGCTGCTTAGGGATCGTCATAAACGAAACTGCTGAGTTCTGCGTGGCTGGGAAGTAAGGCGGGGCTCCCCCTGCTGTTCATAAGTATGATTGTTTCCCTGCTCAGCAGTTAAGAGACCATCTGACAATTCCTATCCACAACAGTAAATGAAGGGAGAATTTCACTGCATACAGTCAGGTTTCTTATAAAAATGGTACACATTTTTTAATTAAAGTATATTGGAAAAAAAATAAAAATGGGATTTTATTTTTTTGCCTTTACATGCCCTTTAAGAACAGCTCCAGTGTTGGGAACCATGAACATGGTTACTTAAGGGAGGCTGTCATCAACCTCGATGCGTCTGTCGTGGCTCGGCTTGGGAAGTGGCAGAAGTCTGTGGGGAAGAAAATTATAATACAGATATGGGTTTTTTGGATAAAGGGTATTTCTGTACTTGGATCACCAAAAACATTTAAAGGTTTTCATTATTTATTTTTAATAGCTTTATAATTATTTGCCTTTTTGTTCTGATTCCTTTGCAGCTTTCAAATGGGCGTCGCTGACCCATTCTAAAAAGCAAATGCTCTGTAAGGCTACAAATGTATAGTTATTGCTACTTTTTATTAGTCTTTCTATTCAGCCCCCCCCCATTCATATTCCAGTCTCTTGTTCGAATCAATGCCCGGTTGCTAGGGTAATTTGGATCCTAGCTACTAGATTGCTTAAAATGCAAATTGAAGAGCTGCCGAATAAATGGCCAAATAACTCAAACTTAAATAATAAAAATTGAAAACCAATTGCAATTTGTCTCTCTCTACATCATACTAAAAGTTAAATGAAAGGTGAACAACCCCTTTAAGAAACCCATTGGAATTGATTGAAGAAAATTGTTCATTATTTGCTTAAGATGAGCCATATGGGAGATCACCTTCCTGTAATTTAGGGCTTTCTACGCTCTGTGTTTCTGGATCCCATACCTGTAATCGCAAAATATGATCAGTCTGGAAGACATGAATATGTAGTGAATTATGATTCCAAGCCTTCCTTTCGAGATGTAATTTATTTATCTAAATATATATTAAAAAAACGCCACTTTACTGTGGTGTTTATACAAATGGCCTGTAGTATAAGTGAAATGAGGAGAGCACTCAATAAGCATAAATGCTGTGGTTACTTTAATCAATGCCGACCACCAGTACACGACTTGTTTCGGGCTTCTGTGCACTTGATAAAGGGCACAGAAGCCCGAAACATGGCGTGTACTGGTGGTCGGCATTGAATAAAGTAACCACAGCATTTATGCTTATTGAGTGCTCTCCTCATTTCACTTATACTAAAAGCATAAATATCAGGAAAGTGGTGACCTGTAAGAGAAAAGTTGCACTAGTATCCTGCACCGAATGGGCAGAGCATTTTTGGACACCTTCAGTATTATTGAAACAAATGGGCTGTAGATGTCACTGTACACAATAGTTATACTGTGAATACACAATACGGTCTAGACTGTTTAAAAGTGAAAGAAAGCGTTGCTTCCTGTTGTGTAATGCCTGCATGGCTCTGCTAATAAAGCACTGTTGTACTCTACTCATCAGCGGCTACCAAAACATAACATTTACATTATATGTGAATGCTATCAGTTGGAATTAATAACCTTTTCTGTATTTTACAGATGTGTTGGTGCCCGACTCTGAAAAAGAATGCCTCTGGTTAAAAGAAACATCGATCCTCGGCACTTGTGCCATACTGCCCTTCCCAGAGGAATCAAGAATGAACTGGAATGTGTTACTAACATTTCGCTGGCCAATATAATTAGACAGTTAAGTAGTCTAAGTAAGTAGCTTTATACATTAAGCAGCTAGTTAGTTGTTAATCTGCTGTTATCTTTGTCTTGTAATTTTGCTTAAATCTTATTGTCACTCTGTATAAAATATATGCACATTTACCCCAGTCCACTGTAAGATACTGCCACTTTTGCTTAGCCAATGTATATTAGTTTCCCTACTGTTATTCTAAACCCACGTTAATACAATATCTGTGTTTTCAGGGTTACAGTTAAACTCTCTTAATGCTAGAATAATGTTTCACTCACTGTGGGACAAATGTTTGAACATTTTCTGCTCTTTCACTTTATTTTTTTGGGGGGAGCTTTTAGTTTACATCTGCAAAAAGTTTTTCTAGGGAACCTGAGCTTTACACTTTGCTGGAGTGTTAGTGTGATTGCACTTCTGTAAAAAAGATATAGACTTCTAAATAGACAAAATTCTATAAAATTGTATTTGGACACCAATATTGGAAACAATTTTTATACGTGAAAATACAACTAACTTGCAACGTCCATATTCTCCTGCAAATATCAAATATATGTTGTTTTATGGAAATGACTTGTACTGCTGGGAGACATTGACCTATATAAATTTGCAAAGCACTGCTTCAATAATCAACAGTAGGTTTACTCTAGGAAACCATTCTTTTTTTTGTAAAATGCACATTTTGACAAATCCAAAATGTTTAAAGCTGTATTTATATGCCAAACTACCAAGCTGTGTTCTAAAAGATAACCTTTAAAAATAATAAAAATAATAATCTGAAATATTAAAAAAATATGCTCTCTTTAGATACCAATATGAATGCTAGGGGAAACAGTTTAGTTTTGGTTAACCAATGGCATGACCAATGTGCTTAGATTTACCAAAGTGTAAAGTGTGTAGAGGTGCTAAAATATATATTGCATATAAACTATATTCACCCTAGAAATCAATATATTTTTGAAGATAACACATTCTCTGGAATCCCCCGGAATGGGTAAATGTCTTTTTACTCCAAACTACAAAACTGCAAATTATTCCTAAAGTTAATTTTCAAATTGCTGAAAACCTCACTTAAAACCTTTTATTTTACTGCATTTTGCCTCCCACATGTCTAGTGCCAACATAAAACATCCTAAATACGAATGCTAGGGGTCTTCGAAATGCTTTGGTGTGCAATCATGTGTACACATACGATCGTAAAGTATGTGGCATTTAGAGGCCTCAAAATTAAAACCATTCATATAAATATCATGGCTTTTGTGCATTTTATTTATGTGGTAAAGCTACAAAATAGTAAGTTTCAAAAAAGCCCCACAAACCTGCATTTTGCAATGTCATATGTCCCATATATCCTTATTTACTAAGATCAAATATCCTAAAAATCAACAGCAGGGGTCTGCTTAACAGTCTAATGCCCAATCTATGTAGGTTTACCCATGTTTTTGTCCCCAAATGAAAATATATACAAATGTTCCTTGTTAATACTTTCGATAGCAAATGTTATTTGTTGTAAGGCCCTCTTATAGAAACAACCTCCCCCCCCTAAAGTATATTTTTGGAAGGTACATTTTCCCCAGAATCCAGAACAAGTAAAAACGTACTCCAAACTACTAAACTTAAATCAATATTTCTTTTCACCTAGTGAGATCTGTTGTCAAAATTACTTTCACTGTGCTGTTAAGTTTTGAGCACAAACAAACAATCCCAAGCAAGCACTCAACAATTATGTAGACCTTGTAAGGATTGAGTCTCTGAATTGAAATCCCAAACCTTATTGCTCATGGTCTACGGGGTTCTGAGCCCCCTCAAAACCAGCTATTTGCATCAAAGCCCAGAATTGCCTTATTGTATAATCTTATTAGGAGTAATTGTCAGTAATCATTTGGTATTGGAATAGATATTTCACCTTAAACTCTACAACCTTCGACATAAACTCAGACTAGCATGTGGTCTTTTTATGTCCAAAATTACTGACCAGTAACCTTAAAATATGAAGTGAGTTTTGTATACATTTACATTATGCCATTGCTGGTTCCACATTGTATAATGCTTTATAAATTGAAAGATGTTTTTTAAGGTTGTCTGCAGAGTGCAGACATTCCCATTATAAATAAAACACTTTTATTCTCAGTTTTAATCACATTTGTTGATCCTAAAACTCCACTAATATCTCCTGGTGTAACCATGTTTTGGTAAATAGAAAATGCTTTATAGTACATTGAACAGTGGTCTGTGATGGAGCTTGGCATTTAAAGAGGACATAAGCCCCCAAAATTAAATTGATGTAAATGTATTTAAAGTGGATTTTTTTGCAAATCAAATCCTTTTTTCATGGTTTCTGAGATATTAGCAGTTTTAAATTGCTAATTCTAGGTTTTCATCTCAGCAGTTCTCTTTAAATGTTGGTGTCAGCACTTGTGTTCAGGTAACTCAAAGGTTGCTTACTGTTAGTTGAGCCAAAAGTCTGCCATTAGCAACTTAAAATGCAAATATCTTAAACTGCTTAAGATTGAAAATGTATGTAAATTGCAACAACTGCCCAGAGAAGCACTTTTGTTTACATTAATTAATTATATGAGTTTAGACTACTTTCAATATCACTTAACTAAGGTATAACTTCCCAAAATTGACATTAGGTCAGAACATTATTTTAAAGAGCACAAGGCAAAATAGAATAGAAGGTAATTTTCTTTTCAAAAGACCTAAAAGGATTCAAAACATTTGATTTTCATACTGAACCGAAATAGTGCTTAGAACAGCAGAGTGTCTATATGTATGTGTATATATATATATATATATATATATATATATATATATATATATATATATATATATATATATATATATATATATATATATATATATATATATATATATATACATATATATATATATATATATATATATATATATATATATATATATATATGTTCAAATTATACATTTTTTTATACCCCTTTTTTTGCATGATCATTCTAATTTCTTTGACTACATGCTAGTGATGCGTTACTATACACCCAAATGAGGTCACAATATGCAACACAAATCAGACTCTAGGCCATGCTACAGGAATATCAGACCTTGCAGATTCAGGAAGGTTGGACTAGAAGTGGATTAAGGGGCCAGAGAGAACAATAACAATGGTAATGTTACCATCAGGCTGGAAAACTTCTACTGTAGGTGTCTGGGAGCTACAGTTGGAAAATTGTGGTGCTTTTCATCCTCCTGAAATGCACTGGTCTGAAAAGCACTACAATAGTTCTTATGGCAGACTTTGTAAGCAGACTTTTACAAATCAAGGAGGGAAACCTGTGATCAAAATGTATCTAAAATTATTGCGGATACCCCATGGGTACCTGACCCGCTGCAGTACTCTGGGCTGATGTTTGTTTAACCTGGTTTGCCAGTGTTAACTAATGATTAGCCTACCTCTCTCTTAACCTTTCATCCCAAGAATTTTAGTCAAAGAACATTCTCGCAGCAATAAACAGGATACAGAAATATGAAAGTGTTTAGAAATTAGTTTCTTATTTATCGGGTAACAAAAAACAGCTTCTTGAGAATGCTAACTGTGGCATCAATATAGGAACAACTACCGTTGTGTAATTTATTGTTCTTGTCTTGCAGGTAAATATGCAGAAGATGTATTTGGGGAACTCTTTAATGAGGCGCACAGTTTCTCCTTCCGAGTTAACTCTCTTCAAGAACGTGTAGACAGGTTATCTGTTAGTGTAACACAGCTTGACCCAAAAGAGGAAGAACGTAAGTTCTTTATGGCTTTTAACTAAATATTGATTGTTATATTTTCTTTCCTTCTCTCCCTTATCTGGCCTTTACGGATTTGAAAATTTTCACTTAACGTAATACAAAAATCACTTTAAAAAAAGACAAAAAAAAAGACAGACAATTCATTGACAAGCTAACACAGCTGAACGGTTGCTATTGTTTGGGAGCAAGCACATGAAATAGGTCATGTGGAGGTCCACATTCCATTGCAATTAATATAACAATGGAGGAAACTATTACAGTAGCGTTCCATATTTAGTGGATACAAATGCCTGCCTTGTAACTTGTGTTTCATGTAAAATAAGAATTTTTTTTTACACCTTACTATATAATATATATAACTATATATCATTTATATAATTTATTTAGTTGCCTCCCTAAAGGCAAAGGTAGACTGCTTTCCATGCTGGTGCATGTTATGTTTGTATGCTGTGGTTTATAAGTATTCTGTTATGTATAGCAAGAGCATAACCTTTGCATAGTAGCATAACCTTTGCTCATCACCCCAAGTGTCTATAAGAAGGGAATTGAGTTTTTCCTTAAAAGTTACCTAAGGCCTGTCTTAATGCTTCAGGAAAGTGACAACTGTTGTGCATTGAGCTTTAATGTTCAGGTGTATCTGTTTTCAGTAAAACCTTTATATAACAAAATACAAACGGGGCGCCTTGAATTGTGACTATGCGCTCTACATGAGTCTGGCTGGAATGATCAGAGAACAATTTTGGAATGTAGATCATAACAAAAAAGAAGATAACCTTGCACACTAGAAAGTCACATACTGCTGTGTCCTCCGGATGTCTGAGGAAGTAGATGAATCTGACACAAGAATAGCCTGTAAAAGGTTAAATATACACAGAAGTCTTCCAGCAGTTTGTTTTTCCATTAACAATGATCACACCGTAGGAAACAACATTTCCTAATCAAATACTAGTGAAAAATACTATATTCAGTAATCTAACTGATTTTTTTTTTGTGAAAACTAGATGTTTTGTTGGCAGTTGAACATACAATTCCTACCTCATTGATTTAGTTAATTTAACAATGCACATATTGTTTTTTTTATCAAATAATCCTGGTTTAATTTAGTTTAAGGAAACAGCAGCTGGTGTATTTAAGGAGCAACTGTTGGGAAAACATTAGGAAGCAGCTGTTTCTCAGTGCTGAAAGGTTGGATCTCATGCAATGTTTCTAGATTGATTTCCTTTTCATAGAGTTACTTCCTTTCCCGTCATATGAGCAGTAAATTAATTTCACAGTGTGTAAATATTCGGATTTAGCACAGTGTGTGCCACTACATAAATATATAACCTGTATATAGGGTTTATGCCATTTGATAATAGACATTTCATTTCATAGCTTATCTCTGTTTTGTTTTCTGGCAACCTATGTATATTTGTTGTCATTGAATTACTGATCAGTAACTCTGCTCCTTTATTATTTATCTGCCCGAGAGGCTTAACTGGAATAGAATTGGCCTTAGTTATCTGATATTTCTTTTCTGCCAGTCTTTGTAAAGCCTCCTGTGAATTGGATTTGATAATTCTGCTCTGTTGGTTTGGAAGCCACGTGTATGTCATATTCACTGCTGAGATATTATACAGTCCTACTAATTATATGTAGTATTTTAGGGCAGTGGCACGTGGTAGTATTTCATGTGATTTGCTGCCGACATGATTTCTAGCTTGTGTCCAGGCATTAACATGTTGTGGATGCCTTTTTCAACAGTTTCCTGACTGAGTGTACTGTAGGCGATTGCCGTTGAAATGAATGAGGGGCATTTCTAAACATTTTGCCATCTGCCTACTCAGATGGAAATCACTGGGGTAATACAACTCCCTGATTAAACCTTTGTAGTATTTCTCTCTTACACATAATTGTTTAAGTAGTGCCAGGCTTTAGAGATTATAGTCTAAGGAGTTTAAACCCCTGTTACATATTTTGCCATACAATCTACCCATTGTATGTATTTTTACTATCTTAACTGGGGCCCAAGGGCCAATAAAGCAGTCCAGTGGTTTTCTTAAAATGATACGGACAACAGAAATAAAAACCTTTTTTTCTCTATGTATCATAACATTGTCTTTGCATGTCATTTGCAATTTTGACATAAAGGCATTTGACAATGCTTTTGCATTGCCTATCTATACCCCATGTTCCTCTATGAGAAGGCCGACATATTTGTGCAGCAGTAGTCCGTTGGCATTAGAAACTCTAACTGACAGACTGAGAAGGGACAGTCATGTTGGCAAAACAGTCAGGTTTAGGAACTTCAAGTAACACTTACAAAAGAAGACCTATCTACAAAAAAACGATCAACATTAAGGCAACTTAGAGTAGTTTTTCAGTGCCAGTATCACTTTGCTTTTTTTTTGTATGACACAATTGTTTTAATACAGTTTTGTCTCTTAGCGTTTGGCATATTGAATAATTTGTACCTTATGTGTGAAAAAAAAATTTTTTTTGTCACCTTAAATGTATTCAGCTAATTTTTTTTCTAGGGCACCTGTTTATGGCAAGATTTCTCTTTGTGTCTTCTACTAATTATAATTAACCTTGATTATAAATGTGTTTCCCTTGCAATACAGTCATTTATGCTGTTGATCTATGTGGTGCTTTTTATAGGAGTTTGGGGCAGGTGGTGTTACATATTCATAAGACCGTTGATTTCCTATGCAGTCAATAGGTCTCACTTTCATTGCTTTATCAATCAGAACCAGTTGAATGTTTCCATTAAGTAACTTTCAATTGATCCATTCAGTATTTGTTCTGCAGAAACTCATTAGATTAATGTGTCCTTTGTATAAAAGGCTAATTCAAGGAAATTACACTAGACCTTTTTGTAGGAGTTCTTTTTGTATGAGGATTTAGAATTGTGTAGATGAAATAAAATAATTATTCGCACATACTGGCATGATTGTACTATTTTATAAGCTGCTCACAATTATTTTACAGTTAAATCCTCTGTTGTCTAAATTCTTTTGGACCCTGAAATCTCAATGGGTAAGGTTTTCTTGTAGACCTACTTTCCATTTAACACCCAAAGTAAGTATCTGGGAATATATTCACCCAATGTCAATGCCCTCCAGTAAGCTTTCAGACGGTCCCCTGGCATCCCATTGATTACTGGTGTTGCAACTGCATGAGCACAAAAATTGAATCACAATTCCATTTTGATTTGCTTCTGGCAAACTTTAGACCCAATTTATTTACCTGCCATAACTAACTCTGAATGTGTCTAGGATAGAGACTGTCTTGGTTGACTTTTGCATTGATGTTTGATATGGGCTGTGTAGAGAGAGCAGCCAACAAGCAAAAATAAATTGATTACAAAACAAAATATCTAGAAAGGAGATCCTCTGTTAGGTTGGCTTTGACTTGCATTTAAGGAAGCCAGCTTGGATAGGAGAGCAAAAACAGTAAAATTAGTCAGATTCTTTACTCTCGGTAAGTCAGAGCTGCATATAAATATTTGAAGTGGCATCTAGCTCAGATGAGCCCCTCTGAAGGCAAGTAAAACAATAATAGGATGTAGAAAAAAAGGCTTATTGAAGAAGTTAAAATGTAATGAAAATAAGGTATCTATACAGGATATGGTTTAAATTAGCATTGTCCTATGGAAATTGGACAACCCTTTTAATATTTCTAGAGCACTACATTTTTTGAGACACAACCAAATAGCTAATGCTTGTCTGTAATATAAAAAAAAAGGGTTACTGCCCAGGTGCAAATTTGCCGAGTGTTTATAAATGAGCCCCAGTGTCTTGCCTTTTCAGTAACTCGTTTTTCAGAGGCGATCTGCATGGTTTATTTGATAGCACACTTTATAAATAAAACACAAGGTTCCCAGTTTGAAGATTGTATTTTGTAATGTTTCCATGCTATATTGATTCCTTTACTCACATTACTGCTTACTTCTCAGTGTCACTGCAGGACATCACAATGAGAAAAGCATTTCGGAGTTCAACTATTCAAGATCAGCAATTGTTTCACCGCAGGACATTGCCAATTCCTCTTCATGAAACTTATGAACTATGTGAACATCCTCCACCACTTAATATACTATCTCCCTACAGGTGAGTAAAATCTGGTATTATGTGCAAGGTCTGGGTATTTGTGTGTTTCATTTCGTCCATTCGTGCAAAGGAACTTGGCTTTCACCCTGACCCATATCTCTAGAGACGCAGGCAATTTGTCTGTGCATGAATGATATAGTCTGCCTTTGCAAGTTTCTTATTCCATGACATCCAGATCATGCCACAGTATGGCCATCCCACAGTCAGACATAGGATTGCCTTGTTTATTAAAACACCACACCTGGTGCAGTGTAATTTTCAAAATTACAGAACATAATGCAGAACATAATGTAGATTTAAAAGAGTGCATAAATAAGTGTGCAGAAACTTTTCATCACAATTTTTACACAAGCCATTGAGAGAGACAGAGAAAAGGAGGTCCCCCTCTACCACAGTTTTAAATTGATTACTGATAGCTGCTGTTCAAAACCAACATTTTGGCAAAAGATTTTGTAAACATGTTTAAAAAAAATTTTAAGCAAGTGAATACACCCCATTAGGATTGGTTTACTAGCATAAGTGCAGTGTGCAATTTCTGGTGCGGGTCACCGTGTTTTTTACTTGCAGTGCAGCATAATTTCTTGTAATTGGGGCTGCAAGAGGAAGTTACTTATTAAATGAGCCCTATAGTCATAATCTGTGTTTTTTAACAGTTTAATTTTGATATTTTATTATTGTATTTCATCATGCTAACTTTTTTTTCTGCGGTGTTATTTACTGATCAAATTTCTCGAATTGCAATCTGTGTTCTCTTGCTAAGAATGAGCTACCACAGAGCACAGCACATGGCATCCAACAGATGTCACTAGTTTATGGCTGTTATTTAAATATGCCAATTAGATTGTTATAGTGTGCTGTTATGTGTGTATTTTTTATTCCATTAAATTCTTAATTCCTTATGTATCCTGGTGGCTTTGATTGTTCATTCACAAGACTATATAGCTCTGATTTAGTTATAGTAGGTAATGACCATGCACCTCAGAAAGGATATATTCCTTCTTAAAGATGAGTTAATTCAATAGGCCCTGTCTAGAATAATATATATTTTCTAAATAATTTTTGTGTAAATTCTTCCCCATTCTCACAAAATTGTGACACACTGTGTAAAATTTTGTGTAAAAATTGAGTATCTTTATAAATATGGTGATTAACAGGAATTGTGCCATTTTTTGTAACACTAAAGTTGACACCTATTTGTTTTAGCATATTGTACAAATTTATATGCCAGTTATAATTCCTTTATATTGGCGCATATTGGCAATATTTGTTCTTTGTTATAAAACTAAAAAGAGAGCGCACAAGGGAAAACTCCCATAGTGTATCACCAATGGTATAGTTGCAAGTAGTGATGTGCCCGCCCAACCTTCGGGTTCCTTTTATAGACCTGCCCCCTTTGTGATGTCACCGGCGCGGTGGGTCTATAAAAGGAACCAGAAGGTCGGGCTCGGGTGGTAGAAGTTAGGAGCAGTCAGCATCAGCTCCTTTGATATTTCTACTGCTTGTACTTTTATCCACTTTGCGCGTAGACATCTGTATATACTATTTATATAACATTAAAAGCTTTAATGCACAATTGTATCTTCTATTGTCTCTTACACCGACTGAATGGGTTGCCATTGCTGAAACACTGAGGGATAAAAATAGTATTTTGAAAAATAACTCTCAACATTGTGCTTGTGAGTATATAGGCGGGAGGGGGAGCACTGTGGTGAATCCTTACCTGATACATATTACTCACATTCCCTGCTAAGTGGTAACAGGATTTTGAAACCTTTCAACTATACCATTGGTTATACACTATGAGAGTTTTCCCTTGTGCGCTCTCTCTTTCTTTTTAAGCATTTTCTGGTTGGTGTGTATGAAGCTGAGGATTCTACACTACTGAGCGCTGCCTCCACTTGGATTTAAGTTCTTTGTTATGTTGCTCATGAAATAAATTGCTGTTCTTTTTATTCACAGAGATGATGGCAAAGAGGGCTTGAAGTTTTATACCAATCCATCGTACTTCTTTGACTTATGGAAAGAAAAGATGTTGCAGGACACAGAAGACAAGCGGAAAGAAAAGAGAAAGCAAAAAGTATGCCACTATGTGATTTTTTTTATTTTTATGGAGGATTTTTATTGCTGTATTGCGCACAAATGATGGATTACTGTTGTTAAAGATTGTCATTTTTATGGCTATAGTGTGTTCACCGTCTTGGAACATAACATAAAATTCGATGCCCTAATTGTTTAGTAAAATATTCTAGATTTGTTGTTCCCTTTTTTAAGGGACACACATAGAAAGTAATGATGACTGGGTTGACCCAAAATCTGAATATTGCTCTTTAGATTGCCCAAAATATACTGGGTGGATCTGTCCAGCCAGCAATATGTAATGCACAGTTTTTGGTATTGGGTTAGAGAGCTGTTTATGACTATATAATTTTACTCAAGCAACAATATAATTTTTTTTTTCTGTTTTATAGTCAAGATTGTAACTGATGTTCTTTCTTACAGCAAAAGAATATCGATCGTCCTCAAGAACCAGAAAAAGTGCCTCGGCTTCCACATGACAGGCGTCGTGAATGGCAAAAGTTGGCTCAGGGATTGGAATTGGCTGAGGATGATGTAGATCTTCATCTTAATCATAAGCATATAGAAATCGCCAATGGACCAGCTTCTCATTTTGATACAAGGTTTGTTTGCATTGCAATTTTTTGTGTTTTTTTTGTAATCTATTTACCATAATTTACTGTCTGTTTTTGTTTGTTTGTTTTTTGTCTGGTGATAACATACTTTTACTGAGATAACTGAATCCAAGGCACACAGCTCATTTGCAGCAATAATATATATATATATTTCTTTAAATATGGTAATTTATCCTTCCATGTACCATGCTATCATTCTGGATCTAGAATAACCATCGTAAAGCATGACAAACCTGCTGTAATCACGAGAGGAAATACACTTTCCTATCCTATCTAACATCTGATATTTTAGAAACAAGTACCTGTATGGGTATCAGTTATCCAGAAACCTGTTAACCAGAAAGCTCCAAATTATGGGAAGGCCATCTCCAATATCCTCCATTTAAATTAAATAGTTCAAACTTTTTCAAATGATTTCCTTTTTCACTGTAATAATAAAACCAATACCGTGTACTTGATCCCAACTAAGGTATAATTAATTGCCTTAGTGGAGGCAAAGCAATCCTATTGGGTTTTATTAATGCTTAAATTATTTTTCAGTAGGTTAAAAATATGGCGAAAGACCCCTTATCTGGAAAACCCCAGACCCAAGGATTTTGGTTAACAGGACCCATACCTGTACATAATATTACATTGTTTTAGGAAAGTAAACAATTTGTGTTAAGATGACTGTGACCCTCTTTCTGCTTCGAACTATATGTTACCGTGTTTCTTCAGCTTGATATAGTAGTGTGCAACACACTAAGTATGACAGCTTTGCTCAGTTTGGTAGTTTGGTATGTATCAGAAATATACCAGTTAAATTTAAAGGCAGGACTGCTATGCTTTTTGGTAGTAAATAAGCCACAGTTATAAGGTACAATACGACACTTCAAGCCTAATCCATTGTAAATTGTTAGATCTGATGTCAGTAGTAAAAGTCATTCGAAAAAACTGTATTTTTAAAATCATTTACTCCATTAAAAGCAAAAAAAAAAAATTGATAAGAAATTTGCTGACATTTTAAAACTGCTGATAAAATGCAGTGGTTTAAGTGCAAACACAATGTTGGGCCTGATGGTATTTAAGAGGCCCTGATCAGATGTTTCAAAAGACTTTGTGATTCTGGTTGGTGCCTCATCTAAATTGCTCATACATTTCATACATGCTTGACAAAGGGGCGTGACCCCGAAACGTTGCACCTGCACTGCATTAAAAAATTGCAAGGGCTTGCCCTGCAGCTTCAAATCCTGTGTGCCGGTGTGCTTTTTCGTATCCATTTGAGAGGTTTGCCGATTCCTTTATCACCGGGCACCAGGTACCACTATATTGGACGTCTGTCGTGGGTGTGCGATTTTCTCTACAGCTACCTCATACATTTCTTTACCATGTAAGTGTTACCCATGCAACACTGGCTTGGCATTTTTAAGGCTGAAGTATACCCAAACTACAAAAATACAAATTAAATTTCAAGTTTTTTTTCTTTGTTTTTAAGGCCCCAGGCATATGGTGAAAACATCGATGGGCCGTTTTCACTTGCAGCACTACCATTTAGTCAGATGAATGATCTTCTGAACAGAGTTGAAGACAGAGTGTTGGTTAGACCTCATGAACCGCCACCACCTCCACCAGTGCATGCCCCTGGGGATGGAAAGGCAATGCCTCAAATTATTAGGTAAAAATTAGACTTTCTTTTTAACATTATGCACAAAATACTGGTGCGTTTTTCTTGGATACTATGTAAATGGACATCTCACAATTTGGGCTAGATTCAATTTTGTGAGAAAAATATTTATCGCATGTAAACTCATGGACTACAGTTAGGCCCATAAATCTTTGAACA
The DNA here is from genome assembly GCF_017654675.1 of Xenopus laevis. Classification (NCBI taxonomy): domain Eukaryota; kingdom Metazoa; phylum Chordata; class Amphibia; order Anura; family Pipidae; genus Xenopus; species Xenopus laevis. The sequence continues at coordinate 80,940,522 of NC_054379.1, forward strand.
GAGCCACCTTTTTTCTAATTTTGGTTCTGTACATTACCACAATGAATTTTTAATGAAACAACTCCGATGTAGACTTTCAGCTTTAATTCAGTGGGTTGAACAAAAACACTGCATAAAAATGTGAGAAACGAAAGCCTTTTTTAACACAATCACTTTATTTCAGGGGCTGAAAAGTAATTAGACAAATTAAAAAACTGAAAATAAAATGTTCATTTCTAATACTTGGTTGAAAACCCTTTGCTGGCAATGACAGCCTGAAGTCTTGAACGCATGGTAGAGTCCTGCAGCTGGTCGGGTTCCCGCGAGTTACCCGCAAGAACCTGTGGGTTGCGGATAGAAGTTCCGGGTGTGGGTATAGACGCGGGTCGGCGGTTCTGCGGGTTGAGCCGCGGGTCTTCTCAATAGCGATATTTACTCCTTTTTTCTGGTCATGTATACTTCCGATTACGTCACTTCCGGTTTACAATGACAGCACTTCCTAATTCTTGATGGTCAGCGGGTCCGGGTTGCGGATAAGGTACTTGCAGGTCGGGTAGCGGGTCCAAGCAGGTAAGAATGCGGGTCTGGGTTGCGGATTGCAGGTTGTGGGTACAGGTCCCAAAAAATGGACCAGAGCAGGACTCTAACTCATGGACATCACCAGATTCGCACCGGACGTCATCGGTTTCCTCCTTTTTAATGCTCTGCCAGGCCTTTACTTCAGCGGTTTTCAGTTGCTGTTTGTTTGTGGGCCTTTGTGTTTGAAGTTTAGTCTGCAACAAGTGAAATGCATGCTCAACTGGGTTCAAATCAGGTGACTGACTTGGCTTTTCAAGAATATTCCACTTCTTTGCTTATTGTATTATGAAATACCTCCCAATCAATTTGACTGCATTTAGCTGGATTTGAGCAGACAGTGTCTCTGAACAACTCAGAATTCATTTGGCTGCTTCTGCCCTGTGTCACATCATGGATAAACACTAGTGTCCCAGTGCCACGGACAGCCATGCACGCCCAAGCCAACACACTGCCTCCGCCATGTTTTATAGATGATGTGGTATGCTTTGGATCATGAGCTGTTCCAAGCCTTCTCCATACTTTTTTCTTGCCATCATTCTGGTAAAGGTTAATTTTGGTTTCATCTGTCCAAAGAATGTTTTTCCAGAACTGTGCTGGCTTTTTTAGATGTTTTTTTTTTTTAGCAAAGTACAATCTAGCCTTTCTATGAGGCTTATGAGTGGCTTGCACCTAGCAGTGCACCCTCTGTATTTACTTTCATGCTTTTCTTCTCTTTATGGTAGACTTGAATATCGAAATACTGTATGTGGAAGAAGCCGCACCTCTCACCTTCCCTTAGATATTCCTGCCTTAGTGGTGCAGATTTTCCTAGACGGTCGGCACACGTCATAACGAAATCCAATGACTGCAGCACACAACTAACAGTGTGCTGCAGTCATTGGATTTTGTATTGAACTCTCCTGACCTGTGGCAGGTGGCGTCAATTACTGCTGAGCACCTGGTCCACAAGGATTTTGCACTAGGTCGAGCACTCCAATATTGTGTTGCACACGTCATAACGATGAAGAATTTTTGAAGAGAATCGCACGACACCAAATATGTTGAAGGTGGGGAGCTTCCCCTTTTCTTTATTGTGACCACCTGTGCATCAACGTTTCGGGGGGGATTAACCCTCCCTTCATCAGGATACAAATGTTAGTGCCACACACACATTTAAGACATATGGAATACATGAAGTCCCACCCCTTTTCCCATAGTCCACCAGGGTGCAATGTTTTCCACAGTGAGGCTTGACACTCATAGTCCATGTGTTGGTACCATTGTAAAAAGTCCAGTTATATAACCATATAGGTTACATTTCATACGTAGACACAAACAAAAGTTTCAATATACAGTAAAAATATATTACAAGACAAATTAAATTGTACTACTCACACCAGCGGAATGATAATCATTATCTTTATCTCTCATTATTCCCACTGGCAAGTATTATCTGTGAAAAGGAAACAAAGTGTCAGTGAAAAGTATAAAAAAACATTTACAAAAAGCAGGTCAAGCTAAAATTCTCATTTAAACCCTTAGGTTGTATAGTTCCAAGTTTCCACATCCAGAATGCTTCTCTTTTGAGGAGAGCCAGCTTTATCTCATTTCCTTGTGTTACAATAATCTTTCAAGAATTTGCTATCTTATTTGTCTAACTGTATGTTTCTTTGTATAGAAATGTTTAGCTAAAAGGGTTTCTTTCTTAACTTTGTCTTTTATCTTACTTTCTTTTGGGTCCCCCTCACACATTTCTGGTTTGAAATTCTTGATAACACTTTTGTGTTTGTTTAGTCTTGCTCAGCAAGCTCTTGAGGTTTGTCCCACATATCCCAGTCCACATGGGCATTTTAACAGGTATATTGCCCCCTCAGTATTGCATGTAGCGTAACATTTCAGTTCTATGGGAAAACCTTTACCGGGATGGGTATAGACATTTGCTTTTATTATCCCACTGCAGTGTCCACATTTTAAGCAGGGAAAAGTACCCACCCTTCTGAAATAAATTTTTTTGGGCTTATTAGGTCTCACGTCAGTTTTAGTGAGTTGGTCCCCTATGCTTTTACCTCTTCTATAAGAAAACAAAGGATTATCTAAGAATAATTTCCCATAAACCTTATCATTTTCCAATATTGGCCAATATTTTGAAAAATGTTGAGTGGGGGCCATATGTATGGAATTCCTAGTTTTTTCTGCGACCTGGATCTTTTTATCATTAAGTCTTCTCTTTTCATTCTGCCTACGTCCTCTTTAGTTTTGGCTAATTCTACTTCGGAGTAACCTCTTTGTATGAATTTTGTGATCAAATCATCAGCTTGTTTTTTATACAGTGTGTCAGATGATGTTATCCTCCTGGCTCTTATAAATTGACTCTTAGGGAGCCCTTTGACTGTCCCTATTGGATGAAAGCTATCGTTCCTCAACATGTTGTTCCTATCTGTAGTTTTTTTGTATAGGTCTGTCATTAGAGAGCCATCAGCAATTGTAACTTGTACATCCAGGTAATTGACACTATTAGGACCAATACAGGCGGTTAATTTGATGGTGTCATGTATGGTGTTCAGATATGTGAAAAATTCAGTTAGGATTTCTAGGGAACCTGTCCAAATTAGGAACATATCGTCCACAAAGGGTTTCCATAGGGCGATATGCTCCTTGAAACTTGGATGATGTAATATTTTTTCAAGCTAAATTTTATGCATGAAGATGTTAATGTAGGCCGGGGCCATGTTTGCCCCCATATTGGTACCCTGGGTTTGTAAGTAAAAATCTGAGTCAAAGTGAAAGTAGTTGCGCTTTAAGACCAATCCCTCGTTGTGTGGTATTGAGTTATATAAATCTTTGACGTCTATAGTACAATGTATGGGTGATTGTGTTTCAAATGTGACGCTTTCAATTATTTTTAGGAATTGCGTGGTGTCACTCCTTTGATCGCAAAATCTTGCACATACAAATCAACTCCAGGGCTTTTATCTGGTTAATTGATAATGACATAACAAAGGAATTGCCCACACCTGCCCATGAAATAGCCTTTGAGTCAATTGTCCAATTACTTGAGCCCCTGAAATGAAGTGATTGTGTTAAAAAAAGGCTTTCGTTCCTCACATTTTTATGAAATCTTTTTGTTCAACCCACTGAATCAAAGCAGAAAGTCATGTTTTTTTTCTGCATGCCTGTCCTTTTCTCTTGGAGTGCAGATTGGTGCAGGAAACAACTGTACCTACCCAACAGCCATAGGGACACACACTGCACCACCAATATATTGCAGGGCCAGCTAACTGCATGGTACAGAAAGGGTTCAGACAACCGTTTCAAGGTAACTTGTTACTCTCTGGAACCTCAAAAATAAAATAAATTACCACTGCCTTCTGAATACCTGTGGAGTTCTAGGACAGACGCATAACATACCTGTACACACAGGCACCCAGCCAATGAGTGTGGACAGTCAGACAATGTGCTCAGAGACTAGTGACTTGCTCTGCAAATAGCATAACATAAATATACACCAGTTCATTCAGTCAGAAAATGTTTTAGAAAGGTTTTTTACTATTGTTTTTTTAAATTGTCCTAATCTTTTTTTATATCTCTTCTTTTATTTTTCTTAACATCATAGTGCAACACCAGGATTAAGTGAGAACAGACCACAATCTCCTGCCATGGGTAGAACACCAGGCTTCGCCAGCCCTTCACCACCACCACCTCCTCCTCCACTACCTCCACCACCTCCACCTCTTCCATCTGCTCTTTCGGCTTCCTCATTACGATCATCAATATCCTCTACTCCTCCCCCTCCAATCCCACCACCACCTCCACCACCTACAACTGCCATTCAGACTACTGTTGTTCCTCCTCCACCAACACCCCTACAAATTGCTCCTGGTGTTCTCCACCCAGCTCCACCTCCTATAGCACCTCCACTTGTACAACCATCTCCATCTGTTACACGAGTTGCTCAGATCAGTGAAAATGTTCCTGCTCCACAAATCGAAGCGCCAGGTCTTCCTCCACCACCTCCTCCTCCACCTTTACCTCCTATTGCAGTCCCACCTCTTTCTCATCCTGCTGGTGTCCACCCTGTTGCTTCCATTGTACCTGGTTCTCACGTTGCATTACTGCCCCCATCGCCACCATCACAAGGCCCTGAACCTAAGAGGCACCCCTCAACACTCCCAGTCATCAGTGATGCTAGAAGTGTACTTCTGGAAGCAATAAGAAAAGGTCAGTACTAATTTTAATTGGCATAACTAAAATAATTGATATTAATAAGTGTTTGAGCTAAATAAGTGATAATGTTAAATGTAATCCTTAAAGGGGTCCTCCTTACAAAAAATACTTTTTCTCAGTTAAAGATTGTAATTATGAGCCACTTTCCAATATGAGCTAAGGTTTGGTTTTTTGAAGAAATTTGTAAATGATATTGCAACAGAAAGCCATATATGTCTCTTCCTTTATAATCTCTGCACTACTGTCTCCGATTAAAGTTGATTATGTAACAGGTGTCAGGTCAGGTTTGTTAGTTTTCAAAGAGCAGTATACTGCCTTGGTTATTAAATAGGGCTTGTGCTAAATATACATCTTGCCTATTGTTTTAATAAGGGACAAATCTATGGTTTTTGTTATTTCTAGAGCTGAACAGAGCCCTTTGAGTCAAGAACAGAAAGGGATAAACAAAGACTTTTTTTGTTGAGGGCCCATGTTTGTATTTTTATGGCTTATGGTGGCTATAGAATTTATAGAAATACTGTCATGGGAAAACACATTAGTTAATAGTGCTGCTCCAGCAGACTTCTGCACTGAAATCTGTTTTTTAAAAGAGCAAACAGATTTTTTTTTTGTATTCAATTTTAAAATTTGACATGCAGCTATACATATGTCTGTTTTCCTGGTGCCCCCAGTCATGTGAATTTTCCTCTGATCAACTTGTCCTCTGATCAACTAGTCACTCTTTACTGCTTCACTGCAAGTTGGAATGATATCACCCCTCGCTCCCCCCCCTCCCCAGCAGCCCATCAGCAGAACAATAGGAAGGTAACCAGATATCAGCTCCTTGGTAGATCTAAGAACAGCACTCAATAGTAAAAATCCTGGTCTCACTGTGACTCTTTCACTTACACTAAGTAGGAGAAACAATAGTCTGTCAGAAAGCAGTTTCATAGTGCAGCACTAACTCTTTCTGAAAGCACATAACCAGGCAAAATGACCTAAGATGGCTGCCTACACACCAATATTACAACTAAAAAAAATATATTCTTGTTGGTTCAGGAATTAAGTTTTACATAGTAGAGTGAATTATTTGCAGTGTAAACCGTGTAATTTAGAAACAAAAACTACACCAAAAAAAACATGACAGAATCCCTTTAAGTGGAAACATTCATAGCTTCTCCCTAGAAACCCAAAGCAGTGTCATAGGCATAAGCTCTTGTTAACAGTGACCCGGTCCTTTTTTTATGTTTGTTAGATTATTGTAAAGTACTGATTAACTTGCTTTTGCTATATAAACAAATGATTTTATACTATGAACAAATTAAATGTCTGCTCTCAACCATATAGCATTACATATTTCATAGCTCATATTTGATCATCCTTGAATTAATGGCCTTTTATGTGAATATGTAAATACCCCTCCCCCCAAATGGTGTGTTAATCTAAATTGCTTCAATACACGCCTGTTTACAGTACCTATAAGGGCTTTAGCACTCGGGCAGATTTTGGGAGATTAAGTCGCGACTAATCACCTCTTCCCCCTGCCTTCTGTCTGCTAAAATGAAAAATCGCCTGCGGCAGTGCACTCGTGGCGCGTCGATTTCCGAAGTCGTCTGAAGGGCCCGTGTGCTAAAGTCCTAAATAAAAGGACTTTGGCTCTTATGTTTCACCTAGTCTATTGTATGATTGTTGTTACTCCTTGATTTGTCATGTTTTAATCACTTTTGACTATTTCAGGAATCCAGCTTCGCAAAGTAGAAGAACAGCGCGAACAGGAAGCAAAACACGAGCGCGTTGAAAATGATGTGGCCACTATCCTCTCGCGTCGCATTGCTGTGGAATATAGTGATTCTGAAGACGATTCTGAGTTTGATGAGGTGGAATGGCTAGAATAGAGCATATTTGATATAGATATACACTACAAACTGGAATGCAGATGTAAACTGTGGTGCTTGTCCATTGAAAATGTTTGGTTATTTCTAGTGTTTTGTATCTCTATTACTTTACACCACCAGACTAAATCATGTTTTTTGTACTTTTAGTTTACAGTAAAACTAGAAATCTTGACATTTTTCAGTGGCTTTTTACACTTCTTTGGAGGACACTCATTTTCTTTCAATAGACCACTAAGTATTACAATTGGCAGCTGTCAAGTTGTAGAATAGGAAGGGTATTATTTTTTTAATGTACTACTTGTGCACTTTGTGAATTTTAAGTTAATGAAGGAAACCAGAGATTGAAATTCCAAGGGCAGCTTGTATCTAACTAATCTATTTAATTTAAAATGAATTGTTTTTACAACCTTGTTGTCAAATCCCACTGCTATACATTAGGGGCAGATTTATCAAAGGTCGTGTACTTTAACTAGGGAATAGTACAAAATTGATTTGAATTTAAAAAAACAAATCATTTACTGTCTCTTTAAAAATTCGACTTCAACCATTCGTCATCTAAAACCTGCCAAATTGCTGTTTTAGCCTATTGGGGACCTCCTAGAACCTATTTGGAGTCAATAGGTGGACTTCAGGGGGTTTTTTGGGAAAAAAATTGAATGCAATATTACTCTGAATCGTACTATTCGATCGAAAACTGACCTATTCAGCCAATAAAAAACTTTGATTTAATTTCAGTTGGTCTTTTTTGAATTCGTATTTCGAAGTTTTTCAAATTCGTAATTCGACCCTTGATAAATCTGGTCCCAGGTCATTACACTGAGAAAATTATTTAAATTGATAGAAATCAAAGATAAAAGAATTCTACTATTTTTTTTTATGGCCTTATATGAATGCTACGTTTTTTTTTATGTACATGTTGTATGGTACTATTTTGCCTGTATGCTAAATGGAAAAAAAAACAAGATCCATGTGAAATATTATTTTAAACATTCTGTGTAACTTATGTAACTGTTTAAGAACAGTTTGATTTAATAAATTCATCATTTTAAATGGACATTATTCCTTTTTTTATTAGATTCTAAACTTATGATCAAACATTACATATTTATATCAACACCATGTATTTATATTGGAATGGGAACAGTTTCATATTGCTACAGAGCTCTCTCATGACACAATTCTTTTTCAGCCCCCCTTCTGCTTGTATTCTTCATTTCTGTCTGGAAAATCTTGCCGTATACCTTAAAGGAGAAGGAAAGCTACCGAGGCAGTTTATTGCCAACAGATTAGCCACAATAATGCAAGCTATAACACTATATTTATTCTGCAGGATGCTTTACCATACCTGAGTAAACAGCTCTAGAAACTCTCCGTTTGTTTAAGATAGCAGCAGCCATATTATATTGTTGTGACATCACTTCCTGCCTGAGTCTCTCCCTGCTTACTCATAGTTCTGGGCTCAGATTACAGCAGCGAGGGGAGGAAGGGAGAGGGAGAGAGGAGCAAACTGAGCATGCTCACGCCCAAGCCCTAGCAGTTTATGCTGAAAACAGGAAGTCTGAATCAGAAGCCCATTTGTACACAATAGAAGGAAATAAATGCTGTGTTTCTTTTGACAGAGGACTCAGAGCAGCATTACTTTGCGGGTTTACTGGTGTATTTATATAGACCTTTCTGATGAAGTTTACTTCGTTTTAACCTTTGCGGTTTGAGTGTAATGTACAGCAGTCAACTCAATCCAACTGTTATTTAATATAGCTGCCCTGGAGAGGTCCCGTAAACACACATTTTATAGAATAATCTGAATTTTAAAAAAGGTGTACTTTGATATCCACCCCAGTAACAGAAGCTGCTTGTATTCGCATTTGTTTCTTTTAAATAAATTAGACTTTAGAAAACTGCACCTGCCAATAACACCAAGCATAAAACAGCAGCCAGTGAGCTACAGATCACAGACCTAGAATGCAAGGCCATTTATGATTTTGCACTGAGGTATAAATGCACCAAGAAGAGCACACAACTTTGTGCAGTTCTCAAAAAGTGCCATTACAGGCAAAGGAATTGGTGGTGATTCAATGATCAGTAGTAAGCAGCAAGGTAGGCAACTGAGCTTGTTTATTAAAGGTTGTTCCATTTTAAATTAACTTTTTGTATGATGTGTAGAGAATAATATTCTGAGACAATTTGGAATTGGTTTTAATTTTTTATTATTTGTAGTTTTTGACTTTAGCAGCAGCTCTCCAGATTGCTATTACAGTAATCTGATTGCTAGGGTCCAAATTACCCTAGTAACCATGCACTGATTTAAATTGAAGACTGGAATATAAATAGGAGAGGACATGAACAGAAAGGCAAGTAAGAAAAAGTAGCAATAATAGTGTAGCTTTACAGAGCGTTTGTTTCTAGATGGGGTCAGTGACCCACATTTGAAAGTTGGAAAGGATCAGAAGAAAAAGGCAAATAATTAAAAAAAATAAAAAGGATGACCAATTGAAAAGTTGCTTAGAATGGGCCATTCTATATCATACTAAAAGTTAACGGAAAGGTGAACCACCTCTTTAAAGGGGAAGTAAAATCTAAAATAGAATAAGGCTATAAATGCTGTATTTTGTATACTAAACATAAACATGAACTTACTACACAAAAGCCCAATCAAAGTTGGCCACAGGGGGTCACCATCTTGTAACTTTGTTAGACATCTTTGCAAGACCAAGACTATGCACATGTTTAGTGTGGTCTTGGCTGCTTAGGGGCCGTCATAAATTATCAAAACAGCACAAGTCAAATAATATCTGCCAGAAGCCACTACAGCAAGACTGATTAATAATCAGAATAGGCAGACTAAACTGGGTCCTGTTTTGTCATGTAATCTAATGGGGATTTTATAGTTTTTGTATTGTTTACTACAAACAACTCTGCAGAACCAGTGGCTGCAGCAAAATAATCCTCCAAATAGAATCCCAGTTTATATCTGTTTGAATCTGGCTCCATGATCTTTGTCCCTGCAACTGGAGTTGGAAACGATAAAGGGTATTTTAATGCAAAATTAAAATCCAATACAAATCTCTACACAGTCGCCAAACAAACAAAGCTGCTTGAGTTCTGCATGGCTGGGAATTAAGGCGGGGGCTCCCCCTGCTGTTTATAAGTATGATTGTTTCCCTGCAGAGCATTTAGGGACCGTCTGACAATTCCTATTCACGGCAGTAAATGAAGAGAGAATTTTACTGCATATGTCAGGTTTCTTATAAAAATGGTACACATTTTTTAATTAAAGTATAGTGGAGATGGGTTTCTTTTTCATTAAAGAAAGTAAAAATGGGATTTTTTTTTTTTTTTGAATTCAGCTTTGAATGCTCAGGAAAATGTATGATACTGGCTGGCATGGGTCCAAGGAAACACTTTGTAATCTGCTACAAATAAAATAGATTGTAAATACGCTTGCAAATGGATTTGATAATTGTAGAGGATGGTAGAAAAAATGACCAGTCACAACTGTGCACAAGCTCCACAACTACATTTAAGCCTGTATTGTCTAATTATATTTGCCTATATGTATCCAGCTTTATCTGAACATGTGGCCACATGCACGCTCTTTACTTGTGCATCATCCATGGCACGCAGATAGCAATTATCTGTCCAAACTAAAAATTTACTCTGGCAATGTCAGTGAGTGCAGGTGCATGGTGCACAGTGGCGTAACTACCGAGGAAGCAGGCCCCGCAGTCGCGTGGGGGTACAGGGGGCCCGGTGGGGGCCTGCTTCCTCAGTAGTATGCACAATCAGCACGTACAATGTCGGGGTATGGTGCCGAGTGCTGACAATCCGGAACTCTGACGGGCTCCACACAAAATGACTTTCTGCATATCCATACTCACGCGGCACCCACAATGCTACCAGGCCCGGACTGACAATTGTCTATTTGGGCAAATGCCCGAAGGGCCGCTGTACAAGTGGGCCGCTCCTCACCTGAAAAACAGCGCTGACTGCAGCAGAAGCTGTTTCGGGGGAATCCAGCGGTCTCTAGGACCGCTCCGCCGTCCTGTCTTCCATCGTGGCTCTGCCCCTCCCACTCCTCTCCTCTGTTCTCGCTTGTCTCCTCTGTGTTGCTGCTGTCTCCTGTGTGAGTGTCCCAGCTCAGTATGTAGTATGCAGTAGCGTTATTAAGGCCCTAGCAGTGGGGGGAAGTCCTGGTCCTGTCCTGTTCTGAAGTGGGGGGGGAGTCCTGTTCTGAAGGGGGGGGAGTCCTGTCCTGTTCTGAAGGGGGTTGGGGTAGTCCTGTCTTGTCCTGAAAGGGGGGGGGGTATTCCTGTCCTGTTCTGAAGGTGAGGTTCCTGTCCTGTCCTGAAGGGGGGTGGGGGGGAGTCCTGTCCTGTTCTGAAGGGGGGGGAAGTCCTGTCCTGTTCTGAAGGGGGGTGGGGTAGTCCTGTCCTGTTCTGAAGGCGGGGTTCCTGTCCTGAAGGGGGGGGGGAGTCCTGTCCTGTTCTGAAGGGGGGGAAGTCCTGTCCTGTTCTGAAGGGGGGTGGGGTAGTCCTGTCCTGTTCTGAAGGGGGGGGGGGAGTCATGTCCTGTTCTGAAGGGGGGGAAGTCCTGAATGGCCCGAGTCCACCTCCGCATTGCAGAGTCACCAGGTGGCTTCTTTACACCACTGCTCAGTGCCCTGCTAGTGACTCACAAACACCTATAATCTTCTAGCTCAGCCCAGGATACAAACGGTGCGCGGGAAAACCAGGGCTTCACTCCTCATTATATATAATGTACCCCGATGTGTGCTGCCTGGCCCCACTCCTGCTGGGGACTTGTGCCTTTTGCCTCCCGCCTACCCCGTCACATGCCGCTTGGAGGTAGGGGTAACAGATGCTGCTTAGCTCAGGCTTTTACCAACTGCAGAGCAAGGCCCCCGTTCCGGCAGATCCGACCGGGGACTATCCCCCTTCACCCCGGACACAAGCCAAGTAACTCCCTAAAGCAAGAGCAACGGCCAGGATGGAGGGTGAGCAATAAGCGTTACGGGAACAAGCTATGTGGGTACTACAGGTGCGAGGTGAGGGATTAATAGCAAGCTACTGGCATGATGATTTTTGTGTTTTGTGAGGCGGGGTCATTTGAGACATTACATTTAATCCCATTAATTAAAAATTACACTATAGTGCTAATGTTGCGTTACTGTAATATAGGGATATTAGAAGTCACTGAGGGGTTGTTCTGTAACCATACACTGTAAAGGCACAAGGCTGCAGGCTGAGTTATACAGGGAACTCTGAGTATCACTCATGTACCCCCTACTATAAATGATAAGGATATTAGAAGTCACTGAGGGGTTGTTCTGTGACCATATAAAGGCACAAGGCTGCAGGCTGAGTTATACAGGGAACTCTGAGTATCACTCATGTATTATAAGGGATAATGTACCCCCTACTGTAAATAATAAGGATATTAGAAGTCACTGAGGGGCACAAGATGGCAGAATCTTTAACATATTTTACATGAATTACACTTAAGTGAGAAAGGCAGCTTTTTATGCGCATAATTAACACTATCAGCATAGAAAGAATGAGGGAGGTAAGGATACAAATCACATTTATTGCACTGCCTTGTGGTTGTTTAACTCTTTCCTTGCCTTAATGTGCAAAGTTGTAATTGTGCATGTAATTGCGACTTTGCCACCCTTCTATAGTTCTGGGCTATTTATATCTGAAATTGTGAGTGTGCCATCCTTCTATTAGTTCTGGGGATATTATACATGAAATTCTCCCAATATTTTGTGCAGAGGGGGCCCTGAAATTGTTTTTTGTAGGGGGGCCCTGGCATCCGAAGTTACGCCACTGATGGTGCATTTAGTTACTGCTGGATCAAATTAAACAATAGAATGTGGTCCTGCACGTGTATAGCCCCATCACACAAATGCCATCAGTGTGGCAATATTTTAAGGTCAGCCAACGTATAGCCATCTTTATAAACTTTAACTACGCAAGCATCCGTGTGTATACAGTGAGCATACATTGCAAGGTACAAGAAACAGGACAGGATGGAGTGATGTATCTATAAAAGCATCTTCTTTGTGTTTTGCAGTTAATGGAACAGTAACACCAATAAATGTGACTAAAATAAATTAAAATATAATGTATTGCTGCCCTGCACTGGTAAAAGTTCTGTGTTTGCTTCAGAAAGACTACTATAAACAAGCTGCTTAGTAGCCATTGGGGCAGCCATTCAAGCTGGAAAAAAGGAGAAAAGGCACAGGTCAAATAGTAGATAACAAATAAAACATCATTGTATTCTACAGGGCATATCTGTTATCTGCTATATAACCTGTGCCTGTGTGTGTTTTGGTCGTTGTTTTTATGGTATAGTTTTTATTACTAAATGACACTGTGTACATTGCACATAGTTCATTCCACCATTTAAAATGTTATTCTTGAACCAGATAAGTGTATTTTTTTGTAGTTTTTTAATATTGGTTTGTAGGCAGCCATCTCAGGTCATTATGCCAGGTCATTGTGCCTGGTCATGTGTTTTCAGAAAACACTCCACAATAGAACCACTATCAGATAAGCTATTGTTTCTCCTACTCAATACAACTGTGAAAAAAAAAGAAAAGAAAAAAGTGAGACATAGAGGAGGTGCATATTACAGAAAGAAGAGGATAATGTTAGCAGGTATATATGTTGCTATAAGTGAATAATTTGTATGCCACATCATTGTGTTGACAAAGCACCAAATGCACTAAAGTTAGTAACAACAAATCATCTGAAAATCCTTAGTTCCCAAGCATTCTGGATTTTATAACCTACCTGTAACTGTAGGGTGCAAATAATGAAAATTTAGAGAGACTTAATGCCCACAGAAAAGCTGTTACAATCTCTTTTATAGACAGAGCCGTTTAAATGACTGAGAGGGCATTTTCCCTGAGCCCCCAGCATTAGATATATATTAAATATACTGATACATTTATTAAAGATATCACCATCAAACAGCGAAGGGGATTACCGAAAGAAGTTATATGCTAACAGTTGGCATATTATAGGTTGGATGTTGCTGATATGTAGAGGGCCCCAGGTCCCTAGCCTGTTATGTAAAAATACAATGGAAGGAAAACTATTTTAACCACCAGAGGTCACTAAGAGACTACGAAAGAGAACTTTCCATATCAAAAGAACTTCACTCTCTAGCAGGGCCGGACTGGGAGAAAAAAGCAGCCCTGGCAAAAAAAATCAAAGCAGCCCACTTCAGGTATAGGATTGGTTATCTGGAAACCCATTTTGCAGAAAGCTCCAAATTAGGAAAGGCCATCTCCCATAGACTCCATTATATTCAAACAATCCAAATGTTTAAAAGATTTAATTTTCTCTGTAATAATAAAACAGTAGTTTGAGCCAAACTAAGATATAATTAGTCTTTATTGGGAGCAAGTTTTTTTAATCCGTTCCTTGGACACAATTATACAGGGGAATATTAGCTAAAAACCTGTGAACAGATGCCCAAAGCCTGCCATGTCCTGCATAGAAAACTGCGGAGTGATCCTCTTCCGGCTTCTTCTTTTTTCGCATGGCTGAGCCTGTCGGCTATTTCGTTCAACTGCGCATGCGTTTGCCCTTCGAAATTTGAAGAAAGAAGAAGATGGAAGATCGCTCCGTGGTGCTTGCTGGTATAACCCCAGGCCAGTGCAGTTTTCTGCTGATAGGAGCACCGGCCTAGGGTTTCAGGTAAGTCAATACAATCACTTGGGGGTGCCTAACATTTGGCACCCCCAAGTGTATGATGGCTTTTCTTTCTCCTTTAAGAGAAATAAAGGGCAAGTTTTCCAGTTTGGCGGCACAAGTCAAGGGGTGGGGCCTTGGTGCTGACTGACACAGGCATGTAAAAGCATTTTTAGAGACTTTGTGACAATTATGATACATCCAAGTCTAGACTTGTGTGCTCCCCTGGGATCTCCTTTCCCAAAAACTAGCCAGGTTGGTCTGTCAGGAATTTCAGGTTGGATCAGCAACATGGCGCATCAGCAGTCAGGAGGACACTGATCCTCCAATGAGACTGACAGGAATCCATGTGAGATGCTCAAGTGGCTTTTCTGAGTGATTTCATGTCAGTATCACTTTAAGTAGCAGGAAGTAGTTGTTCTTACCTGCCCTTTCTCTGTACAGTTGGAGGGGGGGGCAAGGGGGGAAATGCAGAACAGCAGCAGAAAATTCCATCCCTCCCTTCATCCCTTCATTGGAGCGTTTCAAAAGCACTGCAAACTTGCTAATTGTTTTCCCGTGCAGCTCTTCAGTTTCCGGCTCACTTCTGCTGCACGCCCTCTACTGGTAGGAAATGTTAGTGCAGGTCCTGCAAAATTACATTTCTCTCCTCATCCAAGCGCAAGGGCCCTGCGCACAGGAGATCGCACAGTCACACACTGTCAATGCGGCCCATTTACACAGCATGGGCAGCGGCCCAACAGGCATTTGCACGTATTCACAAATGGCCAGTCCGGGCCTGCTCTCTAGGGAACAACAGCTTCAAGAATAATGCTTTCTGTACTCTATATGTTTTTACTGATGATTTGTTCATTATAAAATTGCTTTGAAGTTAGAATCGTATGTTTTCCTTTATATTTTAAGAGTTTATATAGTACTGGTGTTAAATCAATGCTTTAAAGGGCAATTCAACCCAAATTCACTGGGAGGGGCCGATGTGTTAGTCAACCCCCAGCAGTGTCAGACTGGGATGTCTGGGGCCCACCAGGGCTTCCATTTCATGGCACCTCCACCCCAGTCCCAAACTCCTCAAACCCTGCTATGTACCTTTTACTTCCATTTTGAGGCCACAATCAGGGGTAGGAGTGGCCAAAGATCCTGGCGGGGAGTGGGCCTGGGTCGGCAGGACCCGCTGAATTTATCCCTGGTGTCCAGTTGGCCCACCAGTGAATATAATCACTTATCTTAAACCCTAGGATGGTGCTCCTAATCACTGAAAAGTGGCTTGAGCATTGTCCAGGCATCTCTAGCAGTTAGTTATGTGGGGTTGAAGAAATGTCCACCCGCACCCAACCCTAACCTGGGCGTTTGGATCCAGATCCAGACCCTAACCCGGCATGTGCCGGTATTTATACACCCGCACCCCTGTGAGTACAAAAGGACGCCACCACTGGTGGAAGAGGGGAATAGCTGCGGCCCGCAACGGCTGTGCAGAGGTCAGCACGAAGCATCCCAACTAGTGGGTAAACACATGGGCTTCGGGCCAGACCGCACATCACTTCTGCCAATCTCACTGTGATCCTCTTCACTGTCCTGGAAAGCCCATATGCACAATTAAACTAAAATGAATGTTTACATTTTTACTTTATTGTGTTTTCATGCTAATCAGGACAGGACAGAGGATCCAGATATAATACCATGACGCTCAAGGGATTGTACCCCAGGCCAGTGCACTTTTTTAGAGGATAGGAGCGTCAAGAGTGCGATGTGTCAATGACCCCCGTCCCGCGTCAACCAGATAACACATTTAATTACAGGCTATAAAAAGGCACATTAGAAAATGCTAATGATTAAAAAACATACAATATAAGCAACAAAAAAACAACATAAAATCTACATAAAGTACATACAATATTGCAGATTTATATGAGGGCGAACAGCCCCTTTAATACCCAAATCCTAACCAAAGACACATTTTAGTCCAGGAAAGCCACATGCTTGATGTTCTGTATAACTTATGTACTGATCATTGACCTGAACAATAGGGTACTGTAGAAAACAATACTAATGATGGAAATAATATCACCATATGAAACAGAAGTGGCTAATGTATTCTAGTAAAAATAGACAAGGACAATATATTAGATATATGGAATCTGTATTTTCATTAATCTTTTTCTCAGAAAGCATTTTTTTTGTTTTGTTTATACCCTCTAATTCTGTATCTCTCCTAATTGAAGACTAACAAGGTCCTTTCTGGTGAACGCAGGTTTTCAATCAAAAGAAAATCGAATTTATTAAGAAAAGACAAACAATCCAACTCACAGTTTGTTGAGGAAGTTATTTTTATTATTGCTAACTGGCAGGGCTAAGAGAACACTTACTCTGTGTCCCTAATGTTAAGACACCAATGAGTTCAAACTTTGCATAAAATATTAGCTCACTAGTGTCAAGTCAGCATGTCAAAGTGAGTTTTCCCTATACATTCATCAAAAACAATTGTGTCTTGTTTTAACTATAACCTTTATCAAGGAGATAGGTCTTAGACATGACTCCATAATGCTTTGTGTAGCTGCTGACATTTGTTGATACAATTACATGTGATGTCTGTTTCTATGACAATGTGACTTGGCACTTACATTCCCCAGTAGGTTAATATGCTTTACTTAGGAAGACGTGGAAATACTTATGCTACCTGCTCACAGGGAATGAATAGAAAACACTGTCATGATGATTTTCAAAGGAAGAAAATTAAAAATAATTGAAGATATTGCAAAAGTACAATTATTGGTATAACTAGAAATTACTGGTTATCACTCAAATCCTGAGGAGGATGATATGTACTGCAGAAATTCAACTCAAATTCCATACAAGTCACAAACCATTGTCCCCCCCCCCAATGGGTTGTTGCTTATTCACCCTGAATACAATGAAATATTGTATTACCGCACACCTCCTTCCACTATTCTGCGTGGTGGTGCTGGTTCTCCGTTGACCAAGCCCGGTCTCCTTACTGCTGTGCAATTTCAAAAAACGGTCCGCACACACCAATGTTGCAGTCGGGGATTGTGCCCCTTTTATTAATGCCACCAACAATCAACTGCAACATTGGTGTGTGCGGACCGTTTTTTGAAATCACCCTGAATACAAGCCACTTGGTACATTTCCAACATCTATTTTTATCAGATTAAAAAAACTAAAAATAGAATGTGAATTATGCATTCACATATCTTTGTTGTTGACCCATCTGGGTTTCAACTCATAGCATTTTGTATAAACAAAATTAATCTGGGACAGAAGCCTTAATCCTTAAAATACTGCTGTACTTTAGAATTGTCAGGGAGCCGGGAGCTCCCTCCAGGGAGGTAGTCTGGATCAAGGAGGAAGCCCTCTTGAGGGTGCAAGGTCGCGGTATCCAAAGGGTTAAGCAAAGCGGAAGGTCAAAGTCCAGGCAAGAGTTCAGTGACAGGCAGATCAGGATCAAATAGCAAGAGTCCAGGCAGAGGGTCAAAACCAAGGCAGGAGCAGGAATCAGGGTACAGGAATCAAGACTTGGAACAGGAACCCAGGTTCAGGGAAGCAGAACCTATTCTTGGGCGCCATTCTGGCGTCCTGGGAGCCTTTTTATATTCAAATTTGGCGCCAAAGTGACGTCATTGACGTCCTTACGCCGGCGTGCTTGCGCCGGCGTGTTTGCGCATGCGCGTTTACGCCTGCGTCGGCGTTGCGGCGCTGGTGTCCCAGCGCCCACGTGGGCTGACTGGGCGCCGCCATTTTGGATTATTCGCCACCGGGACCACCAGGGCTTGGCTTCTGGGGAAACTTGGAGTGGAAATCCCTTACAAGACGAGGAGCATGAACATCAGAGTGTCCTTCCCAGGAGCATTCTTCAGGGCCAAAGCCCTTCCACTTGATGAGGTACTGAAGAGAGCCCCTGGAGATTCTGGAGTCAAGGATCTTTTCCACCTCATATTCTTGTTGACCATCCACAGAGATAGTAGGAGGGGGAGACTGGTTCACAGAAAAGCGGTTGGAGGTAGCGGGTTTCACCAAGGAGACATGAAACACGTTGGGAATTCGCATCTCAGGGGGAAGCTGAAGTCTGACAGCCACAGGATTGATCATCTCCGAGATGGAGAATGGACCCACAAACTTCGGACCCAACTTAGGAGATGGCACCTTCAACGGAATGTTCCTGGAAGACAACCAGACTTTATCACCAACCTTGTAGGGAGGAGAGGGTCTAGGTCTACAATCTGCAAACGTCTTGTGAACCAGAGCGCTCTTCTGCAAGTTCAACTTGGTTGCAGCCCAAATAGCAGACATGTGGGCTGCATGGTCATCAGCAGCCGGGACATCAGACAACACAAAGTCCTGGGGGAAGGCTTGAGGATGCTGAACATACACCGACATGAATGGAGACCTGGAAGCGTGGCATGCATTGTTCTGAGCAAATTCCGCCCACGGGAGGAGATCAGACAAAGGGAGACGTGGTTCCTCAAGAACTGTTCCAAAGCTTGGTTTACTCGTTCAGCTGCTCCATTTGTCTGGGGATGATAAGCGGAGGAGAACTGGAGAGTAATACCCAGATCTTTGCACAGGGAACGCCAAAACTTAGCTGTAAACTGAGAACCTCTGTCGGAGACAACTTCCACAGGAAAACCATGCAAGTGGAAAACATACTGGATGAAGAGCTGAGACAACTCCACAGCAGAGGGAAGCTTCCTCAGGGGAATGAAATGGGCCATCTTGCTAAAGCGGTCAATCACAACCCAGATCACAGTGTTCCCACAAGAGGGAGGAAGCTCAACTATGAAGTCCATTGCTAAATGAGTCCATGGACGAGAGGGAATAGGCAAAGGTTGCAATAACCCACTGGGGCGGGAATGGCTAGGCTTGGATGTGGCACAAACGGTACAAGCAGCAACAAAGTCTTTGACATCTTTTCGGATAGTCGGCCACCAGACTAAACGTCGAAGGAGTTCAAGAGTCTTTTCAGGACCAGGATGTCCTGCTTGCTTGGAACAATGGGTCTGTTGAAGAATGGGCAGACGTAGCTCGGAAGGAACAAACGCCATCCCAATGGGGGTATCAGGAGGGGCAGAAGATTGAACAGCCTGAATTTGATCAGCGAATTGAGGGTGCAAGGAAGCGATGATCTTGACAGGAGGAATAATTGTCTCTTGTCTTTCAGGAGAACGATCCACTGGAGTGAAACTTCGAGACAGAGCATCAGCCTTCCGGTTCTTGGAACATGGGCGATAAGTCAAGACAAAGTTAAATCGAGAGAAGAAGAGAGCCCACCTTGCTTGTCTGGGATTCAGCCTCTTGAGAGATTGAATGAACTCGAGATTTTGATCAGCGAATTGAGGGTGCAAGGAAGCGATGATCTTGACAGGAGGAATAATTGTCTCTTGTCTTTCAGGAGAACGATCCACTGGAGTGAAACTTCGTGACAGAGCATCAGCCTTCCGGTTCTTGGAACATGGGCGATAAGTCAAGACAAAGTTAAATCGAGAGAAGAAGAGAGCCCACCTTGCTTGTCTGGGATTCAGCCTCTTGAGAGATTGAATGAACTCGAGATTCTTATGATCAGTGTATATTGAGACTGGAATCAAGGAACCTTCAAGAAGGTGACGCCACTCTTCTAGAGCAAGCTTGACAGCCAGGAGTTCTCGATTACCTACATCATAATTCTGTTCGGCAGGAGAGAACTTCTTAGAGAAATAGGCACATGGATGCAATTTCCCATCAGCAGGATGTCTTTGGGATAGGATGGCTCCAGCTCCAACTTCAGAAGCGTCCACCTCGATGAAGAAGGGTAGCTCCGGATCAGGATGGCGGAGAACCGAAGTGAAGGCATCCTTCAAGGATTGAAAGGCTTCAATAGCAGACGGGGGCCACGAGCTGGGTTTACCCCCCTTTTCGGATGAGGGCCAGGATAGGAGTTATACGAGAAGAGAACCCCTTAATGAATTGCCGGTAGTAATTGGCAAAACCAATGAATCTTTGGATTGCCTTAGTGCTCAGCGGTAGGGGGCACTCTTGGATTGCAGACACTTTCACAGGATGCATCTCGAAACCCTCTGGGGTTCTTCCTCAAACGAGAGAGTACTTCCTTCACCTCGGAGCGATGGCTTGCAAGGTCCTTGGAGAAAATCAGGATGTCATCTAGGTACACGACCACAAACTTTCCCAAGAGGTCTCGGAAAATGTCGTTCACGAATTCTTGAAAGACAGCGGGGGCATTGCAGAGACCAAAGGGCATTACGAGGTACTCATAGTGCCCATCACGAGTGTTGAATGCTGTCTTCCATTCGTCACCTTCCCGGATGCGGATAAGGTTATACGCCCCACGGAGATCCAACTTAGTGAAGATTTTAGCCCCCTTCAGTTGGTCAAAGAGCTCAGCAATCAGAGGCAAGGGATACCGGTTCTTAACAGTGATTTTATTAAGACCCCAGTAGTCAATACAAGGACGTAGGCCTCCATCCTTCTTCTCCACGAAGAAGAATCCAGCCCTGGCAGGAGAAGTAGAAGGGCGAATAAACCCCCGCTGGAGATTCTCTTGGATATATTGCTTCATGGCAGCGGTCTCTGCTGGAGAGAGATGATAAGTACAACCTCTAGGGGGCATGGTTCCAGGCAGAAGATCGACAGGACAATCGTATTGTCAATGTGGAGGAAGGAATTCTGCAGACTTCTTACAGAATACATCAGAGAATTCCCTGTAAAAGGAGGGTAGAGTCTTCAGATCAGACATAGAGATATTTACCCTCTGGAGGGGTTCAGCAGGAAGACTCACATATTACAATTTTCGCTTTAGGGGCCTCCTCCTAACACTGAACCCATGATTACATTATCCCCTGTTTGGACCGTACCTACGTGCCAATAAAAATAGTTTAGAATTGACATTATGCCTGACTATGTTGATTTTATGACCTGATTCCTTGGCCCTGGCTATCACTCGTCACTAGGGAGGGGCGAATTTTTTTGTGTTGTTTTGCCGGGGAAATGACGCCCATAGACTTGTATGGTACCTTGCGTCAAAAAAAAAATGACACGCGTCAAAAATATTTTTGTCTAAACGAAACAGGTCAAATTCACCCATCCCTACTCGTCACTGACAATCTGGGCAAGTGCACTTGGACGCCATGTCTACCTTGGTGAGCTACCGATTATATACAGCATTATCCCTTATTGCTCTATTCCAGGGGCCCCCAACCTTTTTTTTACTTATGAGCAACATTCAGATGTAAAAGCAGTTGGGGAGCAAGGCAAGCATGGAATTGTTCCTGGGGTGACAAATAAGTCCTATGATTGGCCATTTGGCCCTATGTGGACTGTCAACCTACAGGAAGCTCTATTTGGCAGTGCACATCATTTTTATGCAACCAGAACTTGCCTCCAAGCCTAGAATTCAAAAATAAGCACCTGCTTTGAGGCTCCTGTGAGCAACATCCAATGACTAGGTGAGCAACATGTTGTTCATGAGCCACTGGTTGGAGATCACTGCTTTGTTGTAAGATATCATATGCTGGGAGTCACTGTGCCCTTATATATTGAGGGTCAATGTGATATTACATGGTGGAGTTACTGATCCTCTGTATACTGTATTTTGTTAACTACTCCATTAAATGCTCGGGGGTGCACAATTCCATTATGCAGGTCAGTTTGCTATTATATACTACCTCAGTATGTTAATTTATGTTGGAGTTGCTGTTCCATTATATGCTGGAGGCACTGTACAATTTAAAGGTGGGGATAGAACTGCCAGTATGCATGCCTGATTCTTCTAGGGCTCACAATGCGTTTCCACTGGTTTCCATTGTGTTTGATGTTGAAGTTGATTGATGTTGGTTTGTATTGTCAATGTCACCACTAGGTGGTAATAAACTACCACAAACAATGAAGAAATAGAGACTTTTTGCATGTAAAGGAAAAATTGAAAGTCACATGTTCAAGAACTTTCTGTAGTTACGGAAAGAGCAAAGGTTCCATTATGATGGTATAAGTTTATTTTTCCTGACATTGCTTCAAAAATATGTTGTTCAACAAAATGTTTCCGCCTATGTCATCCTATATCATCATCATGATGACCATTGTGCACCCATCTTATTAGATTTACAAACTATGGTTTTACAGGTATTTTTCTACAATATCAATCTTTTTTATTACATATGGGGCAAGGTGCAATGTTATATAACGAATGCCAAACATCCTGTTTTTGTAGCCGTGTTTAGAAGCGCTGCAAGAAGGGGAGGTAGAGGTGTGGCACCCCTGCACCCTATCTTGCACATCAAACACACATATGGCTAGGAAGTGCACACCCCCTGTCTGTCATTTCTGTGTTCATTTACCTTGTGCCAGGATGCATACTGCACTGACTAATGCTAGGTGCACATATACTCCCTGTATGGGCCCAAAGGAGCATACTTGCACTTTTTGTACTAGTGACGTGGACTTTCCCTCTGACAATGAAATGTGAGCGCGGGGGAAAGGAAGGGGCGGCAGCAGGAAAGCCACCTCAGGGCTGTAGAGGGGGTAGGATCACCCCATGACAACCGTTTACATACCTTCCAAAAAAAACAAAAAGAGGGACAAAAACCTGTGCCATGAAATTTTGGCCATGCCCATTTCATGGCCCCACCCCCTAATTACCATGTTCATTTTACTAAATTTGGCAGGTTATTAAAGTTTGAACACATTTTTGGGAGTTTAAGTAAAATGTTCAATATGTTATAATTCCTCCAAGAGATCTGCTTATTTCAAATAGTATCTTTGCTTAAAGCTGCTGACTGTTCTGAGATCTCTGCCAAAAAGTCTCTTATTTTAATTAAGTTTTAGGAACTTTGCATCTTTTTCTCAAGTCAGTGCAGGAAATCAAAGAGAAAGTCGGACATTTCAATAAGAAACCCGGGACTGCGGGCTAAGCTGTTGAAATTGACATAGAAAGTGATCCTTTGACTATTCAGATTAAATATCCCATCCAACAATATTTAAATGTTTTAATAGACAATGGGGGAAATTTAATGATATTCGAAAAGAGCAAAACTTTCCAAATAAAGATTTGCCTGTCGCAATGTAATATTGTTCGTAAGGCTTTTATTGCATTGTAAATCTTAATTGAGCATAGTGAACCTTTAATACCTTCTCTGGAGTTTTGTTAAATATTTTGTTTGCGATTGAGGAATTTTATTACATATACTGCAAACGTTTTCAAAGTTTGAGGTCTTAATCAGTCAAAAATTGTGCAAACATGGTCACTAATGGGCGCAAGCGTCTTCGCAAACGTTTTTTGCAATAACAAAGCATATTACATTTGTTAAGGGGGTGTATTCGTTATCGCTGTTTATGCAGATGTTTGATAATTAGTATTCATCCATAGGCAATATCATTGGTTGATAACTCCGCCTATTTATTCCTTAAAGAACTACTCTTAATTAACCTTTCACTATGTACACTATATATTGTACTGTACTAACTATCTGCGTGCGCTTGCTACTCTAATTACATAATAACAAACACAACACAGAAGTTACAAATAACACAATATATATTTAATACGACACTCAACAATAGAAACAGCAACTACCTAGGTAGTTGCTGTTTCTATTGTTGAGTGTCGTATTAAATATATATTGTGTTATTTGTAACTTCTGTGTTGTGTTTGTTATTATGTAATTAGAGTAGCAAGCGCACGCAGATAGGTAGTTGCTGTTTCTATTGTTGAGTGTCGTATTAAATATATATTGTGTTATTTGTAACTTCTGTGTTGTGTTTGTTATTATGTAATTAGAGTAGCAAGCGCACGCAGATAGTTAGTACAGTACAATATATAGTGTACATAGTGAAAGGTTAATTAAGAGTAGTTCTTTAAGGAATAAATAGGCGGAGTTATCAACCAATGATATTGCCTATGGATGAATACTAATTATCAAACATCTGCATAAACAGCGATAACGAATACACCCCCTTAACAAATGTAATATGCTTTGTTATTGCAAAAAACGTTTGCGAAGACGCTTGCGCCCATTAGTGACCATGTTTGCACAATTTTTGACTGATTAAGACCTCAAACTTTGAAAACGTTTGCAGTATATGTAATAAAATTCCTCAATCGCAAACAAAATATTTAACAAAACTCCAGAGAAGGTATTAAAGGTTCACTATGCTCAATGCATAGATATAGATATACTAATGCAGATATACCAATTACACAATTACACAACATAAAACAACTAAATAAAACAATCCTCATTTACACTAACAATCCCCAAAATTCACCCACAATCTAACTACACATACACAATCACACACGTTATAATTGCCCGCCCTTCCTGGTGCTAAACTTTCCCTGAACCAACAAAAGGGAGTTGGGGTACAGGGGATAGGGAATTGGTGGTATCAGTAAGGGTTTTTGTTGGTGGGATAATAGGGGTGTGAGCAGGGGTTTGAGCAGTAGGGGTTAATGGGATTCGTTGGTGGGATAGTAGGGGTTTGAGCAGTAGGGGTTTGGTGGGATAGTAGGGGTTTGATATACTCAGCCAGGTTTAAATGCTAGTTGTCCAGGGGGGTGATGTTCTCCGGGCGCTCCACACAAGAAGAAGAGGGAGAGTGCAGCTGCGCCGGCCCTTTTAAACCCTGCTCAGTCCGCCCAGCAGCGTGCACACACGCCCCTCCTCCGACACGCACCACTCTAACACGTGGGCTATCGCGGTGATATGACGTCACCGCGCATGTGCGCGAGCGCGCGAATGCGCGTGCGCGTCTGTTCGACCCCGCCGGCTTGGAGGATCAAAGCAGATCCTCCGGCCGAACCGTGCCTGGCTTTCCCTCCCTGCTGGGAGGCAGGGAGGGGTTGGGAGGATGGGACCCATCCTTCCCTTACAACATTCCACCTAATATATTGGAAGCCAAAATACAAGGAAAAACCTCATCCAGAAAACCCCAAGCATTTTGGATAATAGATCCCATTCGAATATGAACATATAAAAACCGATTATTTTGGATTGGTTAATCCTGTGTAAATCTTCATTATTCTTTATCTATGCTGATAACTCTTTATATTGTCATACCCTGTTAATCCCTGTCTGCTGCATGGTTTGTGAGAAGGAACAAGTAATCAGTACACGATTAGCTATATTTCTTATCAAAATGGCATAAAGAAGAAGTTCACGTGCCTTTTATTGTTAAATGTCTCGTGTTAGCCATGTGATGAGATTGTGTTGCAAAGAAGTCCCTTTCTACATCCAAGCGAATAGACTTATTTACTGAGAAACAACTACATGGGCAACTCTACATAAGAGCAGATGGAATTGAACTGAAATGACTGAGATAATTATACTTCTTCACAGCCCCTTTTATTAACCAGTACTAGATTCATAAATTTACTCATTCAGGTATGAATCTATTTGCCAGAAACCCATTGTCCAGAAAGCTTGGTGTGTTATTTCCTGTAGCTATTTAAACATGTAATTCTTCAGTTTTTACTGTTTTTTTGTTACTCTTTCACACATCTCTCACAAAACAGAAAATTCAAACCAAAGTCAGAAATCCTGTGTTTCTTATTTATAACATAGCTCCCTTAAACAAAATGTGAAAACAATGAGACAACTATTAGCTTTTAGCACACCTTATTTGACAAGCACATAGGTGGCCCAAATCTTCTCCCATCAACCATAGAAGGTTTAAGCTAGATTGAAGGTACAACATGGTTACACTATGACTCTCTCTTTCTGCTGTGCCCTTCAGGACCGCCATCAGAAATCGCAGGGCCCCATACAACAAAATTTCCTGGGCCCCCTGGGCTGCACCCCACCCCACAGGTCCGCCCCCACCACACAGTAAAAAAAACAAAAAAAATATTGTTGGCTAGGGTTCCCACATAACAATAAAAAATAAAAAGATATTGGTGGTCAGGGCCCCCCCCATAAAAAAACATTTGTGGCCAGGGCCCCCCATTAAAAAATATTGGTGGCTAGGACCCCACATGAGAAAAAAAATTGGTGGCCAAAATTGGTGTCCAGGCCCCCCCCCCACATTATGAGAAAATTGGTGGCCAGGGCCCCTTAAACATCCATGCCTTCCCGAAGTCAGTCAGAAGTGTGGCGTGGCCAGGCCCCCCTTACCCTCAGGGCCCCCTACATCTCTCCCCCCTGTCCCCCCCTGATGGCTGCCCTGGTGCCCTTACATTTTTGTGTGGAAGAAAGGAAGTGGTGTTGTTGTACTACACTTCTCACACTGCAAAATCAAGAAAGAACAATTAATAAAAAGAATAGATTTATTGAACACACAAGGAGTAGTACTCACATAGTAAAGTGTATTAGATGAGGTAGATTTAAGTAGTGCCTTTCAGAGAAGTATTGAACGCAAGGCTCTCGACAAAATCCAGTACTAACAGGGCAGTTTTACACTATGGAGACAAAACTGGTAGGCTTTCACTTTTTGGAACATCAGCTAGGGGTCTGGATCCCCTTCAGCAGAAACCACCAGTAGAGAATAATAACTTGAGCTCCCAAGACCAGTATTGCCTTGGGGGAGCGGCCTCCATTTTATCAACCATAGGTTGAAGCTCAGTGCTGCTCTTTCTAGCTAATTCTGTCTAGTTTACACTCCTACTAGTATAGTTGAGCATTCACTTTCTATTATCCAACTCTGTTCGCCAACCTTTGCTAAAAGGATTGTTTCTTTAGGGCACTGTTCTTTACTGTGTCTTAGGCTCCCCAGCAGCATGAATCCTATTCAACAGATGGAGGCAAAAGAGGAAGAGCCCAGTGTTGCCATCTACTATATTAATCATGAACAGGAAATAGTCACTACTTCGTTGGGCCAGTAGGGAAACTATCCTGCCTGAGGGCATAGGTTACATGGACTGTGACTTCTTTAAAGGGATCCTGTCATCAGAAAACATGTTTTTTTCCAAAACGCATCAGTTCATAGTGCTACTCTAGCAGACTTCTGAACTGAAATCCATTTCTCAAAAGAGCAAACAGATTTTTTTATATTCAATTTTGAAATCTGACATGGGGCTAGACATTTTGTCAATTTCCCAGCTGCCCCTGGTCATGTGACTTGTGCCTGCACTTTAGGAGAGAAATGCTTTCTGGCAGGCTGCTGTTTTTCCTTCTCAATGTAACTGAATGTGTCTCAGTGGGACATGGGTTTTTACTATTGAGTGTTGTTCTTAGATCTACCAGGCAGCTGTTATCTTGTGATAGGGAGCTGCTATCTGGTTATTTTCACCATTGTTCTTTTGTTTGGCTGCTGGGGGGGAAAACGGAGGGGGGTGATATCACTCCCACTTGCAGTACAGCAGTAAAGAGTGACTGAAGTTTATCAGAGCATAAGTCACATGACTTGGGGCAGCTGGGAAATTGACAATATATCTAGCCCCATGTCAGATTTCAAAATTGAATATAAAAAAATCTGTTTGCTTTTTTGAGAAATGGATTTCAGTGCAGAATTCTGCTGGAGCAGCACTATTAACTGATTCATTTTGAAAAAACTTTTTTTCCCCATGACAGTATCCCTTTAATAATTAGTGCATTACCTAGAAGAGAATTTATGGGTCTCTACATTGTTATCACTGTAAAATAATGAATATCCACAGAAGTGTAGCTCTGTACTACACACACGCACATACACACAAGATATGAATTTATTTGTAAGAGCATATTTATCTTCTGAAAAAGATAATGCCTTATAGTAATTTATTCATGTTGGTGGAAATTGCGTGTGAGCATTAACAAACTGGACTCGTTTGTTATGAGTTCAGAAGTTAATGGCGAGATTAAAAAAGATTAATAGGCATGAGGCAGCCTACCCAGCGGGGGAAGTGTCTGGGTTGGCGGGGCATACCGGGTTTTTCCTGGTGTCCAACTGGCACAGTCTGACCCTGATTAGAGGGGGGGGGAAAATGTACTCAATCTCTTTTTTGGACTCCACCATAGCAGGAGGTGGATCTGCCAGAGGTCCTAAAGTGTAGGTAGGACCCAGGTCAGAACCAAAAGTAATCAAGTTACAGACTTGCATCCTGTGGGTGTCCAGGGGTGTAAAATAGTCAGGGTTAGCAAGCAAGAGCAGGCCTGTGCTCCATCAAGCTGAAGTAGTGGGCTTAGCATTTATAATGTATATTTTATTCTTTATAATAGGCTGGAACAGAATAGAAACAATGTAGTGCTGCATCGAGAAAAAGATCACTTTAGTGTGTTCATTAATTTATATATCTGGAGAGAACTGATCACTGTATTAAACAGACAAAATGATATTAAACATCATATGTAAATTTGTTTCCCGATAATGGAAGACTGTAATTTCAAGCAAAGGATGCTGGTTTATGATATGTCCAACAAAATTAATTTAATTCACCCATAAGCAATGTGGAACATGTCCATTTGACTACTTCCTGCGCTACAGAGTGTAAGGACTGAACATGCACAATGACCTTTAAGGATGGAGCCCTGAAGGCCAATTTCCACACAAGTTAAAAACCAGATCTGTTTCTCATGTGATACTCAGTAACAGTAATGGGATTTAGCATTTGAAACTTGCCAGAACCCTAGCTATAAGGCTAGATATAATTACATTCTTCTTATTGTGTAACATCAATTAAATTATTTACTTGAGTGTGTGTTACCAACAAGTTGTTCCTAATTTTCTTACTAGATGATAAGTTTTCATTCATGAACTGTTTTCCTAATTCTAGCTCCCAGAAAATCCCAAACAGCAAAAAAGATTAATTTTCAAATGGCAGTAGGGCGAGCCGATAATATGGGTGGTATATTCTTTCAAATGCTTTATTTTTATAGAATACACAAGAGCCATGAATATCCTGTAGATTATATCCTTATAAACCGTGCTTAGTGATGTAATCGATTATAATCAAATAATCGGATAGTCACATGACTCACTGAAACTGTTGTATTATAATAAATAAAGTACCCACTGTTTCAAAAAATTAGGATATTATAAGTTACCTTGGAGTTCCATGACCTGTATAAAAACACTCCGCCTTCAGCCTCGTACTGTTATATGGTCATGAAACTCCTCTGTAACTTATAATATCCTTATATTTTACAAGAGGGGGGACTTTATTCACTATATTATTATAAGTTACATTATATAGGACCAACACATTCAACCAGTGCTATTACAGAGATTCACAGCCCCAGGTGAGCTCAAAGTCTAAAATCCCTATCACATTCACACATGGGTTGGTGTTATTCAGGAGCCATGCTACCCACTGGGTCACTGTGCGTGTAGAATGATATTCTCATTGTATAAAACAGACTGGGGGTTATTTATAAACACTGGACAAATTTGCACCTGGGCAGTAACCCATGGAAATCAATCAGATGAATGCTTTTAGTATTTAACCTGCAGCTGACTAAAAAAAAACGAATCACTGATTGGTTGCTATGGCATAATGCCCATGGCAAATTTGTCCAGGGTTTATAAAGCCCCACTGTCTCTATTATTTTGGGGGAATTTAGGAGAGGATAGATCTGCTAAGAGAATACACAAGAAGTGTGGAGAAAGGGGTTATTTAATAAAACATCATAACTGTAAGTGATGTTATCACTGTCAACACTTGGTGAAAACGTGAAATTGGGGGTTGAATGACTAAGATGGGTTGAAAAATGGCTCCTACAAGTCAGAAGAAGACTTTCATGGTTTCCTTGCAGTCTGTGTAACTGTGTAAACATGTACAGTATTTTGGTGCAAAATAAACATAATATTAAACTCAAACAGTGTTTATGCACCATTTCTTTACATAAGCCCAACTAAATTAGCTCATGTCAAAAAGTGGGGGATGTAGATATACATTCAGTAAAATGCTGTGAAAGTTTGGACATTAGTACAGGTAATGAATTCATTGGAAGGGACTATTCAACTAGTTGCAGCTGTGGGCAAAGGGCTTGCCATGCGTGGATAATAAGGGGAATGTGCTTAGTTTAGGTAGTGTGTTAAACCTAGGACTAGGGGTTGTGGCAGTAAGTTGTTGAAAGCAGGTTGCCATCTTTTCAACCCAATGATGCTCTCCCGTGGTTGTTCTTATGGTTATAGGGGGTATAAATAAAGGGAAGTGCTTTGTATTGACACTGCCATGTCAAGCACTCTTTTGCTTGTCAGCATTTAGCTAGCTGCCAAGGTATAAAAACATCATAATATTCACCCTACAGTAGGTATTGTTATATCAGTAGAAGCATATCAGCATTTACCTCTTATCTCTATGCTTTCCAAGGAGCAGCCACACGAGTTGGAAGTTAGTGTTCTTCTTTAGATCCAGTCTACCTGACTGGCTACTATTGTCACACAGAAAAATATATATAGACTGGTGACCTGTTGCTTTCGCAGAATGTTTTCATTGCTCATAATTCCTAATGAGATTCTGCAACAGATATCATTGTGGTATTGCTAATATCAAACACAGGGAGTTAAACTGACCTTCTCAAGGTCCCAAGCAGAGCTGATAATTATATACTGTGGTGCATTTCATGAAATGGCCATTACTGCGTCTGGGTTTTTCTTTTATTAACTGAACTCAATATATCACTCTCAGTGAGTCAGGTGGTAGCAACTTTCTTAGCTTTGGCTTTTCAAAATAACAAGTTGTTTAGCTAAAAACAATTACTTTTATTGTGTCTGACACTTATAAGAAATAATTGAAAGTGTCGAGAGTTCATCTCCCTGATTTTACAATTCAGCTCACTACAGTAATGATTTGTACCTGATGAATAAATAACCTTGTGTAGTCACAGAATACAACTAAATGAAAAATATGTTTAAAAGATAGGAAGTAAATTGACAGAAGGAATAACATATCCAGTGTAGCCTTACTAGAAGTGTTAGTATTTGCACTGACTGATGACAATGAAATAACAGTCCACGGAAGGATGATACATTCAGTATGTAGTATTTACTAGATTACTAAATGATTAGACTAAATGATTAAACTTGCAAATATAAGTTTGCTGTTGCTGGAAATTGAATCTTCTATAGTATATCCACAGCCCTCCCCCAAAACAGATAGTTCTGCGTCTGGCAATAAGTAAATATCAGAGAGCAAATACACCTCCTCTTGATTTTATGTTGAGGTTTCTAAAATACCCATTCACTGCCAGATCCACTCTTTTGGAAGACTATGTTATTGGTAGTTCCAGGCGGTTCACCTTTATATTAACTTTTAGAGGGTTATTTACTAAAACTCAAATTTATCTAATTTTTTATCAAAACAAAGTCGACCTAACTCCCATTAACGAATTTAAATCATATATCAAATAATCAGCTCAAAAAAGACAGAGTGGGGAAAGTTTTGATAAAATCAAATGAAAATTCGAATCACATAACTTTTTTTGGATTTGACGCCAGAATCTTTTGATTTTTTCGAGTTGTCACCCAAAACCCACGAATTTTTAAGATTATTGTACAAAACTCAGCACATTTCATGACCTTTTTCAAATTGTAAAAGGGACAGCTGCCATTAACTTCTACATGACCTCAACAGGATTTAGATGGAGCAGTTTTTTATTTGGATTTTTAGCAGCTTTGGGGTATAATAAATCTATAAATGTTTTTTTACCCTCTACTTCAAGTTTTCCCCTTTAAAACAAAAATCAAGGATCTAATAAATAGGCCTCTACGTATGCTATAGAATGGCTAATTCTAAGTAACTTTTCAACTGACCTTTTTTTTATATAGTTTTTGAATTATGTGCCTTCTTCTTCTGACCCTTTCCAGCTTTCAATGGTGGTTATTGAACCCGTCTAAAAAAACAAATGCTCTGAAGGCTACACATTCATTGTTATTGCTACTTTTTATTACTCATCTTTCTGTTCAGGCCCTCTCCTATTCATATTCCAGTTTCTCATTCAAATCAATGCATGTTTGCTAGGGTAATTTGGACCCTAGCAACCCAAAATTGCAAATTGGAGAGCTGCTTACTAAAATGCTAAATAATTAAAAAAACATAAATAATAAACAATGAAAACCATTTGCAATTTGTCTTAAAATATCATGCTCTACCTCAAAAATGTAAAGTCCCTTTAAGGGTCCACCAATAAAAGGACTTCCTATGGACTTTTGCTAAACCAATGGGCACTTTGGACGAGGCTTTATAATTGTATACCTTTAAATGTTTGTGTGGTTAACTGTGGTGTACAAGAAACAAGAAAATTCACTGACTCTCGTGGCAAATGCAAGCAGGGATAAGGCCTTGCGTGTTTAAGTGCAACGTTTCAGGGTAGCAACCCCTTTGTCAAGTACACTTGATAAAGGACATGCTTGCCCGAAACATGTAGTTTAGTGTGGTGCACTATATCAATAAAAAAAAGTTTAGAAACATAGTTCTACTACTTTGCTTCCTCAAATTTCTTTGGTTTTCGCTGTGCTTTGGACAGGAGCACAAGGGGTTAATTTAAAGAAGATCTAATTTTGCTACATTTGCTGATGCTGAATGTTTGGTTAATTTCTGATCTGCTCATTTGGCAAAGTTGCCACAAGAGTAGACCTTGATATGGGTTTGGTAAGCCCAGTGCATGATCCAATAAGCTGCCAACTAGGTCTCAATGAAAGTACCATTCTGTCCAGCAGTTAAGCATGGAAAGAAACTACAACATGTATGTAATACAGTCATATGAAAAAGTTTGGGGACCCTCTTAATTCTTTGGAGTTTTGTTTATCTTTGGCTGAGCTTTCAAAGTAGCAACTTAATGTTAATATATAACATGCCTTATGGAAACAGTAGTATTTCAGCAGTGACATAAAGTTTATTGAATTAGCAGAAAATATGCATCATAACAAAATTAGACATTTTGGGCAACAGAGATATTACATCAATACTTAGTTAAGCCTCCTTTTGCAAATGTAACAGCCTCTAGACGTCTCCTATAGCCTTTGATGAGTGTCTGGATTCTGGATGGCGGTATTTTTGACCATTCACCATACAAAATCTCACAAGTTCAGTTAAATTTAATGGCTGCCGAGCATGGACATCCTGCTTCAAATCATCCCATAGATTTTCAATGATATTCAAGTCGGGGGACTGTGACGGCCATTCCAGAATATTGTACTTCTCCCTCTGCATAAATGTCTTTGTAGATTTCCAAGTGTGTTTAGGGCCATTGTCTTGTTGGAATATCCAACCCCTGCATAACTGATGCTTGAACATTATCCTGAAGAATTTGTTGATATTGGGTTGAAATCATCCAACCCTCGACTTTAACAGGGGCCCGAGTCCCTGAACTAGCCCCACAGCCCCACAGCATGATGGAACCTCCACCAAATATGACAGTAGGTAGCAGGTGTTTTTCTTGGAATGCTGTGTTCTTCTTCCGCCATGCAAAGCGCTTTTTGTTATGACCAAATAACTACATTTTTGTCTCCAAAATGACTGTAGCTTGTCTAAATGAGCTTTTGCATACAACAAGCGCTCTGTGCCTGTGGCCTTCCATTTCCTGATTACATTCCTTACAGTTGAAATTGACAGTTTAAACCTTGGAGATAGCTTTTTCTAGCCTTCCTGTAAACCACGATACTGAACAATCTTTGTTTTCAGATCTTTTGAGAGTTGCTTTGAGGATCCCAAGTTGTCACTCTTCAGAGAAGAGTCAAACAGAAGCACAACTTGCGATTGGCCACCTTAAATACCGTTTCTCATGATTGGACACACCTGTCTATGAAGTTCCAACTAATACAACCAATTTGGTGTTGCCAATAATCAGTATTGAGCAGTTACATGCATTCAAATTAGCAAAACTACAAGGATACTCACATTTTTTGCACAGCCAGTTTTTCACATTTGATTTAATTTCACACAACTGAATACTGCTTCACTAAAAATCTTTGTTTAGAAAATACCTCAGTACAGGGCTGGTCCTATCAAATGTGGGGCCCAATTGGGACCATGTTGGCGGGGCCCCTAGACAAAGTTTTGCTGGCTCCCGACACACCAAGTATTTAGGAAAATAAGGGCATACAGGCACAAAATAGAAAGGAAAGGGGCAGACAAGGTAAGAGAGTGAGAGGAGTTGGGGGCAGGCCAGGCAGCATCATGTGCTGGGGGAAATATTACCTGTGCTGCCCTCTGGTGCGGGGCCCCCAGAGGCGCGGGGCCCAATTGGGCCCAATTGGTCCAATAGGCCTAAGGCCGGCCCTGCCTCAGTACATTTCCTGGGAAATGAAAGACATACCACTGTTATCTTTTTTGTTGAAAGTGTAGTAAATTAGTATGCAGGCTGAGAGGGGTTCCCAAACTTTTTAATATGACTGTATGTATGTTCAATGTATGCACCCATTTATTGTACAGAGCTGCAAAATTTGTTGACATACATGCGTGTGGATTATAATAATAGTTAACAGGAATCTGCTTAGTTCTATGCAAATTCACATTGGAATGCTGGATGTTTGATCTGTGCGCACTCACTGTACAGGGAATAGGCTTTTTACATGTTTCAACACCGTGGGCTCACTTATGAACTCACCAAAGGTATAAAATTGCAAAACGTATATGCAAATCTTCATGTTTACTACCCAAAATGCAGTATAATTCCAGCACGATGCTAAATTGCATCCACCACAACCTGCACCCCTATAGATTCAAATTAACATGCGTGTTGCAGCACATGATTTTTCCTCCTTGTGTTGGTTCCAAGGCATCACTTACTAGCTGTATTAGTGTGTGAATCACTTGGAGCAAGTCAGTAGCATTCATTGATGCAAATCGTTAGGGGATCCCTGAAATTACCACTACTTCCAGGCTAATAGTCAGGGTCGGAATTTAGAAGAGTAGGCGCCCGCCTAGGGCACTATCATGGGGGGGCACACTTAAGGCAGATTTTTTGGTTTGCTTAACCTTTAATAGTTTTTAAATTTTATAAACCACCTATTCTTGCCCGTGATTCATACTGGGGGCAGAAGCACTTCCCACCTCCCTCTTGGCAGCTGCTGGCACAAGTACATATTTGTGGGCAATATCTTGGCTTCTGCTTGCATAGGTAAACAGATGATTAGGGGCAATATGATGGATTTATGGCTGCTGCTCGCACAGATACATTTTGGGGGCAATATGATGGATTTTTAGCTACTGCTGGCACAAGTACATATTTGGGGGCAATTTTGTGGATATTTTGGCTGCTGCTGGCACAGGTACAGATTGGGGGCAATATGAGGGATTGGCTGCTGCTAACTCAGGTACATGGGACAATATGGTGGCTGCTGGCACAGGTACACAGATGTTTGGGGCAATATGATGGATTATTGGCTCCTGCTGGTACAGGTACAAATTAGGTGCAATATGATGGATTTTTTGTCTGCCGCTGGCAAAAGTACAGATTGGGGGTGACAATATGATGGATGTTTTGGCTTATTCTGGCACAGGTTCAGATTGGGGGCTTGGGAGCAATCTGAGGGATTGACTTGGCACAGGTACAAATGGGGGCAATAAGATAGCTGCTGGCACAGGTAAAGGGGGCAATGTGAATGGTAAGGTGGGAAATGGTAATGCAGGGTGGAGAGGGGGCACTGATTGAAGGCCCTAGTGATGGGCGAATTTGCGCCGTTTCACTTCGCCGAAAAATTAGTGAATTTCGCGTGAAATTTGCGAAACGTCAGCGCCTGTTTTTTTGACGCCGGCGATTTTTTTGCCGCAAATTATCGCGGGCATTTTGCCAATTTATTCGCTGGCGGCGAATCGCGCAAATTCGCCGCGAATTCGCGCCTGGCAAATAAATTCGCCCATCACTAATTGAAGCCATTGCCTAGGGTGCCAAAATACCTTGGCCCGGCCCTGCTAACAGTAATTCCAGGGTTCCCTTGTGTCAATGCATGCACTTACTGTATGTGTTATTCAGTGCAGGCTGAAAAGGCACACTGGCACTCATTGCAAGTTGCAAAGAAGTATTTATAGATACAAGTACCCTTTAAAGTAGCCAATAATCAATTTTAGAGCTGAGCATTTGTAAATGAGCCAACATAGGCAGAGAAGCAGTCTCCCCAAATAAAAATGTTACCCACCATCCTTGTTAAAAATTAAAGTATGTTTCTGAATGTAAGGTGGGTGTATGAAAATTGGAATAAATAACACAATGCCAACATAATATTTAGTAGTGGTATTCACAGCACACAGAGTTTTAAATAGAAAGTTAATTAAATAGATGTCTGTGTAATAAGTGCGGAACCTGTTAAACAACTGTACATACAACTGATGCCTTAATAAATCCAGTGTTTTGTTAATCATCTCACCGTAATCACTGGAAGTCAATGAACCTTAAAAAGATAATCTTTCATACATATCCATTTAATAAGACTCCTGCCTATGTTATGCAACAATGTGTGGCTTAACGCAGGACTTCCGATAAGGAAGCGAGCTCACAAAATTCAGATATCACTTTTAAATTATGCAATGTTCAATCCTTCTTTTATGCTCCTCAGTGTAAACAACCAAAGCCATGGCGTTATCAGGCAATACGTCAATGCTCTTGATACCGTCAACCTTTTTAAACAACCCTTTTCTTTTTATAGACTACAATAAATCAATATACCTCACTTGTGTTATCCTGCATTATGAGAGCCAACAGTTTCCTTAAGGATTGTGATCTTTTTAATTAAGCGTTTAATTTTGTATATAATATAATTTTTAGTATTGGATATTATGTTTTAAACTTATACAATTATATGTAGTGATTATATATAATAATAGTTAATATATAATAATAACTGAGGTCATTATTAAAAAAGGAAATTAGGAAACAGTATTAATATACAAGTATGGGATCTGTTATCCGGAAAGCTCTGATTTACAAAAAAACTCCATAAACTCCATTTTATCCAGATAATCCAATTTTTTTACAATTATTTTTTTCTCTCTCTATAATAATAAAACAGTATATTGTACCTAATTCAAACTAGGATATAAGAATCTTTATTGGAAGCAAAACCAGCCTAATTGGGTTTATTTAATGTTTACATGATTTTCTAGCAGACCCTTAATATCAGAGGGAGATCTGATGGTTTATGAGAACAAAAAAAAGATGAGATTCTGAACTCGTATATATCTGTCTACACAAATAAGGAACCAGTTAATGAAGGTTTCCTTCTTAATTGTTCTAATTCTAGTAATACAACTAATGATGCATGGTTCACACATGAGGAAATTCAAGATAAACAAAGGTCCGGGGCTGGATGGTATTCATCCAGGGTACTTAGCGAGCTTAGCTCTGCGATTGCCAGACCTCTTTACTTAATTTTTCAGGATTCATTGAGGTCTGGCATGGTGCAGAGAGACTGGCGGATTGCTAATGTGGTGCCGCTATTCAAAAAGGGATCCCGTTCTCAGACTCAAAACTAAAAGCCAATTAGTCTGAATTCAGTGGTTGGGAAGCTTTTCCAAGTGTTAATAAAGGATAAGATACTGCTCTTCATTACAAATCATAATACTATGAGTTTGTGCCAGCATGTTGTATGTATAATAGATCTTGCCAGACTAACTTCATTTCTTTTTATGAGAAGGTGAGCAGGGACCTAGATTCTGAGATGGCAGTGGATGTGATTTACTTAGACTTTGTTAAAGCATTTGATACAGTGCCACACAGAAGGTTAAATTCAGTCATGTTGGACTGGAACATAGTATTTGTACCTGGCTAGAGAACTGGCTAATAGATAGATTACAAAGAGTGGTGGTAATTGGACTAGTGTTGTTAGCGGAGTACCGCAGGGCTCTGTACAAGGTCCCTTGCTTTTTAACTTATTTATTAATGACCTGGAGATGGGCATTGAAAGTACTGTTTCTATTTTTGCAGATGAAACTAAAGTGTGCAGAACTATCACTGACACAATTAGAGATTGCTGAGGCCATAACACAGCTGACCCCTCACAAAAGCCCTGGTCCAGATGGCCTACCAGTAGACTGGTACAAACAGGCTATCAAAACCAAATTAGAACAAACTTACCACTGCATATGCACTGGAAGAACTGCTGCCATCCTTTTACGATGCCCAGATAGTGGTCATACCCAAGCCTGGCAGGGACCCACAGTTATGCAGCTCGTACAGACCTATTTCGCTTTTGAACGCTGATGCAAAAATCCTGGCCAAAATAATGGCCACAAGACTATCCAAGGTGGTCTCAGACATCATACACCCGGATCAGGCTGGGTTCATGCCTGGGAAAACCAGGACAGGAAACATTAGACGCTTATTCACAGACTTACAGCTAAGACATGAGAATGCAGGCTCCAGGATTCTGGTGTCCCTAGATACCAACAAGGCTTTTGACACAGTTGAGTGGGAATTTCTGTGGGCAGTCCTGCAAAGGTTTGTATTTGGGGTGAATTTTGTAAAATGGATCCGTTTGTTGTACAAGAAACCCAAAGCATATGTGTTTGTAAATGGGGTGAACTCACCAAGAGTGAAGCTGGGGAGGGGTACCAGGCAGGGATGCCCTTTATCCTATTCCTATCCTACTGTTTGCGCTATGTATTGAACCCCTTGCACTCTTAATTAGGCAGGCTCCTCAAATAACAGGGCTACGTTACAAGACTATAGAGGAGAAAATATCGTTGTATGCCGATGATGTGGTACTTTATCTTGAGAATGCAGGCCCCTCTCTAACTAATGCACTACAGGCAATAACGGAATATGGGAGACACGCTGGTATAACAATAAATAAGGATAAATCGGCCCTGCTCCCCATAGACCTGATCCCAGAAAGTGATAGATTGCAAATACCAGATCTCCAATGGGTTAGCAAACTGAAGTACCTAGGGGTAGAGATAGAAGTGGATATGACCAAGTATGTGACTAATAACCTAGAACCGGTAATCAGGAAATTGCAACTAGCTACCACACAATGGGCCAACCTACCACTGACACTCTGGGGGAGGACCAATGTTATCAAGATGATATATTTACCCAAGTTTCTGTACATCCTCCTGAACTGCCCCATGTACATTGACAATAAGGTATTTTGTAGAATTGACGCTATAATCAGGCCTTTCTTGTGGTCAAATAAGGCCCCTAGGATTGCTCTGCACACCCTTACATTGCCTAAAGATATGGGCGGTCTGGCGCTCCCAAATCTGCAACAGTACTATGTGGCCTCACAGATCTCCTACCTTCATGCTTGGTTTAATCCAGACACGAATTGTCCACTATTGGTCCTTCAAGCTTTAGTGGCAGGATCCTGGGAATCCCTACGTAACGACCCATATAGGTTAGGGGCAAATATGCTAGATCAACCTCTCACTATAACTACCCCAATTAAAATATGGCAGCTGGTGATGAAACACATGGGGAAAAAGACAGCCTATATAAGCATTAAACAACCAATATGGGGTAATAATAGCCTATCCCACTTTCGGCATTTTCCAGATTTCTTATACTGGCCACAACACGGTATTAAATATCTGGAACAACTACAAGTGAACGATACCTTCCCCACTTTCATTCAATTACAACAAAATATGTCACCACCCCGACTTCTGCAATATCGGTATTTACAGTTAAGGAATGCCTTCAGGGAACAATTTGGCACATTATCTTTGCCCTCACACCCCAACAAAATTGAGGAGCAGGTATGGAATGCTTCCCCTACAAAAGTGGTATCCAGAATCTATAAGGCACTTATGGGTAGTCAGGACTCAAAATTTCCAACTCTATTTCTAAAGTGGCAGGCGGATGTACCTAATCTAACTGAAGACGACTGGGAAGAAGCTACTGAAGACCCATACTGTCATTTGGTTTCAGGGAGAGATAAACTTATTCAATGCAAACTCCTGCACAGAGTATATATTACACCTCAGAGATTACATCAAACAGGGAGAAGGGAAAATGATGCTTGTCATAGATGCAATCAGACCCCTGCTCACTGGATACATATGTGGTGGGATTGCCCACTTATTAAAAAGTTCTGGGATAAAATAGCTAGGTAAATGGTTTATGATCTGGGACTACCACCGACGACAGAACCACAGCAGGTATTACTGGATGCCACTGGTGATCTCCCAAATACAAGTAAGGGCACTCGTACTTTGATTAAAATTTTACACCATTATGGCAGGAAAACAATTCTTATGCACTGGATGGGTAGGCATAATCCCACCATGAAAAAGTGGAGGAGACATGTAAATATGGTACTTCCATTATATAAGCTTACATTTGAAAAAAGGGGCAACATGACTAAATTTACAAAGATTTGGGAGCCATGGTTAACACAGGAAGGATTAGATGTAGACTAATCTCATCATGAGAATTAGGGAAGAGTAATGGGAAACGGTACCCCCCCCCCTATGTTTTGTCTCCTATGTGCTTGTTATTACATACTGTGCTGTAATTTTAAGTACAATTTCACTGTTGATGTATGTGATTGTTTGTACGAAAATAATAAAAATTATTTTGAAAAAAAAAAGTGTGCAGAACTATAGGTTCCATGCAGGGTGCTGCCACTTTGCAGAGTGATTTGGAAAACTGGGCAGCAAACTGGAAAATGAGGCTCAATGTTTATAAATGCAAGGTTATGCACTTTGGCAAAAATAATATAAATGCAAGTTATACACTAAATGGCAATGTTAACTAAGAAGGATCTAGGGTTTTTTATAGATAACAAGTTGTCTTATTCTGGGCAGTGTCATTCTTTGCCCACTAAAGCAAATAATAAAAAAAAAAGTACTGTCTTGCATAAAAAAGTGCATTATCTCAAGGGATGAAAACATAATTATGCCTCTTTATAGGTCCCTGGTAAGGCCAAACCTGAAGTATGCAGTGCAGTTGTGGACTCCAGTCCTTAAAAGGGATATAAATGAGCTGGAGAGAGTGCAGAGACGTGCAACTAAACTGGTAAGAGGGGTGGAAGACTATGAGGGTAGCATTGTACCCATATTACTCCACACAACTACAAAAGCAGCATAACTCCTTTACAGCAGTCAAGCGGAAGCTGAGAGACTTGAACCTATCATATGCAATGCTTTACCCAGGAAAACTCAAAATAATGGATGTCAATAGATCACACTTCTTCATATCACCTGAGGAAGCCATGGAATGGATTGAATCCAGACCCAGACAAGGCCCTCGTGCTGGATCTAGAGACAATACTCTAAAGGGGGTTGGAACCTTGAGACGATATATGTATCACCCCTGACATAAAGCAATGTTCGGTGCTAAGTTGCTTACTGAGCCATATATGGGAACATAAAAATCAGTTCATGCATGATTGCTATACCCTAAATAATCAAGGGTTACTTTCTGAAAGCAAAAATTGTATGATGGGGACAGGACTGTCAGGAGGGAACATACCAGGAAATTGGGATGGAACTCAACACCACGACTTTATAATTTTCAATAACAATATCCAAAATTTTAAAACTCTATTGCAATTTTACTCTAGAGTGTATTACATGTACCAATTGTAAAGAGACTGGTACTTATTCCTCCTTCATTAGATTTAAGTATCGCCGCACCTTGCTTCCATCCAAAGCCAGTAATAGTGGTTCAAAAGAGATAGGTGTCGATACAAAACAGCGCAGAGGTACTGCTGCAAAAGTGCCTTTATTAACACGACATGTATCGAGCACCAAGTATACAAGTATACACTTGATAAAGAGCCTTGGTGCTCGAAACATGTCGTGTTAATAAAGGCACTTTTGCAGCAGTACCTCTGCGCTGTTTTGTATCGACACCTATCTCTTTTGAACCACTATTACATGTACCAATAACAATGATGACCCTCAAATAGATCATCTCTCTGGGTTTACCTCCCCCGTGCTCTCTTTCCTGGGGAGCCTTATTCTAGTTTCTCTCCCTTCTTCTTTACTAGGTCACGGAGCAATGCTCTTCCATAAAAGGTTATTACAGACTTCCTAGTTAGTGGCAACCACAATTCCCTGTTAATTCAGTTATGGGAACAAGGCCCACCTGGTTGGGGAGAGTTGGGCAGGGTTTGACGGGGTTTTGTATTACTTTGTATTATTAACTGTTTCTTCTTCTACCACACTCTCTTTTCTCCTTTCTAAACTTTCTCTTCCTAGACATGAAGCTAATGGACATGTGGTACTACAACCAAGCGGGGGCATCTGGATGTTACTCAGCAACTACCCATTTGGTAAGACAATTTCACAGATAACTTATTGGCCGACATCAAAATCATTTCATGGAATGTCAGAGGCTTAAACGATAAGATCAAAAGAGCCTTAGTCTTTAACTACCCGAAGACCTACAATCCACATATCCTATTACTACAAGAAACACATTTAACAGGACAAAAAGTCCTTGGTTTAAAAAAAACATGGGTCGCACATGCATACCATTCCACCTACTCCACCTACAGCAGAGGTACCGCAATACTCATCAGAAAAGGCCTTTCATTTCATCTAGAGGGACTGCGCACTGACAGATCTGGCAGATTTCAAATAATTCATGGCTTGATATCGGGTTTTCCCATCACAATAGTTAATCTGTATATTCCACCTCCATTTTCTGAAACCATTTTACACAACGTTTCTTTGGCTCTTTCACAGTTGCCCCCATCCCCCATATGCATAGCGGGAGACTTTACCACATATTTAGACCCATCCATGGATAAGCTTTCCCTCTCGCACGCCTCCCCCTCAAAACTGATGGGGGACGCCAATCTCCCCCTCGAGATTGGCTTCAGGCTTTTAAACTAACTGATGTCTGGCAGTGGAAGCATCCAAACGACAGAGAATTTACATGTTACTCGGCCTCACACCGCACATTGTCCCGCATAGATCTAATATTAGCCTTGGCTGATCTTGTCATGAACGTAAGAGAAGTTAAATTCCTCCCT
Organism: Xenopus laevis; assembly: GCF_017654675.1. Lineage (NCBI taxonomy): Eukaryota > Metazoa > Chordata > Amphibia > Anura > Pipidae > Xenopus > Xenopus laevis. The sequence goes on from NC_054379.1 coordinate 80,983,633, forward strand.
TGTGCAATATCAGATCATGCACCTGTCCATTTATCAATACAAATACACCCATCAACCCAGAGCCAACAATGGAGACTTTCTACAATATGGCTCAAAAACCAAACAATTTTTGAAGATTCTACTGTGGCTTTGCAGAACTACTGGGAAGTAAACTCAGGATTTGCAAACCCAAGCACTACCTGGGAGGCCGGCAAAGCAGTATTATGAGGGGCTTTTATAACATCTATTACTAAAGCTAGAAACATTACTAAAGATCAATTAGGTACTCTTGAACTCAGTACAACACAAGCTGAAGAAGATTTCACAGATAAACCTACCCTGCAAAACCATGGTACATTTGTCATGGCCCTTAGACAAGTAGAACTGCACAGGCTAAACCTAAAAAAAAACAGCTTCTATACTCCACTAGTAGAGCATTTACCCTGGGAGGCAAAAATGGCAAATCTCTGGCCTTTTTAGCCAAAACAATAGATCAATCTACAGCTATTCCCAAAATAGTTAATGCACAAGGTTTGGACATTTTGGCTCCCTCGGAAATAGCAGAAGAATTCAAATCATACTATGCGGACTTATATACATCCAAAGCTCTATACACTAACTATGCACTAACTGCACACCTATCTAAATGAGATCACCCTCCCTCACCTATCCCAACATCAGTCCAAATAGCTAGACAACCAAATTTCACAAGTAGAAATAGCAAAGGCGATAATGGCTATGTCTCCAGGGAAGTCCTTAGGTCCTGATGGAAACAGAATTGAATGGTACAGACTTCACATAAAACAGCTAGTCCCTAAACTCCTAGACACATTCATGTATGCATATGAAAATTTCTCACTTCCCGCCTTCATTCTCAGAAGCAACAATTATAGTGTTACCCAAACCAGGTAGAGATAACACTAGCTGTGCATCCTATAGACCAATATCACTTTTAAATTCTGAAATCAGAATATTCGCAAAAATTTTAGCAAGACAATTAATTAAAATTATAACTTCACTGGTACATGAAGACCAATCTGATTTCATTCCCTCTCCAAATCAACAGCAATCAACATATGCAGGCTATATTTTAACCTACAAGCACCGTGTGACAATGGGGAAACATGGGTAGTGGTATCTCTAGACACAGCCAAAGTGTTCGATTCCATCAAATGGCCATTTCTAGTACTAACAAGAATAGGAATTGCCCCAGGTTTTATTAAATGGGTTTGCCTAATGTGCAGTAAACGCACAGCCAGACTTGAAATAAACAATGTTCTATCCACTCCCCTCAACCTAACTAGAGGAACCAGACAGGGCTGCCCTCTCTCCCCCTTACTATTTGCATTGGCAATATAGCCCATGGCCATTGTAATTAGACAAAATCCCCAAATTCAGGACCTACTATACAAAGGATTAGAGGAAAAAATCTCCTTATATGCAGATGACACTCTACTATACTTAGCAAACCCAGCGGACTCATTGAGAATTGACACAATCTCTTACTTTGGGAAATTTTCTGGCCTACAAATCAACTGGGATAAATCTCAAATATTTCCACTTACCACACAAGCGCTACAGACAATAAACCCTACAATTACCATTAAAACAGTTGATACATTCAAGTATATAGGAATTCTAATACATAAGATCCAACCAAATTTATTTCTCTTAATATACAACCACTTATACAACTTATGAAAAGTACACTTACAAAATAGCCCACTTTACCTTTAACCCAAATTTGCAGAATTAATATATGTAAAATGGTATTTCTTCCAAGATTTTTGTACTTCTTCACCAATTCTCCCTGCTATATACCAAAATCAATTCTGCAAATAATAGACTGCACACAAGCGGAATTTGTGTGGGCCCATAAAACTCCTACAGTAACTAGAATGACACTGCATGCCCCGACAACGCAACTAGGCTTAGCAATGGCCAACTTCGAATCATACTACCTAGCAACACAAGCAATCATGCCTCCAACTGAAAAACCATGGACACTGAAAACCAAGCTTCTCTGTTGGAAGCCCTATACTTCGGCTCCATTGAATCACTACATCATGCTCTATGTTATGCCTAAAAAATCCTTACAAATCTTAATCCCATTATTAGAGGCCACCAAGAAATCATGGGACATTCTGTACATAAAGACATTGTAACGAACTTAGATGGTGGTATAGGGGGAAGACGACAGGGACGCCTGTCGCTCCCTCGGCGGGGACGCCCGCCTCGACGAGCGGCTTCCGTTAGGCCGCAGGCGCCGGCATCTTAGGGCGCGCGCGGCGCGCTCTGGGGTTTCTTAAAGGCGCAGGCGCGCTGACGTTGTGACGTCAGCGCGCAAGGGCGCACAATTCAAAAACTATTTAAAGCCCATTAGGGCTGTGGGACCTTGCCCGTGATAGGATTTAGTTCCTGGTGCTTCTGAGCTTTGTGCTATATTCTGAACCTGTTTGATTCCTGTTTTTGACCCCTGCCTGGCTATTTGACTATTCTGACTTCTGGATTCTGACCCTTGCCTGATTATTGACTACCGCTTCTGATTAACCCTCTGATTGACTCCCTGGTTTGACCTTTGCCTGTCTGATAACGTTTGTTCTCTGCCTGCCTCGACCCGGCCTGATCTGACTACTCTTTTGCCTAACGCCTTGTACTGCGATCTTCTGTCCAAAGACTTTGCTTTACTGTCGTGCCCCTCTGCCTATCCAGAACCCTCATTTTGCACCTCTCGTTTAAGTCCAGGTGGCATCCAAGTAAGCCAAGGGCTCCTCCCGAGGCCCAAAGGCGGTCACACTACTGGTGAAGCACGAGCCGAGACCAGGGTGCCTGGTGTTTGTTCTGGTGTTGGGTGCCCACCGTGACATTATCAAGGGCCCAAGATGGACGAAGAAGGTCGAGCTGCCGCTGCTCCTTCCACCACTGAAGCGCTACTTACCACTCTGTTACAGCGCCTGGAAGAACATGAGCAGAGGCAAGATTACCTGATGCAAGGTTTCCACAATTTGACCTGTCGACTGGATGCTTCGGTTCAGTCTCCAACTCCAGTAGTCACCCCTCCTGTGGCCACTCCTGTGGGTTCTCCTGCTCTGTTGGGTAATGTATCCAAAACCCATGAACCCAAAATTGTGTTTCCTGATAAATTCAATGGGGACAGGTCAAAATTTTTCGTGTTCCAAGAGGCATGTAAATTATACCTCAGCTTTTTCCCCCATTCATTCACTACTGGCGAGGAAAAAGTGAGGTTCGTAATAACCCTATTACAGGGTGATCCCCAAGTTTGGGCTCTCAGATTGCCCCTCTCAGATCCTGCCCGTTTTTCCCTTGATTCATTTTTTAAAACCATGGCTGTACTTTACGATGACCCTGATCGTGCATCTTCTGCCGACTCCGCGATTCGTAAATTGCGCCAGGGGAAACGGGATGCGGAGGTGTATTGCACCGAGTTCCGCAGGTGGGCAGTGGAGACTGGGTGGAACGACATTGCGCTTCGTAGTCAGTTCCGTATTGGGCTGTCTGATCCTGTCAAAGATAGCTTGGTAAATTATCCTTTGGCCTCCAACCTGGATGATCTCATGTCACTTGCCATCCAGGTAGATAGGAGGCAGAGGGAAAGAAGGGGTGAAAGGGGTTCTCCTATGCATTCTGGGTTTACCAATGTTAAGTATAACTTTCCTAATATGGTGTCCAATGTTAAGCTCTCTAACCCCTCCATGGTTCAACCTCAGGAGGAACCTATGCAATTGGGCATATCCCATCTAACCCCTGAGGAAAAAGCCCGCAGGCGTTCCCTTGGTCTTTGCATTTACTGTGGGGAAAAGGGTCATTTTCTGAATTTTTGTCCTAAGAGGCCGGGAAACTTCCAAGCCTAAATGGAGAAGGGGAGCTCCATTTGGGTGCAGAAGTTTCCTCTCCCCAGTCTACCTCTAGGATTTTGATACCTGTTAAACTCACCTGGCCTACGGGTTCTGTCAGGGTGTCCGCTTTTGTGGATTCAGGGGCGGAGAGAAATTTTCTGGATGCCACCTTTGCGGCAAAATTTGGTATTCCCTTAATCCCCCTAATTCCTCCTATGAGGATTTTGGCTGTTGATAAAAAACCTTTAGGTTCAGGCCTGGTAACTAAAAAGTCTGTGTCCCTTTCCATGTGCTCTGATAATCATCACAGTGAGAGGTTAGCCCTTTTTATCATTGAGAGTGCATCTGCTCCTCTTATTTTGGGGTTACCTTGGCTCCAGACCCATAATCCTCATATTGACTGGGTATCGGGGAAGATTCTGCAATGGGGTCTTAAATGTGGTGGTTCATGTATTCCTCAGGTGGTGGCAACCACTTCTTTAGAAGGTTTACCTGCAGCATATGCTGAATATGCTGACGTGTTTTCTAAAAAAGCTGCAGAAACCCTACCTCCACACAGGCAGTATGATTGCTCTATAGATCTAATTCCTGGGTCTATTCCCCCTCGGGGTAGAACATACCCTCTTTCCTTGCCGGAGGCCCAGGCAATGAAAGAGTATATTAAGGACAACCTTGAAAGAGGGTTCATTAGGCCTTCCAGTTCCCCTGCAGGGGCAGGCTTTTTCTTTGTTGGAAAGAAAGATGGTGGTCTACGCCCCTGTATAGATTATAGGGGTCTCAATAAGATCACCATAAAGAACCGCTATCCCCTCCCGTTAATTTCTGAATTGTTTGACCAGGTTAAGGGTGCTAAAATCTATTCTAAGCTAGATCTTAGGGGCGCCTATAATCTCATACATATTAGGGAGGGGGATGAGTGGAAAACTGCATTTAACACCAGGGACGGCCACTACGAATATCTTGTAATGCCCTTTGGTCTCTGTAACGCACCCGCCGTGTTCCAAGAATTTGTCAACGACATATTTCGGGACCTGCTGGGGATATTCGTAGTGGTCTATCTTGACGATATCTTGATTTTCTCCTCTAATTTGGGTGAACATAGAAATCATGTTCATCAAGTCTTGTGCAGACTCAGGGAGAATAATCTTTATGCCAAACTGGAAAAGTGTATCTTTGAGGTTACTTCCGTTCAGTTTTTAGGGTTTAATATTTCCAGCAAGGGTCTTGAAATGGATCCAGGCAAGGTGAGAGCTGTACTGGATTGGACCCAACCCCAATCATTACGTGCTACCCAAAGGTTCCTGGGGTTTGCAAATTACTATCGTCAGTTTATTAAAAATTTTTCCTTAATTGTGGCCCCCATTACTGATTTGACTAAGAAGGTTGCGGACCCCAGCATCTGGCCTCCTGAACTGGTACAAGCTTTTGACTTCCTCAAGAAGGAATTCAGTTCTGCCCCCATTCTTCGACACCCCGACACTGCGCTTCCTTTTATTGTGGAGGTTGACGCCTCTGAGATAGGAGCTGGGGCAGTCCTTTCTCAAAGGCACCCGACTACCAACAAGTTACATCCCTGTGCTTTCTTCTCCAGGAAGTTTTCACCCGCAGAGGTGAATTATGATATAGGTAACAGGGAATTGTTGGCAGTCAAATGGGCCTTTGAGGAATGGCGGCATCTTCTAGAAGGTGCTAAACATTTGGTGACGGTCTATACCGACCATAAAAATTAACTGTATATTGAATCAGCTAAACGCCAAAATCCAAGGCAAGCCCGGTGGGCTTTATTCTTCTCTAGATTCAACTTTTCGTTAACTTTTCGGCCTGGTTCCAAAAATACCAAGGCGGATGCACTCTCTAGGAGTTTTGAATCCTTTTCCTCTGACTCTAGTGAGTGCACTCCCATCATTCCCAGGGAAATAATTGTTGCGACCTTGGAGTCTGACCTCTCTTCCTTGTTGTCCCCTTTACAGTCATCCGCTCCTGCTGATACCCCATCTGGTAAATGGTTTGTTCCTGAGGAGCTTAGGGAACAAGTGTTAAGAGAGGTTCATGATTCTAAAGTGGCAGGTCATCCAGGTATTGCAAAAACCATTTCTCTTTTATCCCGTCATGTCTGGTGGTCTTCCTTCAAACAGGATACTAAAACATTTGTCAATTCCTGTCCAGTCTGCCAAAGGTCTAAGTCATCTCATCATCTGTCCCAGGGTCTATTAAACCCCTTACCCGTCCCAGAGAAACCATGGTCTCACATTTCCATGGATTTTATTGTGGAGTTGCCTCCTTCTCAGGGTAAGACAGTGATTTGGGTGGTGGTCGATAGGTTCAGTAAAATGGCTCATTTTATACCTCTTCCACATCTCCCTTCTGCTAAAACCCTGTCTGACTTATTCGTTACTCATATTTTTAAGTTCCATGGTTTCCTGAAAATATTGTTTCTGACAGGGGGGTTCAGTTTGTTTCAAGATTTTGGCGTGCTTTCTGTTCCTTGGTGGGTACTGAATTATCTTTTTCCTCTGCCTATCACCCCCAAACTAACGGTCAAACCGAAAGGGTGAACCAGTCCCTTGAGCAGTATCTCAGATGCTATGTGTCCGATAACCAGTCCACATGGTCCGAACTGCTACCCTGGGCAGAATTTGCATACAATAATGCTACCCATTCCTCCTCAGGAGAGTCTCCTTTCTTTGTTGTCTATGGTTTGCACCCCAAAGCATTTCTTTTTCTGACTCTAATTCCCCTGTACCCTCAATTCTTCTGTCCTGAAATTTTCCGAAATTTGGTCTCAAGTTCATAATTCTTTATCTGCAGCTTCCCTAGCTCAGAAAAGGGCTGCTGACAAATCCCGTAGGGAAGCACCCCAGTACAAGGTGGGAGATTTAGTATGGTTGTCGACAAAGAATATCAAATTGAAGGTTCCCTCTCCTAAACTAGGTCCTAGATTCATTGGTCCATATCCCATCATTACAGTAATTAATCCATCCTCTGTCCGTCTTCAGTTACCTCCTAATTTCAAAATTTCTAATTCCTTCCATGTCTCTCTTTTGAAGCTGCCAATAATTCTCGTCACCTGTCTGTTCCTCCCCCAGTGTTGGTTGAAGGTCAGCCTGAGTATGAGATCCAGGAGTTCCTCGACTCCCGCCTCGTGAGGGGTAAGTTACAATATCTTACCAGGTGGAAGGGCTTCGGTCCTGAGGAGAACTCTTGGGTCTCAGTTGATGACATCAAGGCTGACCGCCTCAGGAAACAATACCATGCTAGGTTTCCCGGTAAGCCTGGGGGTCCAGTGGCCCAACCTAGAGAGGGGGGTAATGTAACGAACTTACCTGGTGGTCTAGGGGGGAGACGACAGGGACGCCTGTAGCTCCCTCGGCGGGGACGCCCGCCTCGACGAGCGGCTTCCGTTAGGCCGCAGGCGCCAGCATCTTAGGGTGCGCGCGGCGCGCTCTGGGGTTTCTTAAAGGCGCAGGCGCGCTGACGTTGTGACGTCAGCGCGCAAGGGCATGCAATTCAAAAACTATTTAAAGCCCATTAGGGCTGTGGGACCTTGCCCATGATAGGATTTAGTTCCTGGTGCTTCTGAGCTTTGTGCTATATTCTGAACCTGTTTGATTCCTGTTTTTGACCCCTGCCTGGCTATTTGACTATTCTGACTTCTGGATTCTGACCCTTGCCTGATTATTGACTACCGCTTCTGATTAACCCTCTGATTGACTCCCTGGTTTGACCTTTGCCTGTCTGATAACGTTTGTTTTCTGCCTGCCTCGACCCGGCCTGATCTGACTACTCTTTTGCCTAACGCCTTGTACTGCGATCTTCTGTCCAAAGACTTTGCTTTACTGTCGTGCCCCTCTGCCTATCCAGAACCCTCATCTTGCACCTCTCGTTTAAGTCCAGGTGGCATCCCAGTAAGCCGAGGGCTCCTCCCGAGGCCCAAAGGCGGTCACACTACTGGTGAAGCACGAGCCGAGACCAGGGTGCCTGGTGTTTGTTCTGGTGTTGGGTGCCTACCGTGACAGACATAAAGACAACTCCCTCTCAACAGATATGCCCTTATGGCATAATGCTTCATTAAGCAACTTTGACAAATTTGTAGGGGGGAGGGGGGACTTCTGGGCAAGAGCAGGAGTAAAGCAACTTCAACATATAACACAAGCGAGTATTTTTAAAACACTAGAGCAGTTCCAACAAACCCCAGAACCCTCAGATCTATCAGTGTATAGCTACAAGCAAATGCAACATGGATTCCACTATCAATTTCATACTACTCCACCCAAAATACAACAAACAACTGTAGAAACTATGATACACTCACCAGGGAAACATAAGCTAGTAGGGTCAAGGGTCAAACTTAAGTGGGAAGGTAAGTGGAGTTCACTTAGAACCCGATGATTGGGAAGAGATGGAGGAAAGCCTTTATCTCCCTCTAATCAGCACAAGAGACAGGCTCATTCAATTTAAAATTGTACACCAAACGTACTTGACACCAAAAAAACGACATCTAATGGGTTGCCTAGAGCATTCCAGATGTCCTCGCTGCAACTTACCAGATGCGGATTTCATACATCTCATATGGTATTGTCCAGATATACAGAAATTTTGGAAAAAAGTAATGCAGTTTTTAGCCGACAAATTTACTCTACCGCAAGTATTGAGCCCAACTACCTGCCTACTAGGTGTAAGAGATGCTCTGGTACCTAGAACCCACTCCAGATTATTGATGAGAGTACTTTTGTTCTACGTCAGGAAAACGGTAGCCCTACACTGGATTGGACCAACACCTCCTATGCTTAAAAAATGGATTAAATTCATAAATTCTCAGCTGGAACTGTAAAAGTTAACTTATATTGCCAGAGGCTGCCCACAGAAATTCGAAAAAATATGGACTCCTTCGCTGGATTCGCCCACAACAACGGTCCAATAAGTCTATTTGAGAAAAGTCCATTATATCTTCTCCATGTCTACCTTTCTTCTTCCTTCCTTCTATATTTCCTTCTATCTTGTTGTTAATGAAACCTTAATAAAAAAGTTACTATTATTATAAATTATGATGGTAGTCAAGGTTGGGGTTGACTGTCAAGGTTGGGGTTGTTTTCTCTGGAAAAAAAGGCGCTTGCGAGGGGACATGATTACACTTTACAAGTACATTGGAGGACATTATAGACAAATAGCATCAGACCTTTGTACCCATAAAGAGGATCAACGCACCAGAGGCCACCCCTACAGACTAAAAGAAAAGAACTTTGTGGGTATATATATAATTTATGTGAAGATATGGAGGGATGTGTGTATGGATGCTGGGTTTTCATTTGGAGAAGTTGAACTTGATGGACTTTGGGGCAAATTCACTAAACGACGAAGCGCCTAATGCTAGCGTGAATGCTCCAGCGTAGCGCATATACAATTAATTCACCGATTCACTAACGGACGCTGGCGTAAATTTGCTAGTGTTACTTCGCACCCTTACACCTGGCGAATTTGCGCAACGGATGTAACTATGCAAATTCACTGACACGCAAATTATTCTGAACGCTACCTTTTACGCCAGACTTCCTTCGCCACCTCAGACCAGGCAAAGTTCAATAGAGTAAATAGTGATTGCTTCAAAAAAAGTTAGAAAATTTTCTAAGTCCCAAAAAATGCTGGCGTTTTTTCTTTTTTTATGGGTGATAGGCTGAAAAAGATCGAAAAATTTTTTGGGGCTACCCTCCTTCCCCCCTACATTTCCTAACTCATGGGACCGTAACTATACAGTGGGCACATGTGTAGGGCAAAATAAACATTTTATTTGCTGTTTTGAAGGTTTCCCAGGCTTGTGTAGTGCTAGCTACATATACCTCCTTTGTAACTTCAATTTGGCGCCGTATGCAAATTAAGCATCGCTAGCGTAACTTTGCTTTGCTTGGCGAATTAACGCTAGCGCAACGTCGCAACCTTACACTTCCCCTGAGCGCAACTTTGGATTTTAGTGAATTTGCGTAGCGCTGGCGAAAATACACCTGGCGAAGTGTGGCAAAGCGCGGCGAAGCATGGCAAAGCGGACGCTGGCGCAACAACGAATCTTAGTAAATGTCCCACTTTGTCTTTTTTCAACACAATTTAACTATGTAATTATGTAACTTAAGGTATGAGTATTAAGGTATGACTGAAGGTATTAAGATCCTAATTACGGAATGATCGAGAAAACCCCAAGTCCCGAGCATTCTGTATAACAGGTTCCAGATTTTACAGGGAACACATGGGATATGGAAAAAAGGGGAAAATATCCAGTAGTTATAAAGACTTGTGAGCGGTAAGGTACACTTACCAATATCAACAGGGGGTCCAGGTGCTCAAGCCCTAGACCTTCAGCCCGTGGAGGCAACATAAGACATTCAAATTGCAGTGGTAGGCTGGCACAAAAACTGGACTTCACTCCAAAAGTAGATGAAAATAAAAAAAGTTTTATTGTACAAAAAGAATCACCTCAGAGGGTGGCCTTACGCGTTTCGTGCCTTCTGGGCACTTAGTCATAGCCTCCAGACCTGTATATGGTTTGAAAGGGGAATCCCATAATAATAGTATGAATATGTATTTCTGTTTAACCTGCTTCTCTAAATTGCCTCGAAATAGGAAATAGGCACTTAGCACTCTGTCCAGCCATAGGGCTAGATTATTTTAACTGTTCTAAAAAGGTTGGTCCATTACAAATATCAAGACTTTTTATAAGTTAAAATTGCCTTAATTTTTGACTGGCCTTGGCCTATTGTTTCAGCTTCCTGGCTTTCCGATGGGCTCAGGATTATAACTCATAGCACATGGCAACTTTCCATTCCTTCCGGTTTTGTTTTATCCGCAAAAATAATCTCTAGATCTCAGGCATAATACAAACTGACGTTATTGATTAATAGCCATCCCAAATAGTAGATAATAGAAATTAGTATCAGAGGTGAATTATGTGCTTCAGAATTGTCCCAGATGACATATACTACATATTTACTTGAATTGAAGTGATTACTTCTATACACAAGCTTATACTGTACGTCAACAAGTATGTCAAGGCACCAAAAAGGCAATAGAACACAGAACAGCCAGATATTCATGTGCGCAAGCAGCAACCCATTTTCATCAATCCCCTCAGAATATACTGACACACTTAAGAGTTCAATTGGCACAGCTAAAGTGTTGAGTTAATCTGCACTGTGCTAATGAAAAGGGCAATTTGTTCTACAGAGCCTGGGTACTACGCCAATGCTGAAAATCCCAGCAGGTCAAGATCACTTCATAAATTACTTTTCCTTGGCTCTTTTCTGTATGCTGAATTGCCAGTTGTTCAAACAAATGTGTTGTTACACTGCACAATTCATGCGAGTGGGTAGGATCCAGTGGGTAGCAAGATTAATTGTAGGAAACTGAAAACAATCAAGAAAATGGAATCAAAATGTCAAACTCAGTTATTGGTGGCCAACTAACTGTGACCCAGTAACTTACTTCAATATATTAACAATACCATAAACCAGGTTAAATGTATTATTAATAGAAATCATTTACAGAACTCTGCACCCAAAAGCTGTCTAAGCAGTGGGAAAGAAAGATAAACTACCAGCTCCCCAATGTGTTAAGCTCTTTGACATTGATCCATCCATCTTGGAAATTACTCATATTGTATTCTCCATAATCCTTTTGGTAACACTACAGTTGGGCCCATGTTTTTAATGGAAAATGAAGACATGCAATTTAGAAATAACCCCAACTGTACCAATTTAGGTGGGACATTCCAGAATCATTGAAATTCAATGAAAACCATTCCTACAAGTGCCACGTTGGTTATCTATTTGTTATCTAGCATATTGAGATTAATATGTAACTTTTACTTGCCCAAAATCTTCAGAGGAGCATATATAGTGCTGTATATATGTGTCTATTGAAATTGGTGACAATTTTATGAAACCATAAAGAGACCAAGAGGAAACAGCGCAAACTACATTCTTCATCAGTAGAAATATAAATTGGAAAATGTTTTATTGTGCTTTGTTGAAAACCTACTTCTGTGTGTTGGCTAGACTTCAGCTGCCATCATGCTTTCAGCTTTGATAATATTCCAGAAAATGCTTCCAGTTGAGTTCCAGCACATTTGGTGGGGACAAACTGCTATGGAAGTTTAAAGGGGTTGTTCACCTTTAAATTAACTTCTAGTATGATGTAGAGAGTGGTATTCTGAGACAATCTGCAATTGGTTTCTATTTTTTATTATTTCTGTTTTTGTTTTTGAGTTATTTAGCTTTTTATTCAGCAGTTCTCCAGTTTGCAATTTTAGCAGTTCAAATTACCCTAGCAACCATGCTTTGATTTGAATAAGAGACTGCAATATGAACAGGAGAGGGCCTGAATAGAAAGATGAGTAGTAAAAAGTAACAATAACAATACATTTGTAGCATTGCAGAGCATTCATTTTTTAGATGGGCTCAGTGATCCCTGTTTGAAAGCTGGAAAGAGTCTGAAGAAGAAGTCAAATAATTCAAGAACTATAAAAAAAAAAGAAAAAATGAAGGCCAATTGAAAAGTTGCTTAGAATTAACCTACAACATTCTTAAAGTTAACTTAAAGTTGAACCACCCCTTTAATGTAACCTTTTTAACAAATGAAGGGCAATATAATCAGATTTTTAAACATATTCTTCTATAGTTTTGCATTTTCTGAGTTTAGGGAGTTACATTATTTATATATTGTACCATAGTTGTATAGTAGTTGTACTAGTAGTTGTTGTAACAATCCTTTGTTGTGACTCTGCCCCAGGAAACCTTCTGCGAAAATGTATTTGTCTTTTAATAACTCATAAAAAAATTAGTGTAATTACCCCAAATAACAAAAGTGGTATGTTAAAAATATGAACTTTAACTAACAGGTGGAATAGGGTGGTACTCCCATGGCTCCAAGGTCATTGAATTCCATTTGTGGATGGTGGGGGAATTTCCCTAGTGAATGTATAGTATAGTGAATGTATAGGCTAGGCAAAGTCGGTAAGAGTAAATGTGAACATAGACAGAGATTGTGTGCAATGATCTAACTCTTGCTACCATTGCTCTTGATATAGAGGTAGCAATTCCATACCCTATGATGTCTATTTTTAATATAAACATTTTTAGTATGGCTGTTTTATTTGGTTTTAGATTTGGGTGATGCAGGCATGATAGCTGTCTAATTTTTACACAAATTCTAAAGGTGCAAGAAGGGGTGCCTACATGTGTTTTTCCCCTAAAAACTCCCCAACTGCAAAGTATTTTAATAATCATATTTAATAATATGATAATAATCAAAAGCAGTTTTTTTTCAGTTGAAACTCTATGATTAGTAACTATCATGAATTATTATATATATATATATATATATATATATATATATATATATATATACACACTATAGTTTTGCGCTACATTTTTCTACTTCCTTCTTTACCTCTGCACATGTCCCGCCTTAATTTCTACTATGCATTTTTTTCTCTGCTAATGGTACCCTAACTGTCCATTAATTCTCCAGTATAAGGAAAGAAGGTGGTCATGCAAAGGAAATATTGAATCTAAATTGACTCAATCACAATGGTGTTTTCAGGGCCGCCATCAGGGGGGCACAGGGGGGACAGTCGTCTCAGACCCGAAGCAGCCCCTGGTTTAAGGGGGTCCTGGCCGTGCCACACTTTTCTGATTAGCTGTGCCACCTTTACCCAATTCAATAGGGCCCTTACTTTGGTGGTCAGCGGCTAATCCAATTGGCTGCGTCCCGTGCGTACATGTGATGTCAGAAAGGACGGGCCCAGCCCTATATAAGAGGGCCCAGACAGCAACAGCAGCCATGAGATAGACACGAGCAACACAGACAGTCGTAGAGAAGCCACGTTACCCGCCCAGCACTGACAACTCCACATCACCGGAAGCTGCTCTCTTCCCACCAATTGCAAGTGAAAACGTCTCCCAGCTGAACGCGCCTCCAACAACCAATCGCTCACTGACAGCTCCGGGCATCACTTACTCATGTGACCTGTGCTGTAAGGGCAACTGCTGCCATGACTGATAAGGGCAGAACTGTTGCTGTGTAAGGCTCAGAACTTGGCTGACACTTTCCATAGCTTTATCCTATATTAAAAAGAAGCCGAATGCTACAGCTGTATTTATAGTTCTGATCCGTTATTACAGGGACGGTCTGTTAGACTCTTGTCCTCTGTGCCCCAGTTTTACTCCTCCAGCACCTTCAACTCCCACTTCTACTTTATCTGCTTGTTACTTGGAACTATACAGGGAACTCTGAGTATCACTCATGTATTATAAGGGATAATGTACCCCCTACTGTAAATGATAAGGATATTAGAAGTCACTGAGGGGTTCTGTGACCATAAAAAGACACAAGGCTGCAGGCCGAGTTATACAGGGAACTCTGAGTATCTTTGTACTGATGGGTGGGGGTGGGCGTGGCAAGGGGAACCCCAGAAAATTTTGTTGTGAGGGGCCCCGTGATTTCTGATAGCAGCCCTGGGTGTTTTACCCTAACTCTATCTATAACTGACATCATGCACTGTCTGTCCTGCATACTGCTAGTCTAGTTTGCCAAATATTCTCTTACACATGCAGCCAACTTCCTTGATTTCTCAGCATACATTTATCATTTGCTTTTTCTGTCTCCATAATGATAGCATTAAAACCTTTTTTTCGAGATAGATGATGCCACTTACAGTCAAAATCTAGTATGCTGCATCATTTCAGTTCTTGCTCTTGGTTCTGACTCATAAAACAATGTAGCAGAAGCAATTTCTCCCATAGGTGTATTCAGTGTTGGACTGGGGGGGGGTCTGGGGGCCAACCAACCAGAGCCGCTGCCTCCAGGGCCTCCACACACCACCCGGGCCCTCCACCCAAGCTACATAGTCCCCTCCAGCCCACCCAGCCGCAAAGTTTCCTCCAGTCCCCTGCCCTAGTTGCAACCCCCCCTGCGGCCATCCAACCAGGGAGTAATGGAGTACCTTTTCTCTTCCAGGGCAGCGGTGATAGTTCCATGCAGGGAGCCAGGTTAGGGCCTATGGGGCTCACGAGAACCGGAGCTCCCCGGGTTTCATCCCGTTGGCCCAGTCCGACCTTGGGTGTGTTAATCTGCTGTCTTCTGCCACATTGCTTCAGAAGTCAGAGCCAGAGATGCAGAGAATATAAACAGTGAGACAGATACTTCTTTTAATAGCAATTACATTTACAAATAATTAAAAATAATTGAAATTCCTTCAATTAAATGGAAAGCTGCTTAGAATTACAGTTTCCTTCATTATGTAATAAAAAAATCTTTAAAAAAAAAGCATGTTCACTGCACTGCTAGCTCTCTATTGTATGTTATTCTCTCACCACTGAGTCAGAGACTAGTTTAAGATTCAGCAGTCTAGTCTATTTATGTAACTATAAAAGAAAATATAACTCTCAATAATCACCAATATATTCTTGGGAACAACATGCAGAAAATTACATTTAAAAGCACAGAACAGCACACTGGCTAAAAAAAAGTTCCAAGATTTACAGTAAACAATCATTATTGCTTTGGAGAAAATTAAAATTGCTAACATTATAAAGTGATTTTCTGAGCAACTGTGAATCTCATGCTGTTTTGGTGACATTAAAATCATTATAACTAATTTGCTGCTGTTGCTACACAGGCAAGGCCATTGGCCAATATTTTTGGTGCAAAAAAACAGAGCAATCAGCTGTGCAATTGCAGTACCTATATAAAGGAATGCCAATGCAGTTCTCAAATATTTTAAACATAAGTGGGTAATAACAGTAGTTCAGTTTTGTATTCTAACCAGTTGAGAAGCAATAGAATGTTATTCTTCAAAACAGGGGACACACTGTTGAGAAAATAGATTTAGAAAAAGAAACCCCACCAAATAGCTATTCCTATATCACTACCAAGTTAATTAAATTGTTGCACAATTAATTAAAAACCAAGTCGTTCATAACTGGAATTATTAATAAAGAAATAAAGGCTGTGCATTTATTGGATAAAGTGCTAGTGCAATATGTGTTTCGCCTTGACAAAGCTCTTAAGCGAAATGCGCATTGGCGTTCTTTGAATTTTGATTTAAAATTTGTTCTCCTGATAACAGTTAGATTACATTACAACTCCACCATCTATTTTTTCCAATTTCTATGAATTATTCTATTTTATGGATTCTGATCACATGACCTTTTAACCCACACCCAAATAGTTAAATCAATTACCAAGTCCTTTTTCACAATATTTATTGCACTGCACTTTATTGAAAATATTAATTTGAAAACCAATTTTTAAACACTGATTGATCATCCTAGCTTGGTTAAATTATTAACTAATGAATTTATGTATGTATTGAGTTAATTTATGGATGAATTGGTGGAGTGATAGAAATTTCAAGCTATATAGAAATTAATTAATTATATTAATTACTATAAGCTACTGAGGCTGATTTATCTCCCAACACATATTGCACTAGCACTTTATTCAATAAATGCACAGCACTTTATCTCTTTATTAATAATTCCAGTTATGAACTACTTATTACTTATTAACTCGGTAGTGATATAGGAATATCTATTTGGTGGGGTTTCTTTTTCTAAACCTATTTTCTCAATCATTTATAACATCTGACCATGTCAGACTTCTACCTATAGCTAAGGTTAAAAAAGGTTTATATATATATATATATATATATATTATATATATATATATATATATATATATAAAAGGGTATCCAAATTTTTGCTTGTATCAGGGGACACACTGTTATCCTCCTGTTTTTGTAATTGGTACTAGTTGTGCTATCCAAATCAAAATGCTGAGTTGCTTGCTGTTCCAGAACAAAAATGCAGAAGAGATGTGTATTGCATCCCATCTGGAGACATTTGGCATTTATATTACCTTAAGCTGTTTGAAGAGGGATCATAAATGAGCCATGAGAATCTATTCGTTGAGATGAAGGCTGTGTCAACTTGTTTGATTTCTCTGGTACATTTAAGATGATTGCTCCTGTATGCTCCATCTGCTGTATGTAAAGTTAATAATTTCAAATATGTTTCAAAGCTCTCAAGGCTTCAATTTTAAGTGACTGTTGATTTTTAAACACCTGCAAAGTTGGTAGGATTTGTATATGTATGTCATGTTTATTCCTCCAAGAGGTGCAGTATTTTCATGTATTTACAATAAGTACTGGGGTTTTTAATAAACAACTTTTCTATTGTTATCCCACAATTTGTAACATACAAATATATATCATATGAAAAAGTTTGGGAACCCCTCTTAATTCTTTGCAGTTTTGTTTATCATTGGCTGAGCTTTCAAAGTAGCAACTTCCTTTTAATGTATAACATGCCTTATGGAAACAGTAGTATTTCAGCAGTGACATAAAGTTTAATGGATTAGCAGAAAATATGCAATATGCATCATAACAAAATTAGACAGGTGCATACATTTGGGCACCCTAACAGAGATATTACATCAATACTTAGTTGAGCCTCCTTTTGCAAATGTAACAGCCTCTAGATGCCTCCTATATGATGAGTGTCTGGATTCTGGGTGGAGGTATTTTTGACCATTCACCATACAAAATCTCTCCAGTTGTTAAATTTGATGGCTGCCGAGCATCAACAGCCTGCTTCAAATCATCCCATAGATTTTCGATGATATTCAAGTCGGGGGACTGTAACGGCCATTCCAGTATATTGTACTTATCCCTCTGCATAAATGTCTTTGTAGATTTCGAAGTGTGTTTAGGGTCATTGTCTTGTTGGAATATCCAACCCCTGCGTAACTTCAACTTTGTGACTGATGCTTGAACATTATCCTGAAGAATTTGTTGATATTGGGTTGAATTCATCCGACTTTAACAAGAGTCCCAGTCCCTGAACTAGCCACACAGCCCCACAGCATGATGGAACCTCCACCAAATTTGACAGTAGGTAGCAGGTGTTTTTCTTGGAATGCGGTGTTCTTCTTCCGCCAGGCAAAGCGCTTTTTGTTATGACCAAATAACTACATTTTTTGTCTCATAAGTCCAAAGCACTTTGTTCCAAAATGACTATGGCTTGTCTAAATGAGCTTTTGCATACAACAAGCGACTCTTTCTCATCACCCTGCCATACAGATGTTCTTTGTGCAAATTGTGCTGAATTGTAGGATGATGTACAGATACACCATCTGCAGCAAGATGTTCTTGCTGCAGATGGGGATCTTTGGGTTGTCTGTAACCACTCTCACAATCCTCCGCATATGCCGCTCCTGTATTTTTCCTGCCAGACCTGGGTTTTACAGCAACTGTGCCTGTGATCTTCCATTTCCTGATTACATTCCTTACAGTTGAAACTGACAGTTTAAACCTCTGATATAGCTTTTTGTAGCCTTCCCCTAAACCATGATACTGAACAATCTTTGTTTTCAGATCTTTTGAGAGTTGCTTTGAGGATCCCATGCTATCACTCTTCAGAGAAGAGTCAAACAGAAGCACAACTTGCAATTGGCCACCTTAAATACCTTTTCTCATGATTGGACACACCTGCCTATGAAGTTCAAGGCTTAACAAGCTAATCCAACCAATTTGGTGTTGCCAGTAATCAGTATTGAGCAGATACATGCATTCAAATTAGTAAAATTACAAGAGTACCCAAATCTTTGCACAGATAGTTTTTCACATTTGATATAATTTCATACACCTGAATACTGCTTCACTAAAAATCTTTGTTCAGAAAACACCCCAGTACTCAGATGTTCCTGGGAAATGAAAAACATACCACTGTTATCTTTTTTGTTGAAAGTGGACTAAATTATTATGCAGGCTGAGAGGGGTTACCTACTTTTTCATATGACTATATATATACATATGTACAGTAAAACCTCAATTTTACATCTGGTTTTAACTTTTGCCAAAATGTTACATTGTTTTTTTTGGTCCCACCAATATATAATGAATAATATATTTCACTGATTTTACATTTTTCTGGATTTTACACCAATTTCCCTGGTCCCCTGTAAAAAGGTATAATGATTGTTCTACTGTATGTACTATTTCAGAATTGTAAGGGAGTTTTCCATTTATCGGACTGTTTCTGGAATGCCTTACATTAAAAAGCCCCCATTTAAAACTTGAAAATGCCAATCCTAAAACCCTGCCTAAACACTAGCAGGGTTGGACTGGGCCGGCAGGACACCCTGGGAGGACCAGAGGGCCCCTGAAGTGGCAGCCCCAGTGGGCCATGCACTGACGCTAAACACAAATGCTAAAATCCTTAAAGACTTTTGGCCTTCATGTTACTACAACTCCTAGCACCCTAGCTAATGGAGTCCAGAAAGACTATCTAGAGAGTTGTACTCAAACATAATTGATGTGCACTGAAAATACATGAAACACAAGCCAATCTGGGGCATGGGATAAGCCCACATGGATAAGGTCATGGAGACTACATTGGCTGCTATTGTTATTTTTGTTACAAGCATTGTTTCTCAGTGTGAGAAAAAAAAGTTTAAAAAAACATTGGTGGTCAGAGCCCCCCAATAAAATGAGAAAAAAAACCATTCCCTAATAAAATGAAAAAAAAAACATTGGTGGCCAGGGTCTCCTATTAAAGTAAAAAAACACATGGTGTTCAGGGCTCTCCCCCATAAAAGTTAAAAAAAAATTGGTGGCCAGCCCCCCCCCAAGTTAAAAAACCATTGGTGGCCAGGGTTATCCCCATATAAAAGTAAAAGAAACACTGTGACCAGGGAATTAAAAAAAACACCATAGATGTTCAGTGGAAACTTACTTTAAAATTAGCCAGGCAGTATCCTTTCTTCTAGGCGACAGAGGCTTTGGCTCTTTTTGGCAGCTTCGGCTTCAGCTTGGCTTTGCTCAGGGTCCCATTCGCCTTCGGGTCCCATTTGGCTTCAGGTCCCATTCAATTTAAGAGACATAGCAGTTTCCAACCTGGTAGAACTTCATCCTGCTTTCTGAGTGATGCAGCACTTCAACCCGGTAAACTTTTGGTAAAAATGAACATGCTAATTATATATAAATGTACATATGTACATAATGTAAAAGTATACCGATCATCAATAACCCGGCATTTCCATTGGGACAACACCAGCAATATTTTTCGCATTGGCCGATAGAAGACAATTTGCAATTGTTTCATTTTCTGGATAAGGGTGACTTCATAGATGAAGAAAAGTTTCACGTTGTCAAACCTTTCTCGAAAATGGATCATTTGAAATTTGCTCAAATTAAACATTTCTTCCATTCCCTGGGTGGCATTACCGTATTGGGCAGAGATCAAACTCATTTTGAATCTCTGTGTTCAATGGAACTCTCTCCCATGCATATAATTTTCGAGAATTTATAAAACCTTACGCCACTCTACAGCTTCTAATACCCCTTCATTTGTTGACTCATAGGCCTCTGATCTCAATGTACACTTTTCGGAAAAACAGCTCAGTGGTATCATGTCCAAATTATTTAAGAGTACCAGATGTTGTAGAATACAGGAAACCAATTACAAAATAATGTCACGCTGGTACTATACCCCGACCAGGCTGAAACGTCTTTACCATAATACTAGTGACAGGTGTTGGAGATGTGGTACAGATGAGGGTTCCCTATTACATATCTTCTGGTCATGCCCATCTGTTACGCCTTTCTGGAATGATGTGAGACAAGCTATACGCGAAATCTTGCATTTCGACATTCCAGATGACCCGACATACGTCCTGTTGTTTCACATGGATAAATCTCTTGGTACCTTTACTTCCACAATTGAACCACATTTACTGAATGCTGCTAAACTGTTAATTCCTTTAAAATGGAAACAAACCTTAGCTCCGACAATCCGTGACTGGTACTTAAAAGTGGAAGAATTGCATAAATTTGAGGAGCTCTCTCTTTATTTGTCTGATTCTTCTGATGTTTATGCCGCAAAGTGGTTGCAATGGCTCTCCTTTAAGGAGTCCGACTATTATAAACGAACCTCAGTATAAAGTGTGGGTTTCCCACCCTCTGTCTTACCCCTAACCTTGTCCACCCTTTTGCTGCCTTCATGTATGACAATATTTTGGCCTACATTTTGCATTGCAGATTGTAATTCTGAATTGTATGTACTTCCCCCCCCCTTTTTTTTTCTTTTCTGTACCCCTTTTTTTATTTTGTTTTCTCTACTTATTTGAAAACTTAATAAAAGTTTAATTGCAAAAAAAAAAAAAAAGAGTGATTGAAGTTTATCAAAGCACAAGTCACATGACTTGGGGCAGCTGGGAAATTGACAATATGTCTAGCCCCATGTCAGATTTCAAAATTGAATATAAAAAAATCTGTTTGCTCTTTTGAGAAATGGATTTCAGTGCAGAATTCTGCTGGAGCAGCACTATTAACTGATTCATTTTGAAAAAAATTTTTTTTCCCATGACAGTATCCCTTTAATGTTGAACACGCAGGCTTGTGCTTGCAAGGCCTTACATATACACAGAATAAAAGAGACGAATCAGCAGTAATTACTACAGGAGATAGTCAAGTTATTGCCAGAGACTAAAATGTCACTCTGAATTGCTGCAATATTAGGATCCGCTGATATTTTATTCCGTGTGCTGAAAGCATAAATGTCAGATGCATCATGTCTTCACCTCGTGACACTAGTTCAAAGTGTAAGGTCACATACTTGAAAACTGGCGAGTTTAATCTTCATTATCTTTCCAAAGAAGAGAATGTGTACTTTGCAGTCAGAATTTTAAGTCTATACTACCAAAATAATTAAAATGACTTTGCCACTATGCACTTTTTCTCAAATCTTTCGACTTGCAAGTAAGAAATCTATCTCCCTTAAACACTAATTTGTTTTACTTACACTATAAACTGGTGGATTATGGAAGCCAACCACTAATCCTTTCTCTTCCATTGGTATGGCTTACGGTGTTGCTTCCTACAAAGAGTGAGTACTCAAGTACTGGTATGGGATCCGTTATCCGGAAACCCATTATTCAGAAAGTTCCAAATTACGGAATGGCTACCTCCCATAGACTCCATTATAATCAAATAATTAAACTTTCTAAAAGTGATTTTCTTTTTCTCTGTAATAATAAAACAGTACCTTGTACTTGATCCCAACTAAGATATAATAATCCTTATTGGAACAAAACCAGCCTGTTGGGTTGATGTAATGTTTAAGTGATTTTTAGTAGATTTGAGGTACAGAGATCTAAATTACAGAAAGAACCCATATCTGGAAAAACCCAGGTCCCAAGCAACATTGATACTGGATCCAATACCTGTACTAAACAGATCATTAACTTATTTAAGGCAGAGTGGAAATCCACCAATCGTGTTTCAGCCCGATGTGGAGTGTGGCAACAACAAACAAAAAAAGAATAGTGATATTCACATAGTCACATATTTCTTCAGTAAAACACTACGCAACACATATGTTTGGCACAAGCCCTATTCATTCAGTTCATGTTAAAAAGGGATGTATACTGTATTGTAAATAAATTGTATACTGACCCAATATTGACCCACAACCCCTACTTCTTAGGAGGAGGTGCAGGAGTCAGTAGTAGCGGGTGTAATTTATTAACCTACCCCCATTCTGGGAAGCAATATGTCTACAAAGGAGTGAAAAAGGGTGATATAGACCTGTTCAAAATGAGCCTAAGTGTAATGTGTTGAAAATGAATTCTATCTATTGTTTTAATAAAAGATTTTTTAATTATTCTGTTATTTATTGTACTAACCAGTTCTGTCCAACTGCCTCCCCCCTCCCCTCTTGTGTGGCCCCCACATGAAAGTCTGCCTGTTGTGTCTGTTTACATTGTGTAAGATTTAAATGGTATCAGACAGTAAACTCCTGCATTGTTCACACCTATAATCCCCCTGCATTGTTCACACATGTAACCTCTATTGTTCACACCCCTAAAACCCTGTACTGTTCACACCTTGTATAAACTACAGGAGGGGTACCAGCATTGTGTCATGTCAATGTATGTAGCACAGTATGAACTGTTCATCTTAAGATGGCCATAGACTTAAAGATCCGATCGTACGAATCAAGGATTCGTAAGATTTTCTGACCGTTCCGACATTTTTCGTCCGGCGCAGATCGATCGTTTGGTCGATCGGACAGGTTAGAAAATTTCTGTCGGCTGCCGATAATATTTCTGTATGTATTGCCGATCGTACGATTTTCAGTGGGAGACTGTCACTAGCTTTGTCTGACATAGATATCGTACAATTGCTGTCGGGGGCTACTTTATTTCATATGACTGGTAAGACTTTGATCTGAATGGTTAGTGGCAGGTCGGGAGATGGGGAAGTCCGATCGTACGAAATCTTTGCATCTATAGCCAGCTTTAGAGTGGTCCTAATAGGTTTTTTGTCTTCTGCTGCCCTATGCTCCCTGTGTGTGCCATACTCTGCCTGCCCTATGCTCCCTGTGTGTCACATATTGTGCCTGCCATATGCTCCCTGGGTGCCATACTCTGCCTGCCCTATGCTCCCTGTGTGTGTGATACTCTGCCTGCCCTATGTTCCCTGGGTGTGTCAAACTCTGCTTGCCATATCCTCCCTGTGTGCCATATTCTGCCTGCCCTATGCTCCCTATGTGTGCCATACTCACCTTGCCCTATGCTCCTTGTATATGACATACTCTGCCTGCCCTATGCTCCCTGTGTGTGCCATACTTACCCTGCCCTATGCTCCCTGTGTGTGCCATACTCTGCCTGCCCTATGTTCCCTGTGTGTGCCATACTCTGCCTGCCCTATGCTACCTGTGTGTGCCATACTCTGCCTGTCCTACTCTGCCTGTGTGTGCCCTACTCTGCCTGTGGGTGGTGAACCTAGTGGGGGTTTCTTAGCATTTGGTGTTTAATCATGGGCTAGGGGATGCTGTGTTATCCACAGGGGGGATCATATGGAATTAAGGGTATGTCTTAAAATTACATAATAAACTTGTTTCACATATGTGTGATATCCCTGCAGTGTGCTACCACCCTTAATGTGGACATGGTTTTAAAAGTTCTTGTAGTAACATGTGTGTGATTTAAAGTAGGTGTGGTTTAAAACAGGGAGTGGCTAACACTGGCTTCCACCATGTAGGCCAGAAAAATTCCTGCCCTCGGTACCACAGAAGTTGGACAGCACTGAACAATGCAGAAGCTGGAAACTAAAAAATACCACATTTTACACTGGAACTCACCTCTTTGTTGAATTGCTACCTCGACCCATTAATACCAGCTACATCAGGCGTGCCCATACTTTACTAATGCAAGGTCTACTTTTGGCTTGTTGACGTTTCACAATGTCAGCAGTAGATGATTTTGTGGGCACAGTAGTTTGTGGAAGTTTGATGTCTGCAACATATAACTTAGTGCGCATCTGTCTGCCATCTAATAATTCAACTGAAGATGATTGGGTTGTTGCATGGCACGTTGCTCTGTAGTTATGTAGGAACTCTGTTGTAAATACTTTCCAAGATTTCCCAGAAAGATTTGCTGTCTGTAGTGCTTCTTTCAGACTTCTGTTGAATCGCTCGATTTCTCCATTTGCTTGTGGGTAATACACTGAACATTTCCTATGCACAATATTTCTCTCTCTCAAAAAGAATTCAAACTCATATGAGACAAACTGTGGTCCGTTGTCTTAACTCCTTTGGATTACCTTCTCTGCTGAAGACTGTAGACAGAAATGTTATTACTGTAGCTTATGTTATATGAGAAACAAATGCAATTTCAGGCCATTTACTGTAATAGTCTATCAAGGTTATAGCAAATCTGCAGTCCATAGAAGCATGTGCAAAAGGACTGACAATATCAATAGCAAATTTTTCCCATGCTGAGGGGAATGGTACTGGCTGAAGTGGTGGTGTATGTGTGATAGCTGTTTTGTCATGCTTCTGACAAGTAACACAAGAATGAATGGCAGTTACTACATCAGCATCCATTGCTGGCCACCAGTATAGTTCTCATAGTCTTTGTTGGGTACGTACAATTCCTTGTTGACTCTCATGTGCAAGTTGTATGAGCTTTTCTCGCAAGGTCTCTGGTACCAGTAAACAATGAGCTCCACGGACAACATAGCCATCTACTAAGGACAGTTCGTGTCTAATCCTGTAGTAAGGTTGAAGATCAAGACTGAGTTTCTTCTTAGCATTTGGCCATTTGCTTTGTAAGATGTCCCGTAGTTTTACTTGAATTGGACATGTGTGGCAAGCTTTCTTAAAATCAGCAGCTGTAACTGTAGATGACAGTAAATAAGTCAATGCTACAACTTCTATGTACTCATCCAGTGTATCAGAAGCTGCAGGTAAAGTTAAACGTGACAAACAATCAGCAGTAACATTTTTCAAACCTGGTTTGTATTGGATTTTGTAGTTGAAATTTAGTAGCCTTGCTGACCATCTAGCTATATGCATTCCAGCTCTTCCTAGTCCCTTTGTTGTAAGCAGTGTAGTTAAAGGGCTATGATCAGTGCATAAGGTAAATTCTCTACCCCATAGGTAGGTTCTCCATTTTTCTGTTGCCCAGACACATGCTAGAGCTTCTTTTTCAACAGTGGAATACTTATGCTCTGTCTCTGTAAGTGTTCTGGAGGCAAATGCAACATTTTTCTCTGTATGATCAGCATGGATCTGTGTGAGAACTGCATCAACGCCATAGTCTGAAGCATCTGTAGTAACCATAGTGGGTAGTGCAGGATCAAATAAAGCTAGAGCTGGACTATTCACAATTAGCTGTTTCACTAATTCAAAGCTATGTTGAGCAGACTCTGACCACACCAGACTTAAAGTTCCACGTAGTAGTGGCTCCACAACTAAAGCATAGTTGGGAATAAACTTAGAATACCATGAATTAAGACCTAAGAAAGCTCGTATGGTCTGGAAATCAGATGGAGGAGGTGCTTGTGTAACAGGGTTGACATGGTCAGGGTCAGGCAGTAATCCATTTTGTGAGATTATATGACCCAGAAATGACAGCTGAATTTGTCTGAAGTGGCATTTGGAAAGGTTCAGTTTCAGTCCTGCAGAATCAATGCATTTCAGAACCTTTGCTAGCTACTTGTCATGAAGATCCATAGTTGGAGCATAGACAATTATATCATCCAAGTAGCATTCTACACCAGGAATGCCATGGAGTATGGAAGACATCAGTCTTTGAAAACAACTTGGTGCTGAAGCCAGTCCATAAGGTACACCCTTGAACCGAAACAAACCATCATGGGTGATAAATGCAGTGAGATCTCTACTTTCCTCATGCAGTAATACTTGATGATAAGCACTCTGAAGATCCAGAGTAGAAAAGAATTTTGCTCCTCGGAGTTCTGAAAATATTTTCTCTATGTGTGGCAAGGGATGATTATCCATAACAACTGCTTATTAGGTTCACGGAGATCAACACACAAACCTCCAGTATTCTTCATTGTTACAACAATTGGTAAAACCCATTCAGAGGTGCACCTAGCGGATCTTTTGCAAAGTATTTCAAGAAAATATCCTTTGGTAGTATAGAAACAGCTGAACCTGTATCAAGCATCAGTTTAATGAAGTGCCCCTTGTCAGCAGAAGCAGTAATAACACTGACAGTGCATATAAACTTGTCTGGAATAAATGTACCAGCTTTATCCACACTTAATTCTGTAACATTTGTAGTAGTGACTTCATGAACATCTTTAGCAGAACCACAGCAGACCTTAGCAAAATATCCTACCTTTTTGCATTTGCGGCACCGTTTGGCTTTTGCAGGACATAATTTGCAGTGTGTTGTGTTGAAGCACAGCGAAAGCAGTACTTTTTATTTGTATTTGCTGTACGGTTTTGCAATGTAGGTGAATCCCTTTCCTTAGCACTGTATTTTGCCTGTGACTGTGCATTATTAGGCCACAGTGTTGAATTCACAATCTGTACATTCCCAGCAGTTCCCTGACTGAGAGTTTTAGCCTTTGCCACTGCTGTTTCAATTTGGCTAGCAACTGTAATAGCCATTGCAAGGGTTAAATCCTGCTCTAGGAGCAGTCTCTCTCTCTTATGCAAGGTGAGTTTGTTTTTTCCACTATTTGGTCTCTTAGCATTTCATCTGTTAGATTCCCAAATTCACAGGTAACAACCAGCTCTCTCAAAGCTGCTACAAATTGTTCTGTGGATTAACCATTACGTTGTCCACGTTGGCGGAATTTATATCTTTCAGCAACCACATTTACTTTTGGCACAAAAAAGTTCTTTATAGCAGTAAGTGCAGTTTCATAAGTCTCATCAGGTAATGGTAATGTATAGAATATATGCTGTCCCTCTGCTCTCAGGCAGTGAATAAGTAAAGCATGCTTTCTAGCAGCATTAATCTCCCCTTGGTCAGCATGTATATAATGAAATTTATAAGTTATAAAATAAAAGGTATGGTAGTCTCACCAGACTTTGGAAGAAAAGGTGCAGGCTGCTGCAGAGGTAGAAGAGCCATCCTTGTTGCCATTTGGTATGTTTTGGGTAGCCGAGGATGAATAGAGTATAACAGTGCTTTATTAGCAGAGTCATGCAGGCATTACACAACAGTAAGCTTTCACTTTCACTTTTAAGCTGACTGGAAGTATGCCATTTGTATAAAAACCACAACGGGGTGAGGCAGAACCCTACTTCTTTAGTCTTTTAGAGGAGGGGGGAGTGGCAGGAGAGAAACCAATTCATGAACTTACCCATCCCAGTAAAGCATCATTTATAAGGGAATCTTCCTTCATTCTATAAACCATTCTATACACAGGCAGGAACCGAGGCAAGGGAGGGGTTCATTTAAACAAAACTCATTCTCTCTCTCTTACAAACTACACCCAATGATAACAGGGGAATGGAGATTGTGGGAATAATGGAAATATCAAATAACAATCCACTTTACAATGAAAACTTTAAAGTAAATTTCGTTTTTTCTTAAATTAATAGGATAGACAGAAAACAATTTGAATATATATATTTGCTTTATACAAAATTAGGTTTATTACTCCTTGTCTTATGTATATGAAGATAACCTTCATAGGACCCCAGATAGACATTAGCCAATTATGTTTTATTTCTTTCAATCCTATAGTGATTATTTTCTTATGTCCTAAATTAGGCCATACACATACCAATAATTGTATATGCACGGGAACAATAGGTAGAACCACTAGGAACAACATCCAAGGGCTTAGTGAGTAACATGTTGTTCATGAGCCACTGGTTGGGGATCACTGTTTTACAGTGTCTCATCTGTAAACACAATTGCTGCCACTGGTTGGTGTAATCAGGTCTGGACTGTCCTTTGTGGCTCATTTGTTCTTCATCCTCACAACCATCTGTAATACTGTTGTATAAGGGCAGTTCTAGAATTGCATTAGGATAATGCTTTTCAGTGCGTTTGTTGATAATGTATAAATCATTGAAAAACAAGCACATTAGAGTCCATTTATCATTCACAATAACAATGAATACAAGGCATTTGCAACTAATTACTTTTAATATTTTAGTGTGAGCGAAGCTTTTTAGCCACTTTTTGATTGTAAGTACACGGCTTGAATACCCAGACGGTCTATATCGAATGCAGCAGTATTTCAACATTAGAGATTATTCAGGACGATGAAGTGATATGATCAGTGTTTTTATCTTACTCCAGGAGGCCACACTTAGGACACGATACTCAGTAATAGCAATTACATGCAGTTCTTATAGTCAGATACTTTAGATAATACATTGTGTTCCATTTAGTTCAGGGGAGGCACGGCAACTTTAGGCCTTGGAGACTACCAAATTAATTGGTAGTAGCCCTTTGTTTTCCAGCAAAGAGGGAAAAATAGATAATACCAGGCGTTGTCACTTGATATTCTAATTCAATAATGTTTGCAGAATACTTCTGCGGATGGACAGAGTGTGTAATAACAGGCACAGAGTCTTATCCTAGTCACATACTGTAACCAGTCACACGTCGTCATTCAACACAAAGTATGAATTTATCTGGGCATCATTTACACAATATATAACCAGGGTTGAACTTGCTCACCAGGATACCTGGAAAAATCCCTGTGGGCCCCAGTCCTGTGAGCTCCAGTATAGGTGAAACAGATTCATTTTCAGAAGGAGGGTAATTATAGATTATTCCTGCATCGGCAATTTGTTCAGCCTTGCCATGTATTTAGATGTCTTCTCCAGTTTGGACACTTATGCTGGTGCCCACCAGGTACAGAAAGAGGATTCTTTTAATTCATAAAATGAGGGATTAAATGACAAAGGGAAAAACAGACGAGGTGCTAGAGACCAAAATGGGAGTGATAGGAAAAATTATCAGCAAGAAAATGGCAGAAGGGGTAGAAGAAATGGGGAATGAATGTGTATATAAGGGGAAATGGGGGGGTGGAAAAGCAAATTGAAGTAATGGAAAATGGTGAAGGAAGGCGGGTGAGAGTGCAGAGAAGAAGGGCTATGAATTAGAGAAAAAGGAAAGCAATACAGGGAAGATGGAAATAAAGGAAACCTTCTTTTCTTGGTTTCCTTAATCAATTTCATTGTCTGCCTTGTAAGAGTCAGTTTCCTTGTTTGTACTGATTAGTTCAAGAAATAATAAAATACATAGCTTTTTACTGAATAAACCAATAGGCAAAAAGTTGAGCACAAGCCCTATTCATTACACTTATGTTGAACAAGGGAGTATACTGTCCCTTTAAGAAAGAGATTTTTATTTCCTCCACTTTTAAGAGCAGGTATTTGTTACATTTTTAAAACCTAAGTAAATACCTACTGTATATGTCCAATCTCCAAGCAATGCTTGGCGGCAGTGAAGTCTGATTACATGAATTAATTGTTGCTCAGTAGCAGTAGATTTTCGCCAGCCATGATTTTGTGTGAAATTCTGTATTTCGCCATCTGCAAATGTTTTCACAAAACTGTGGCAAGAAAATTTGCTGCAGAAAAATTTGCCGCAATAAAAAAGGCCCATTGACATTAAAGCATTTGGACATAAAAGTTTCGGCAAAGCAAAATGGTACAGATTCACTCATCACTATTGCTCAGTGTTGGGTAAAGTAAGCCCTTGCTTTTTGGGAGGTTTCCCCAACATAAACACAAGTGTCTGACTGGTGCACCAGAGGCCACCAGAGAACCTGATATAAAGGGCCCACCAGCTGGAGCCTTGAAACTTTTTCTTTCATTTTTCTGATGTACACAAAGTCCATTTTTAACTCGTTAGTCAGTACATTTTCCTATGTCAGTATATCTGCTGCTATTTGTATGTGTGTTGAGATCAAAAGAGAGCTGCTAGGTCAATAGTCAGTAATTGTTAAGTTGGATGACTTAACTGATTAAAGTAGCACAGAATCTGGTAGAGCGTAGAAAAAAACGCAATGAGAGCAGTCTAAAGTCTAGTAAATGAAAGCTTTGCAAGAAGCCTATAAAGCCGGAGGTAGTTAGGGAGAATCAAATGACTAGAGATATCAGAATTGCTTGAATTTGTGTGGTTCATCTGTTAAGTGCAGAGCAGTGCCTACATAATAGGTATCTAGCCAAGAAAGAGCAAGCGGCCATGTCGTGCAGAGCACATGCGCATAATGATCTTCTGATGTCACATGCATGTGCATAATGAGCAAGCATTTGCTCATTATGCGCATGTGTGTGCTCCAACATGGCCCCTCAAACTGGGAGCTCCCTCCCGGCGTGTCCTAGCACTGGCAGAGGGCAAATGTAAAGAAAATAAAGCTACTGTTACCCCCCCACCCCCAGCTGGTGTGCGGGCTCTATTAGCCCGCATCTTTGGTGGGGGAAATATTTTCTGCCAACAGGTGCTATTTATGTTTTAGAATCTCTATAAAAGTAACGATTCAGGCCTTCAAAGTTGTGCGCAGAAGGCTACCATCTTGAATTCTGTTAGGAATGTCAGTGACACTCACATATTTAATGGGCTCTGAGCAGCTGTTGAGAAGCTAAGCTTAGGGGCTGTCACAAATCATCAATCAGAAAATGATGTTCATACAAATGAATGCTTCTTATTCAATTCTGATGCTAATTGCACTGGTTTCTGAGCTGCCATGAATGGAGAATCTAAAGTCTAATTTCTAATAGAAAAGACAATGGGGAGCTACTTGGGCATCTTTAGAGGCAGAGATCTTCACTGCTAAAGGGCTGGTACAGAACTGCAAAACATAATGTGCACGGTTCTAGTCTACATATTTGTTACACTTTAGTTCTCCTTCAAGAAAAAGAAAGCAAGCTATACACATGAACAGCTGTCATGAAACAATATATCATTTGCATATATATTCATAACACCTGGGAATTCTCAAGTGGTAGCTGTGATTAACCTGGTGATACAATTATTTAGCACCACAAACACTAGGAATGGTTGTTTAAACTAAAGTAAACCTGTTATTTTCCTATTATTATACACTATAGAGATATTCTTTGTTATTCTTTCCTTAACTTATTTGCATTCTATACATGGGATTGATAACCAATAGTGCAGCTTCTGATGCTCAACTGCTCTACACCATGCAGCATTTATCAAGAGTGATTTCAGGAGAAAACGTTATCACACTTTGGAAACATAACTAGAGGTTTCCGGGTCTGAAAAGGTCTGCAAGTAGGAGTGATTACTGGAGTTAAAAAAATAAAGAGAATCCTGAAATAAAAATGTTCTTGAGTAAGGTGTAGAGTTCAGTTCACCCTTGCATTATAGTCTGCTGCATCTTCAACCTAATTCTGCATTGGTTGCATGGGACAATTACTTAACTGAATGAAACTTTGACTGGTGCAGTTGTGCACTGATACTTGACCTAACATTGTACCTCATATATGAGCAATAAATCCCTTTATGCTTGCTGTTTATATAGCATATAAGGGCTTAGAATATGCACACAGTCTTATATGAGCAACTGTAGAATACACTGTTTGCGCATAAATGCATTGTATGTTGCATAGTTTTAGCCATTGGAGATACTGATACCAGAAATTAATTTTTTCACATCTACCATAATATTTTCTTTTTGTGCTATTTATAATTTTGACATTAAAGAATTTGCCCAATGGCTTTACGTTCAGAGTTAAGAATAGTCAGACGGGCCGGGTATGTGCAGGCAGAGAAAGTGGTAATTTTCAGTAATAGTTTATTCACAAAACAGTATTGCAACGCGTTTCGCAGGCATTTCCTGCTTCATCAGGCAATGTGGAACGGGAGCAAAAACAACAGTGTCTTTGTATAAACACGGGCGCCTGGCGTGTTTATACAAAGACACTGTTGTTTATGCTCCCGTTCCACATTGCCTGATGAAGCAGGAAATGCCTGCGAAACGCGTTGCAATACTGTTTTGTGAATAAACTATTACTGAAAATTACCACTTTCGTTGGTGTTGGCTAGGAGGAGGTAAGTCCACTACTACCTCCTCTGAATTACCCATTGAGTTTTTAAGTGTTTTTAGCTAATTTTATCCTTTTGGTGCCTCTGTTTTGTTTTACTACTATATTGAGTCCACCCCGAGTGGAGGGGGATCATCCCCTTTTTCTTCTTCTACAGAGAGCGACGTCTTATTCCTGAGTGGGGTCAGGATAATCTCCCCACCTGCCCATACAGTGGTTGCCTATTGGTAACCCCGTTTGTGAGTATTAACTTGTTTACTCTACCATTACTCCTTGTAAAAACATATTACACTATTGGGGCTCTTGGTGTTTCTTTTTTGTCTTTACTTAAATCCCCTTAAATAGTTTGAATTTAGCGCCATTGCGCAGTGACGCCATCACGCTGGTGCATAAACCAGGAAGAGCGTGGCCGCATGCGCCATAGGAGAACCGGCACAGGAGCAACAAGGATGCACGCGGCATGCGTCCCTGCCGGAGGTGCGGAGACCAACCCACCAGGGAGAGCCACTGGACCACCCGGGTAAGTCATCATCATTACAGCAGCGTGCCGGCGCAGCAGGGAGGGTGGAGGTACAGCAGCCCCAGTGGGCCCCCCAGTCCAACTCTGTTTACATTAACTATCTGATGCCCATGTTCCTCCATGAGAGGGCTGCCATATTTGT
Organism: Xenopus laevis; assembly: GCF_017654675.1. NCBI lineage: Eukaryota > Metazoa > Chordata > Amphibia > Anura > Pipidae > Xenopus > Xenopus laevis. The sequence goes on from NC_054379.1 coordinate 81,016,477, forward strand.
GCAGCAGTCATCCGTAAATATTAGAAACTTTTACTGTCAGGTTTAGAAAGGACAGTCAGGTTGGCAAAACAATCAGGTTTAGAAACTTCAAGAACAACTACTTACAAAAGCAGACCCATCGGCAAAAAAACAATCATTATGTATATCATTTGAATCTGCATTGTTTTATTAACAAAACACTGATATGGATAATATTCTTTAATTAGCATGAAAAACATTTTCTAAATAATTGAATGCTTTAGTGGAGCAACATGTCTGCTTACTCTCTATGCATACAAACTTTAATGCCACAATGAGCCACACATTAAATAAAGAGAATATTGAGCTGTATGTTTTGTAATGTAATTATATATTATTGAAAAATCATTGTTAGAAACTGTTGGAAAAACCATACTGCTTGTTCTTACTATATACGTAACTGCAAAATGAAAACAAATTCCATGTGTGTTATAAATAAACAAAAACATGTTTGAAAAAAAAATATATAAATAAAGAGAATCTTAATTTTGTGCACAAAGAAAACAGCTTAAACTGTTTTTGAGAGAAACAAGCTGCATTTTCTTGATTGAATCTATATAGTCTATAGTCATCATACATTTATTGATCTTTAGGTAAGGAAGTGACCAAGGGATTACACTCACTGAAAGATATTGGCATTTCATTCTATGTCAGCATTAATCTAATCGCACACGTTGCTGTCAGTGGAATAATCCATATGCCAGATTCATTTGGAAATAATATATTATTTTTATACTTTTCTGACATGAAGGAAAATAAGAAAGTTTAGCCCCAAGGACACCAGCTCAATTCATTTTCCTTTCAGTCCATGAGACTTCACTGACACATGGCATGGAAGCAACTGGAGAGGCTTAAGTGCATTGTGCAATTTCACACAAACACCGGTCAATAAAGGTTCAGTGATGCAAAAGCCAGAACTCTTCACTCTTGGAAGAATAAACCAATTATCTTTGTAGCAAATTTTAGAAAGTTGTTAATTGCACTTGAGAGTGAAATATTTAGTTGTTACTTTTTTACTCCCTAATGGAGATGTTAATTCCACCCATATCCATGTCATGCCGCTTCCAGAATAGCACAGAAAATGTACATCCATTAAGTCGATTCTCCTTGTTTTCTGCTGTAAACACGTGAGCACATTATTCCGCGAGTAAAAGCTTTTTTTGCCAGTAATTTTTCTCTCCTTTAATCAGGTATTAAGAAACACGAGTGGGTGTATTGTGGCCGCACTTTGATCATCAGTCAGAGAGAAAGCATGGTGTTTGCTAAAGATCTTGCCTAACTGGAACACAAAGTCTATATCAAGATCCCAACTTTTATACTTACACATCTATTTCACATATACATGTTAATATATCATCATACAATGAGGGAATGTATGTTTGCAGTGCTGAATTGAGGTTGTAAATGTTCATACAGTGTGTACATAACAGTTCTGGTGTATAAATTATATTATATTTCTTATACAGACATCAGAGTTACATTGGTGCACAAAGGCAATGCCAATTTGATTTAAAGGGAATAAACCAAGCAATTGGGCATGGAAATGCCTAACATATTGGTACCCTGTGCACATTTAGCTTTTATTTGCAGCGCAGCTGCACAACCATTTTTATATCCCCTTCATTTTTAAACCTGCTAGTTTTACCAAATACATTAAGGAGTTTCATTTTGACCATAAAACATAGCCTTGAGATTAGTTATGAATAACAATGGGTTATTTGCATATACAGCTGTTCTGTGAGTTCTGCAGACCACCTAGACATTTATATGTCTCCAGTGCTAACACAAGTAGAGCTGGACACAGTAGCAGGTCTGTTCTTAATTTGGAAAAAGTCAAAGAGACAGTCATTTACATTCATGCCAACTGGGTTTTTGTATGGAACACCAATCCAAACATGTATTTTTGCATCAAATTAAATATATTGAATAAATAATAAATATAAATTAAATAAATATATTAAATACATATATTGTAGCCAGTATTTTAATGTCATTGTTTGTCAAAGCTACTGTGAACTGATTAGAACCAGACTAAAATTTAAAATAGGCCTGGCATTTTAAGTACACAGAGGTCCAAACTAGAGCCCTGTGCAGAACCAATTTTTGAAACCTGGACCTAACCCTGACCCACAACCAGCGGCGGAACTATCGGGATGCAGAGGTTGCAACTGCACCAGGGCCTGCCGGTGGTTTGTGCTCTTCCAAATCGGCTGCAATATACATCCCAGAGGGGGTGGGGAAGCCCAGCTGCACAGCCTGCACCCGGGCCCAGTGCCAGGTAGGTACTGCCCACAATCTGCATTTGTACCTGCTTGGACCAGCTACCTGACCCTGCCCAAAACTACCTGATTCGCAGCCAGAGCCACAACCCTCTGACCACCAATAACTTTCAGCCTGTCCTGACCCTGGGTGGAGACACGCCATTTTCTAGGGTACCTGCTCTCCCATATAGTGAAGGCACAGGACTCCTGTAGCACCACACGCAAGTAAATGCATACTAGATCTCATGCAGTAGCATGGATGTTTATAAAAAAAGGAGTAATATATATATATATATATATATATATATATATATATATATATATATATATATATATATATATATATATATATATATATATATATAATGTCCAATTGGATCTCAGCACACCATTCAGAAAAAAATTAATCCAACCCAGGTGCTATCCAAACGTGCTTTCATATAAGAATGTGAATAAATGGATGCACACCGGGATTTTTTTTAAAAAAAGTTAAAACTCGCTTTTATTTAAATACTTAAAACATGGTCAGGTCAACGTTTCGGTCTCCATCTTAGACCTGGTCTAAGGTCAGGTCTAAGATGGAGACCGAAACGTTGACCTGACCATGTTTTAAGTATTTAAATAAAAGCGAGTTTTAACTTTTTTTAAAAAAAAATCCCGGTGTGCATCCATTTATTCACATTCATATATATATATATATATATATATATATATATATATATATATATATATATATATATATATATATATATATATATATATATATATATATATATATATAATAAAAAATATAGACAAGACCCACAACCAGACTGTATCCAAAAATCCTATCTGCAGGGTACCTGCTTTTTTTTGTGGGTAACCTGCTGGTAACAGACCCACTACAGGACTCTAGTCCAAACTGGTTCCCACAGGCCCAATAAAAGACAAGGCGTCTTTCAGCAGCCCCTCTAGAACTTGCCAGAATCTACAGTTTGCCACTCCAAGACTGAATCTGATGGCTTTATACCCCCTTTTTGGAATCAATGTAATCTGGTTAGATGGGGTGCAAGAAGATGGTGAAGTGCAATTTTACAGAGATATTTTCTAGAGGTCTGGATTTGACAGCTGCAAAGACATCTTCTGTGGTGATATCCACTTGTAAAACCTTCGAAAAGCCAAACAAAGTCTATCAAAAAGAGGACCAGTTCAGGTTAGATCTTAGATATGTACACATCAAAAAACCAATAATTAAGCAGCCTGTATATAATATGCATTATACGTGTTGACTTTGAGTAAGTGGAGTTATGACTGAGGTGCAAATGGTCAACCCCAGCAAATGACATATAATGAAATTATATTATGTGAGACCTTTTCACTTGATGAACAGGCCCAGAACAGGGTTCATAAATTGCCCCTCATTTCTATACACTGACAGAAATATCCATGGAAAAAAAGACATCCAACAAAACAGATTCTGTTGCTAGGCAACAGAGATAGAAAGGGGAGGGCAATGGGCTCTTCAGTGATGATTATTGAAGGCTTTAATAATGTTGCTAGGCTTCATCTTAATTAGTGTGCACCTTTTAGCTCAGTGTTGAAATGTCATTATTGTGGAGGCAAAATTGACTAACGGAAAAAAATATATGCAGGGGAATCATCTTAAAAATTATAATCAGCACTGGTATTGAAATAAAAAAGACTTTTCCATCCCTCTACTTAAGGCTGAAGCTGAATAACTGGGTGTTTTTTTTAAAAGAGGTGACTGTCTGAGGCTGTAAGTTTAGGGTCAGGGTACATGAAGCATGTTGACCACTGTGGTGCTCCCAGAATGTATTGAGAACTACCTGCAGCAGCTGCTTCCCAGTTGTTTGATTCGATTTTCACCGTGTAGGCAGGTCCTGTTGCTGTCAAGTATGCAATGGCTTAACTAGTGGACCACAGCCCCCCCCAACCCCTACTGGGACATGTGCTCTTACCTTCACACCTCCCTATAGTGTGCGGCAGATGCCCTGAAGGCCTTATTGGGGGGGGGGGCATGGTGCAGTTGCATCTCCTGCACCCCTAGTGGTTGCTGCAAGTGGGGATCGCTTAGGAACATTATTTTTATCCTTCCTGTGCAATGACAATCTGTCATAGATAGCTCATTTCCCATTAGTCAATTATTTGACTGTTACAGCTCACCCTGACAGAACCGCATCATTCAAAATGAGCTGTGTGCTGTGAGTCTTGTAATGTGGTGATGTATAGATAATTAGATAAACAGATGAGTGTGAAAGGATAATTGCTTTTAAATTGCCATATATATATATATATATATAGTGTATAAAGTACCCCCTCTTGTAAATTATAAGGATATTATAAGTTACCAAGGAGTTTCATGACCATATAAAAACACAAGCCCAGAGGCTGAGTGTTTTTATACAGGACATGGAACTCTGAGGTAACTTCTAATATCCTTATATTTGTTCATAACTGATGACATCAGTACTCATCGTTTATAAGGATATCATTTACAAGATATTCATGGCTTTTGTGTATTATATATATATATATATATATATATATATATATATATATATATATATATATATATATATATATATATATATATATATATATATATATATATATAAATAACAAAAATAACAAAAAAGTCCAGACAACTTTGTGCTTGAAATAAAATAATTTTACCACCTGGTAAATAATATGCAACGTTTCAAAGCTCCCGCTTCTTTCTCAAGCTTTAGTAATTACAGTGACATCACATCCTATTTAAAGGCATAGGAAATACATACACCCATCTCATTAGTGTGCATATCAGTTCATTCAAGACAGGGCCGGAACTAGGGGTAGGCAGAGTAGGCACGTGCCTAGGGTGCAAAGCTTGGAGGGCGACAGGCACGTACCTTTCTCCGCTTCCTACCCCTAGTCCGGCTGAGTGCGCTCCTCTTCAGTCCTGCGTACTGTCGGTGGGCCTGCGCGTGCGCATGCGTGCGCGTACAGGAGGAGAGCTTACCGGAAGGGGGTGCCGGTCAGTCAGCGCACATGCGCACGTACTTCCAGCACGCATGGTGGAAGGGGCGCCACGGCTGGCTGGGTTGCCTGGGGCGCCTGGCCGGCGTGGCCCGGCCCTGATTCAAGATGCAAATTAGTTCACTTAAGAATACAACAGATTGTTTGATCAATATCCATACATTCTCAACTTCAAATGGTATATATTTGCAATAAGGTTACACAAACCTAAAGAAAACAAAAGTAGCACATAAGTGATCAAACATACATAGTCAAAGAATCATTTTATATAGTAAGGGTTGTGCATCATAACAGTGTAAGACCCAACTTCTCCTCCTCCTTGGTAAAACAAAACATATTAAATAACTTATATTAAAGGGATACTGTCATGGGAAAAAAAATTTTTTTCAAAATGAATCAGTTAATAGTGCTGCTCCAGCAGAATTCTGCACTGAAATCCATTTGTCAAAAGAGCAAACAGATTTTTTTATATTAATTTTTGAAATCTGACATGGGGCTAGACATTTTGTCAATTTTTCGAGAAATGGATTTCAGGGCAAAATTCTGCTGGAGCAGCACTATTAACTGATTTATTTTGAAAAAAAAAGGTTTTTCCCATGACAGTATCCCTTTAAGTAAAGCCATATACAGTGGGTCATACTCTCTTTGGGTACATTGTCTGCAATGTGTGTATCCAAAACTTTTCTCTCTTTTGGAGTCGTGGGGGGGCAACAGACTCTATCACAAGGAATATGAGGGATGCAGCAGAATGTTGTGCTATCTGAAATCTTAAAATGTGCTGGTACAGGCAATTTCACTACCTCCTTCCTTATGGAAGATTTCTATCATAAGGAAGGAGGTAGGGAAATTGCCGGTACCAGCACATTTTAAGATTTAAGATAGCACAACATTCTGCTGCATCCCTCATATTCCTTGTGATAGAGTCTGTTTTGTTTTACCAAAGAGGGGGAGAAGTTGGGTCTTACACTGTTATGATGCACAACCCTTACTATATGAAATGATTCTTTGACTATGTATTTTTGATCACTTATGTGCTACTTTTGCTTTGTTTATGTTTGTGTAACCTTATAGCAAATATATACCATTTGAAGTTGAGAATGTATGGATATAGATCAAACAATTTGTTGTATTCTGAAGTGAACTAATTTGCATCTTGACTGAACTGATTTGCACACAAATGAGATGGGGGTGTGTATTTCCTATGCCTTTAAATAGGATGTGATGTCACTGTAATTACTAAAGCTTGAGAAAGAAGTGGGAGCTTCGAAACGTTGCATATTATTTACCAGGTGGTAAAAATCTTTTTATTTCATGCACAAAGTTGTCTGGACTTTTTTGTTTTGTTAAAAATTTATCCGACGTGGACTAAGTCACGGACGGAATACGCTCCACTCCAGTTTGTACAGAGATTTATAAATATATATATATATATATATATATATATATAGATATAGATATAGATATAGATATATATAGATAAGTGTATATATTATAGCGTTTCATGACTTATAATTTCCTTATACTTTACAACAGTGAACAGAGGGCACTTTATTCTAAACTTACCCATACAGTTAGGTCCATAAATCTTTGGACAGAGACAACTGTTTTCTAATTTTTGGTTCTGTACATTACCACAATGAATTTTAAATGAAACAATTCAGATGCAGTTGAACTGTAGACTTTCAACTTTAATTCAGTGGGTTGAACAAAAAGATTGCATACAAATCTGAGGAACTAAAGCCTTTTTTTAACACAATCACTTCATTTCAGAGGCTCAAAAGTAATTGACTCACAACTGACAATTGACTCAAAGGCTATTTCATGGGCAGGTGTGGGCAATTCCTTTGTTATGTTATTATCAATGAAGCAGATAAAAGCCCTGGAGTTGATATGAGGGGGGGGGGCTTGTATGTGAAAGATTTTGCTGTGAACAGACAACATGCAGTCAAAGGAGCTCTCCATGCAGGTGAAACAAGCCATTCTTAAGATGCAAAAACAGAAAAAAAAATCTGAGAAATTGCTACAATATTTGGAGTGGCAAAATCTACAGTTTGGTACATCCTGAGAAAGAAAGAAAGCACTGGTGAACTCAGCAACGCAAAAAGACCTGGAGGTCCATGGAAGACAACAGTGGTGGATGATCATAGAAACATTTCCATGGTGAAGAGAAATCTCTTCACAACAGTCAAACAAGTGAACAACACTCTCCAGGAGGTAGGTGTATCGATATTCAAGTCTACCATAAAGAGAAGACTGCAAGAAAGTAAATACAAAGGGTGCACTGCAAGGTGCAAGCCACTTATAAGCTTCAAGCATAGAAAAACATCTAAAAAAGCCAGCAAAGTTCGGGAAAAAAATTCTTTGGACAGATGAAACCAAGATTAACCTCTACCAGAATGATGGCAAGAAAAAAGTATGGAGAAGGCATGGAACAGCACATGATCCAAAGATACCACATCATCTATAAAACATGGTGGAGGCAGTGTGATGGCTTGGGTGTGCATGGCTGTCAGTGGCACTGGGACACTAGTGTTTATCCATGATGTGACACAGGACAGAAGCAGCAGAATGAATTTTGAGGTGTTCAGAGACATACTGTCAGTTCAAAACCAGCTAAATGCAGTCAAATTGATTGGGAGGCGTTTCATAATACAGATGGACAATGACCCAAAACATACAGTCAAAGCAACCCAGGAGTTTATTAAAGCAAAGAAGTGGAATATTCTTGAATGGCCAAGTCAGTCACCTGATCTGAACCCAATTGAGCATGCATTTCATTTGTTGAAGACTAAACTTCGAACAGAAAGACCCACAAACAAACAGCAACTGAAAGCCGCTGCAGTAAAGGCCTGGCAGAGCATGAAAAAGGAGGAAACCCAGAATTTGGTGATGTCCATGAGTTCAAGACTTCAGGCTGTCATTGCCAGCAAAGGGTTTTTAACCAAGTTTTAGAAATGAACATTTTATTTTCAATTTTCTAATGTGTCCAATTACTTTTGAGCCCCTGAAATGAAGTGATTGTGTTAAAAAAAGGCTTTAGTTCCTCACTAATGCAATCCTTTTGTTCAACCCACTGAATTAAAGCTAAAAGTCTGCAGTTCAACTGCACCTGAGTTGTTTTATTTAAAATTCATTGTGGTAATGTACAGAACCAAAATTAGAAAAAAGTTGTCTCTGTCTAAATATTTATGGACCTGTAGATAGATAGATATATATATATATATATATATATATATATATATATATATATATATATATATATACATACATACATATATATATATATATATATATATATATATATATATATATATATATATATATATATATATATATATATATACACACACACATACACAACAATGCACACTATCTATTTTAGTGGAAAATATTGTCCTGTGTTTTCAGAAAAGCACAAAGGAGTGTTCTTCAGAAGGCTGAGGGTAGTGGCACACATCTGTTTATCAGCTTTTCTCTGGCTGTGTTTTCTATACAGGTGTAGAAACGAATAGGCAGCTTTTGCTTCCTGTGTATTCCCATTTTCCCATGGATTACTGTTTTATACTAACTAATCCAGACCCAGAAACTCAACAACTCAATCCAGTTATTTTAATTAAACACAATTTGTGTGCTCTTTTATATAAAGCAATTTGTATTTAGGTTTCAGTGTTCCATCAAAGAGGATCTTTCATACTCATTTCATAAACATTTACCTATACAGGATGTTAACAAATATATTGGACTAATCTCTTTATTTTTTCAGACAAAGAGGTAGTTCACCTTAATGGAGAGGAAAAGTATGTTTTTACTTAGGGGTGCCAAAAGTTAGGCAACCCCAAGCTGTGGCTACACATGTGCAGTAGAATAAAAAAGCTAAACTTTAATGAAAAATCTGGCTATTTAATTCTACTGCGCATGCGCAGTGGTGGAACTACCGGAGGAGCAGTTACGGTACTGCGCATGCGTCTTCCCCGAAAAATTAGAAGAATAAAGAAGACAGAACCTTGGGTCAGTCCAGTTTTCTGCTGACAGAAGCACCAGCCCGGGTGTCAGGTAAATAAATATAACCACTTGGCGGTGCCTAACTTTTGGAACCCCAAAATTACTTTCCTTCACCTTTAAATTAAGTTTTAGTATGGGGTTTAACATGTAGTTATAAATGCAGTTGGTGTTCAATGTTTTGTGGATATTACAAAATTTAGCTTTTTGTTCAACAGCTCTTCAGTTTGGAATTCAGCAGCTATCTGGTTGCTATGGTCCATATTACCCTAGCAACCATGCAACATTTTGAATGAAAGACTAGAAGATAAATAGGAGAAGGCCAGGACAGTAAGAGAAGTCATTAAAAAGTAACAATAACAATTGTAGACTCACAGGACAGTACTTCTTTGGCTGCCAAGGTCACTTACCCTATTTAAAAGCTGGAAATGGGTAGAAGATAAAGGCAAAATTAAAAAACTATAAAAATTGGCAAAAATATACCATTCTATAACATAATACAAGTGAACTACCCATTTAAATGCAGTAGCATAGGGTGACATTTAAAAAATGTTGGGCTAACATTCCATGTCAAATTATTATTATTACCCATCCACCACCCTACTGGTGTTCATGCACATGGGACCATGTTTGGGTGACAAAATTACATGCAGGTGGGAGGATGCAGGGGGACATGCAGGTCCTTATTAAGTTCCCTCACACCCAGGCCCTCGCTGCAGAGCTGCTGTAGCTGTAGTGCTACTGATCATATGCTTTATTTGTGCACACAATCAATCTATTTTGTTTTTCTTCCACAAACAACTCAGTGCTGCTTGGCAGCTAGGAATTCCTAATTACAGCTTTAGAAACCAAGTTGAATCAGTGTGTGGCTCACAGTATAAGTGACTAGTTTGCAAAATGAAAAAATGTTCTCACAAATGACACAAATAAGTCTGTATAGAAAGAATGTGGTCAATAACTTTAACTATGAAGCTGCAATGGCTTCTGTCACTGCTCTAGAAATGACATACTCTGTATTTCTACCACCCCTACTGCTCTCTCCTCCCCAACAACAGTAGCATAGCCTACTTGCGTGTTACTTGTTATACAGAACATTGGTCATATGGTTTTGTATGGTAAATAATCAGTTTAATAAAAGGCTGCACTGTTTCTGTAATATATTGCATATACTATCTAATAATGTTGGCAGAGCTGAAGTGTGATTTGTCTTTTCAGGTCTTGGATAGAATTATATTCCCTAAATGGCCTCCTCTCTCTAAGGCATGCTGCTTGCTAATCTTGACATTGATTTGTAAGCATATCTCTGATACCATATTGTTTCCAAAGGTCATTGAACTCCTCTAGCCTTTTGGTTGACAATGGTGTTCATTATAAATAGATAATGTTGCTAGAAAATCATGCAGGGGCAGGTCTTTTGTTTTCAAGATTCTCTGATAGTGCTTATTTGAAATGCAACTGACTTATGGATTCTGACTAACAATCAATATTACCAGTGAAAGGTTACATTCTTTATTAAGTTACAATATCCATTAATTGAAGTCAGGGGCTGTTAGAACAAGGTTCCATCTCCCTCAGCAGCATAGTGTTATTCTGCACAAATGAATCAAACCTCAGGAATGTTATTTATCTTATAATGATTTTTTCACATGGTTAAGACACATCTGAGAATAAAATGACCAGAAAAATGTCTTTTTTTGCTTATTCCCTGTGATTTTATTTTTCTTTTGTTCACAGAACTGCTTTTTATTGCAATTTCTCATTCTGAAGGAAGACATACTGTACTACCAAGGATGTTCTTGGACCCTGGAAGATCAGATCCAAGTATAATGTTATTAATGTGGAAATGTCAGTAGCTTGGCAAATCCTAAACCCCAGGTTGGTGTATTTCACCATGACCAATCCAAAAACACTCCTGTGTGTGCTTCAAAATCCAAATTCTTATTTGCAATCTACAATATGTAAGGGTTAATATATATTATTATATTAATATATATTAATTGATATTGATCATCAGCCAAAAAGCTGCCAATTATCCCCTGCTCTACATTTACAAATAACCCAGTATAAAATGTATAGAATGCCAGATCTGGGGCTCCTGGTTGATTAAATATTTCCCACCATGAAAAAAGATTGTTTTAATTGAATGCATTTTGTCCACATGGCAGTTGTTAAGGGTCTGTGTTAATGTTAGATTATACCATCATATACCTTGCATCAGAAATAATACATAACTTTGAGGCATGACATATACATTATTTCTAATGCCATTGCAGTTATAATTGTCAGGAGCTTGATTTCCAATTAACTAATTATAGGTTCTGTCTCCAGAAAGAACCCCCAGAAAAGAAAAGAAACTTGTTCTCTTGTATGTGTTTGCTCTGCTTTAAAAATCACATGTGATGCATAGGTGACAGTGTGACAGATGTATCAGGAGAAAAGAGCAACAGATGAACTTGCTGTACTGAGGGTGTTAATGGTATTCTCCTCAGGTTCCCATGCAGATCAACACTTGGTTTGAAAATCAAAGCTTACATTTTACTGCAACTACACTGACGTCAGCAGTTAAAGAATTAACCATAGCAAGCCAGACGGCATCGTAAAGGTCTGTTGAAACTCTAGCATGGTAAACATTGAATTTACATAATAATGTGAATTGTAATGAGCGCTGCCTGGTAAAGAGGTCAGGCAGAAAACAGAAGATTACAGGTATTACATGTTTATCCACAGAGTTCAGCTATACCTAGATAGAGAATTTGAAAGATAGAAATGCTCTTTGTTTAAAATAAAATTTGATGGTCTGTTAGGCTTTTTATTAAGTAAGAGGTTTAAATTGTTAAAAGGCTCCCTATGTATTAGAAATAGCATTTGAAAAGTCACCTGGCTAATGGGAATCTTGGTTCTATACAGTGGGCTGGTTTGTCGTCTTAGCAACAAGCTTTTTAAATTAGAGATGATTTAAGCACAGTCATTAAAATAAGAAGCCACACACACACACACTGGAATGTATGTTTCAACGAGTTTATTCAGTACAAAAAAATCATCTCCATTTGTGGCAAAATAGGCTATTCACCTACGACAAAAAAATACAACATCCTATCTCACTCATTCCTTTAAAAATGGCAACACTGTTTTGGCAGTTCAGCAGCTTGAAATAAAGTGTAATAATGAAGCCGTTTTGGAATGTAGTCACTTTACAGATGTGATACAGACTTGCTTTTACGCATCCACATTGTTCTTAGAAATTGTCAGCTTCAAATATTTAAAAACGTTCCCAGAGATACGAACGTATAAAGTGCTCAATGTTTCAAAGTCTTTTTTCCCCCCTCCAAGAATGCAATGACATGTACCAAGTAGTCCTAAACAGGCACTGTTAACTCATTAGATTGTCACTTGTGCAGCACTGTAAAGCTGGGATGCAACATCTTAGACGTCGCTCGGTGATCTGGAGCGAAAGGACACTTTGGATTGATAGCAGCCACAGAAAAGGACCCACATGGACCTCTGTATCTCTTGATTTCTATAGGCATAAATGATGGGATTAATCATTGAGTTGTAAGTAGCAGGTAACAGTGTGGCATAAGTATACACTGAAGGATAGTCATGTTCGCCCACCACACAGTATATAGCAAAAGGCAACCAGCTGGCCCCAAAAGTTCCAAGAATAATGGCCAGGGTAGATACTCCCTTTTTGGTGGCCACATAATGGGAGGCTGTGAGAAAATGCTGCTGCAGTGCTATCTGGTGAGCGTGTCTACACACAATTTTGCAGATTTTGATGTAGAGGTGCAGCATTAAAATAAAGATGAAGAAAAATGAAGTGGAAAGGAGAGTCACATTACTTTTGGTCAGAGGCTTAACAATGCTGCAAGATGAATCATCATCTAGACAGTTCCAGCCCAGCACAGGAAGGAGCCCCAAACATAGTGAAACCCCCCAAGTGACCACAAGCATTATATGTATCCAAAGTATTGTTTTCTCTGATGAGTAAGTCAGTGCATTGTATAGCGAGAGGTAACGGTCAACTGTGATGGCCAGCAAGCTACTCACAGAAGCAGTGAAAGAGGCCACTAGGAATCCCACGGTGATAAGGCTTATGGTCTCTGATTGGATCACATATTGAAAAACAAAATTCAGGATTAAGCCAAAGCCAGCCAGGAGGTCTGCTGTAGCCAGGCTCCCAATCAGAACAAACATAGGTGATCTTAATGTAGGAGTATAGAAGATAATTGCTACCACAATTGCATTTTCACAGGCGATGATAGTTCCTGAGATACACAACATAATATCCCACGGGTTGATGGTAAACACAGAGAAGAAAGCAGATAACTCCAGTGATGCATTGACATCATTTGCCTGGATCCAGGGTAATGGGAAACTAGATTCGCTGTCATTAAGACTTTCATTCATCTCTCCAGTTTACGGGTGCCTGAAGAAAAAGAATACATACAATAAATATAGTTGAAACATAGTATAAGCTAAGTAGCAAAACACAGGGACCTTTAACCTTTGCATAACTGTTAAGTTATTCATTGGGTCCAAAAGTTCAGTACTCTGTATTTAATTTCTTTGTACTTGCCAGTGGCAAGTATGGGTTTATGTAATAAATAATGCTAAATTTCCCTCAGGTCTAGTAACCCATAGCAACCAGTTAGCTTTGCTTTTAAATGGATGATTAGTAAATGCTATCTGTTGCTAGGGATTACCAGAAGTGATACAAACTCGGGGTGCAACTAACTATTAGCAACAGCAATTAAAGGAACTGCACACATCAAATGGTGTAATAAGATGCTCAGTCCCCAACAAGGTTCACTATTTTGGAGTGTGTGTACCTCAGTGAGCCAGTCAGCAGGAAAACAATCCTACAGAAATCAAACCTTGTAGAAGCAGGACAAATATTGTCCAATGATGGTGTAAAACCATGGGAGCTAGGGAATCAAAATCAGCAACAAATAAATGGTATGCCTCCCCCTCAAGAAAAAAAAAACGAATACAAAAATAAGATATCTTAATAAGCTGGAATATCAATGTCACATTAAAAATAGTGGCTAGCCCTCTACAACACATATACAAGTGCAGGGGTGTATATGAATTTAGGTAAAAAATATAAAAAGAACATAGAAATCAAAAGCCAATATGAACGATTAAAACACATACAGTCCCAGAAGCAGTCATTTATGAGACATAAAGTTCACTATATGGCCAGCCATTGTTTGTTATATATTAGATGATTAGTAAATATTATATTGGGACTTTGTAGAGACTTATTAAGAGACTGGACTGGCTAACAGACATACGCATAGAAATACAGTTTTGTCTCTCATTCTCAAACAAACGCACAAAAACAAGCTGCTTCAGTCTTTTTCACCCACGCTGAAGCAGAAGCAGAAGCAGCCTCACACACTCTCACAGAGACACACTATCAGGTGGCTGAGTGTTCTCTGGTTGAAGAGAAACAACGTTACAGGAATACGATTTCTTGCTGTCTGGCAGCAATTATATCAGGAAGAATCAGCAGTTTCTGCAAAACTTTAGATATTTACACATCTAGATATCTAACAGCCTGACTGTCATAGGCAAAACATATACAGGATAACCTATGAATCACTGCATTGCCTTGGATGTGAGCAGGAGACTATACAGCAGAATGAATTGCAAGTTTTCCTCTGTCCATGGTGCTGAAGTGAAACCAGCCTGCACGGCTCACCTAAGGACTCTCTGGCATATTCAGCATGAGCTTCTGCTTAACTAAAACTTCCCACATGCACAAATATCCACAGAGTTTTCTGTGGCTGTGTGTGTGACAAACTGTTGCAGTATACCCTACAGCTCCCTGGTGCTACTTGATCATTTGGTCATTGCTATCTCTAAATAATCAAGGCAAGTTCCATATAAATGCTCATTTTAGTAAAGTAGTCTCAGAAGCTTTTCTAATCAGTTTGATCTACTTACCTATAACAAGACTCTTTAGAATAGTTCATAGGTGCTGTGTCCTGGTCCGTGTCAGGGAAGATGCTACCGTTTTCATCTGCAGAGCTCAGACCTCTGTGAAACTGAGAGACTGACTGGCGCGGTAGTGTAGGGAGGCTTATACTATACAGCTGACTGTATCTTGGCAAGAAGGGGGGGGGCAGAGCAGAGGGAGTTGCTTTGGCTGCTTGGGGGCTGGCCAGTACAAATAAAAGCCTGTGTGTGTGTCTGCAAAGAATATTGTTGGGTCTGTGTGTATAAGATATGCAGCGATCCATAAGACAATGACATAGGCATCCATAGGAAATTTATTTGTTTTATTAAAAATTCTTGCAACAAATTAGGCATCCATAGGAGGCAAGGGGGTCATTATTTGTCTGCCTTTGCAGCTTTATCCTCAAGCAAAATAAGGGCCCCAAGCCCCCTTTTTTTGTTTCTTTTCATCCAGAGACAGCCTGGTCTCATGATGACATGTTAGAGAGAAATAAGGAAAAGGTGTTTGAGGCTGTCATTGCCTCAGTGTGCAGTGAGAGAGACCGGATCAGCTTGCTACTGTCTGCTTTGGAATGAGAGAGACTGGAACCTGTGCTTATGTGTCAGACTGTATTACTGTGCATTAAGTGAGGGCATGGCTACCTGTGGCTGCTGCACAGAGAAAACTTGCCATTCGCTGTTTAAGTTTATCTGTATCTATTATACAGGTAGAAGAAGGTATGCTTTATTGTTTGAATATCACTTCCCATAAGGGAGTGAGTCCATTATTTGGCAGCTCTGCTCATTGATTTCCAGCTCCTTTTTTTGTTTGTCAGATCTGCTTGTAAACTATCTGTATGTATTACCAATATAACATTTATTAACAATCTAGTAAATCAAAAATGTTAGCTTTTATGCCTTCTGTATACAGTTTCTCATTTAACCCAACAGTGGACGTCATGTTGGTTCCGACAGAGCTAAACCTATAAATGCATGTATTGACAATTGTCAAATGCTATTGAATTTAAATCTCTCTATAGGTGGAATACTCTGGACCAGTGAAGCTGACATTTGATTGACTGCTGTTGGTCACTTATGAACAAGACTGCAAATGTGATTGCACTGAAATAGATGCAAATGTTTTGACACCATTTATTAATTATCAATGAGGTATTTGAATACAAACATGCTTCCTTCACTTTTGTATAGATGTACAAAGCTTTATTGCGTCCGTCCTGCCTTTTCAACTGAATTGTGTGCAAGTGTTCTTGTTGACACTGAAGAACCTTGGAGATACTACCACCTTCAACATGGTGGTAATTCCAGCATTCCCAACATAAGGTCGTGTCAATTGGGGCAACAGACTTACAGCAAATGGATCACATGCAAGTAAGCAAATACCCACATTTGCATTTCTCAGTTTGCATGTGATTGGTGGATAGGAGTACAAGCAATCGTGTTTGTTTTGATACCTCAAAAGCAATTGCAGTGGGCACAACTCCCTACGTCTGCAGCAATGATGCTGGACCTTTAAGACTGTGACTGTCCCTCATAGAGGTTTTGTTGTATTGCAGTTTCTAATAAAGAATAAAATGGAGAATAAACTTAATATTTTGGTACAGGTATGGGACCTGTTATCCAGAATGCTTGGGACCTGGGATCTTTCTATAATTTAGATCTTCATACTTTAAGTCTACTAGAAAATAATTCAAGCATTAAATAAACACAACAGGCTTGTTTTGCCTCCAGTATGGGTTAATTATATATTATTTTATTTATTTTATTATTACAGAGAAAAGGGAAATAATGTTTAAAAATTTGGATTATTTTGATAAAATTAAGTCTATGGGAGATGGCCTTCCCATAAGTCAGAGCTTTCTGGATGACGGGTTTCTGGATAACAAGTCCCATACAAGTACAATAACTGTTCCTGAACCCTGTAAACACTGTACAAAGTAACACAAGCTATTCTAGATGCAGCAATTACACAACACGGGAACTGAAGTGCATCCATTACACTTTACATATGTCATTAATGAATGCTTTGCTGGTATACTGACCAGGGTTAAAATACTGCTTCTATTTTAAAGTTCTCCAGCTTGAACAGTAGAGCAGCTAATTATTGGCATATGTAATTTAGTTGATATAAAAGAATGAGAACATGCATTATATATGACATTTTATACCATTAGGCAATCTAAAAATCATATCCTCATAGAAATTGAACTCATAAGTAATCCTTCAATATGTAAATACAGTAGAACCCCCATTTTACATTTTAAGGGGACAAAAAACAGGCCTAAAATGGGCTGCCCCTAGGCCAGTGGCTTGTAGCGCCCACCCCCCCAATTACAGGCCTAACCAGAAAAAAATGGTGTATAGTCCAGGAAAATGTTAAATCAGGGAAATGTATAATGCATAATATATAGGTGGGACCACAAAACAACAATGTAAAATGACCTATTTAATGCATATACTTATAGCACCTTGGATTAGAGCTATATCAAGCCCACCTATAAACTGCACTTTGCAGTTTTGGACATTTTTCAATCAATTTATATAATTTGACTCATGGCATGGAATAACTATTTTCAGATTAAAACATTGGAGCTGGTATATTTACCTGCTGTGGCCTAATATGAATGTGACCCCTTTACTTGGGGTTGTGAAAAGTCTTGACCCACACAAACTAGGAAGGATATGATTGTAAAATATATTAAAAGAGATGGAGAGCTCACTGATAAAAGAGATGCAGACACTACCTGTCCTGCTATAAAGAGAGTCCTCTAATGTAAGCAGTGCTCCATATACATCACCATCATCAAAACCAGAATGGGCTGCTGTTACACAGTACAGGTGAGATAGTGTGTGTATATATATATATATATATATATATATATATATATATATATATATATATATACATACATACATACATACATACATACATACATACATACATATATATATATATATATATATATATATATATATATATATATATACATATACACACACACTCGGGCAGTTCCTCCTATGTAAGTGGGCACCTACGGGTTCTTTCAGTATACTCAGGTACTTATGTCCCTTTTAATGGATCCATATTAGTTAAAAGGTTTGTCTAATAGGTGGCAGCAGTTAAAAGTATAAGGGGGTTTAGCACCATGTGCTCAAGGTCTTTCCTGGACCTTAAGGTGGCCATAGACTCCAAGATCCGCTCGTTTGGCGCCAAACGAGCGGATCTTTCCCCGATATGCCACTAAACTGCATGGCTATATCGGGGGTAATTCGAAACGTTCGGCCGTATGGCCGAACGATCGAATTACGATGTGCCAAGCGGCTCCGACGGGTCGGTCGGGTAAAAATCCAACCTTCCCGATCGATATCGTGGCCAGATATCGATCGGGAAGACCCGTCGGAAGCCCCCATACACGGGCAGATAAGCTGTCAAATTGGTCCAAACGACCGATATCGGCAGCTTTATCTGCCCGTGTATGGCCACCTTTACCTCACTGTGAGGAATTACAGGTCCAGGTCTGCTGGTGGTAAAGCTAGATAGAGTTATTTAGTGATAGTAAGATTTTGTCATAGTTGCTCCAGTGGGGGTGCCAAGACCCAAGATCCCAAGCTGATTATTCCTGGGCATGAAGCTTTACTTTCTGGGAGGATTTGCCCCAGGAGTGTGATAACCTAACTGTGCTTTTTCACTTGGAAAGAAAGGATACTGTTACTATTATTCAATGGACATCTAAGTGTATATATATATATATATATATATATAGATATATATATATAGAGATATATATATATATATATATATATATATATATATATATATATATTATAGAACTGTAGGCTGGTGCACTTTGTAAACAAACAGCCAATGCCTGTGTGCTGGTTTAAATATTCAATAATTATAGCCGAAAGAAAAAACACACTAACCAGGGCTTGTATAGTGAAAAAAAAGTTTATTATCAATGTTTCGGCTCTATTCCTTTTTTACTATACAAGTCCTGGTTGGTGCGGTTTTTCTCTTGGCTATATATATTTAAATTATATCCTTATAAACGGTGAGTTCTGATGTCATCAGTTATAAACAGTGAGTTCTGATGTCATTTCTGTCACATGACTCACTGAAATTTGTGTATTATAATAAATAAAGTACCCCCAGTTGCAAAATATGAGAATATTAGAAGTTACCTTGGAGTTCCATGACCTGTATAAAAACACTCGGCCTTGTGTTTTTATATGGTCATGAAACTCCTCGGTAACTTATAATATCCTTATATTTTACAATAGGGGGTACTTTATTCACTATATATATTTACTTGTTTTGTCATTTCTACTCATCTGTACCCAATGAAGGACTTTATCCCAAAACGCTGTGTTTTTGCCTTTAATAATAATGCCTCTTTCCTTTGCCCCACTCATCAGTGGATGCTTCAGAGAAAGCGCCCACATTACAAACACCTTTAAGTAAAGCATCATCATCCCACAGTTTGGCACAAACCACTCTAACCTCTGGTCTAACCTGGACAAAGTGCGCAATCTTGCCTTCCACATCTTCATATTAGGCTGGTATATTACTTAAAATAAACCATTTATTAGTTTGTAATAGATTAGGCATAAGTATCTCTGAAATTATGTGGGCTACAATACAACTCTATGTGTGTCAACTTTTTATACAACTTTCACATCCTTTCTTAGGCATAAAATATTTTACTCAGCTTTATAAATACAGGCATATGTATTCAACTTGTGTACACAGCCATCAGTATAATTAGCCATTAGATTTCCCAAGGCTGCTCAATATGCAGCAGACTCCACTGCAGGCCTGTAATATGATTATGTAGATCCTGCTTTTTGTGATCTGCCTCCTCCTAGGAAATCAGTAACACTTGTGAATTGTGTCATTTTCTTACAATTAAACAGGGCTGTGTCATGGATGACTGTACCAAAATCAAACGTTAAAAAGATTGGCTGACCTTGTTAAACTGTGTTAGTGTGATGTGGGTATCAAAAGGAACTATGTTTATTTGTTCAGAGTTATTAGGAAAGTCTGCTCTGTCATTAAACTGGTGGGAAACAAGAGCAGGATGGAAACCACATCCATTTACTTTGTACATTCTGAAAAGAAAGAGAAAAATGAATGAATAAATGAGTGTATATATGAATAAATCATGCATGAGCATCCTGTGACCATTCAGTGGGGTTCTAGGGAGATGTAGTTCAATAATACCTACGCCTATAAAAACAACTTGGTGTTATCACCTTGTAATATGGAAACGCTTTAAAGGAATAACATAGAATGCCTGGCCCCTTAAATCCCTCTGTTTTGCTTTGTTGTAATTCAAGAAATGACACACTTGCCTTCTGGTTGTCAGGAAAGTGATTTACAAATTGAAACCTTTATCAAAACTGTTGCTTAATTTTGTCAGAATGTGTTTGACTGCCTTTAGCCGCCCCCTCCCTATTCTGTTTTATGGGGTGTAAGAGTTCAACGGCAGAGCTGAACTTTAACACCCAATTAAATCATTCATCCATGGAAATCAATGAGCAGTGCGTTAAAATTATCACTAAGGCTCATTTCTGAAGTTGAAGAAATCATTCGAGCAAATGTGAAATTATCATATTAACATTCAGTAAAATTATCAATCCTTCATAAATTGGTCCCTACTGCAAGCAAAAAAGTGAATTATAAAACATATTCTAAAAGCTGATGATGTGATAAGGCAATCTCTCTGATGTCAGATTGGCTGGCAGCCAGAATCAGTAGAAGATATGACCAGAAGCAGTGGCAAATATCAGAGTGTTGCCAGACAGAGCTGCTTCAGGGACTAGAAAACAGTAAGACGGGACAGTATAAGGAAAAGAAAAATAAATTCTGGATGGATATTAAAACTTCTGAGAAACATAAAGAATGTTTCTTTCTTTTTGCCATCGGTTCAGAAGCACTTGGGGACATGCAGGAGATTTGCTAGCTTTTTAAATCTCCAGCGCCAATCCCTATGCATGCGAGCATATGAAAGGGGGAGGTGGGAAAGGAAAAAGATGGGAAATGAGTGGTTCCAGCATAGGGGTGCCCTATTTAGAAATCTGGCCCTGACTATACAGCAGTATGCTTTTAAGAGTGGCTTGGATGATTAATTGGACAGACATTACATCAAAGGCAATTGTGATCTTCAATTCTATAGTTAATATAGATATGATATATATAATTAGAGTTGCCACCTGCCCGGTATATTACTGCCCTGGCCAGTAAAAATTATGGTTGATCCCAATGTTAGTAAAAAAGATAAATATATAGGAAGGTTGGTATTTTTTTCCAGAAAAATGTAAAGTCTTACATTACATTACTTTTATGGCAGGGAAAGTTCACAAAAGTTCAAGGTAATTATATAGGTAAGGAAGCGAAGAAGAATACTCTTATCCTAACAAGCAAAATAGAGACAATTTCAATAATTACAATTTCATAAATGCTTTTCCCCAGAACTTATTTCATTAGCGGTAACCACAAGCAAAGTCTAGGGCGCACTGCTTATATTGCTGGTCTCCCTGGCAACAGACTTTGAGCCAGAGAAAAGGTTTGATATTTAAAAGATGATTTCTCAACAAACAAAACTGTGGTTGGCATAATGAAAATATATTAATAAAACATTATTTTAAATGGAAAATACCTATATAAACACTGTTGCTTCACCACATCAATAAGCTTGTTGCTAGCTATAATTTATCTGTGTTTAATACTCAGATCGACTTGTCATTTAAATAGAGTCGTTTCATGAAAACACTTTGTTTGTATAATATTAGTGCATCTAATAAATGATGTTATGGTTATAAAAATAAAGTCCAAAATTTAGATTGGGTCACTGAAATAAGCCAATAACACATTATGATAGGATGTGAGCAAAGAGAAGATGCAATTAAGAGTTTTTTCAAGTTTTTAATTAAAAACATATTTATTACACCCATACAATTCAGCAGAGAAGTCAGGTAAACAAAATCAGCAAAATATAAGTGAATGTGCAAGAATATGTGCTATGGGTGGTATGGTTCACTATGGTTTGTATTGCTGCTTTGCAGACAGGTTTAACTGCACACTGAGGAAAAAAACAGTGGGCCTCAATGGGCCAGACCCACTTCCCATGAGCGCCTAAGAGTGTGTGCTCCATGACCTCCCCCCACCCCTATCACATGAAGAGAGAAGCTAGGGGTTGCAGCTGGGGCAGTGGGTCTGTGGCGGGTGGAGGAAATGGGGTGCAGGGGCATGTGTGTGGGCCCCTGATGCTGCAGCCCCGGTGGGCCCAGACACCCCCAGTCTGACGTTGTTTGCAGACACTGGGGTCAGTGTGTTTGACTCTCATGAAAGCATCACCGGCACAGAAACCCAAGCACCAAGTGCACCAGTGCAGTGATGTGGCTGCCTACAGTCTTCTCAAATGAATTGCATACATACTATAGTTTTAAGAGAACCCTGGAATTAGCAGCAGTCTGCACCTGGTGATAATTCTGGGTTCCCTTAATAGGATATGTCCATAGCTGTCGCCTGCACATACAAATGCAAATTGTGTACCAGCATGTAATCTGCGGTCTGCCAAAATGAACACTAATTTGGGTCCATATTGGTGCAACTTGTTTTAGACACTACTAAGCCGATGCCCACTATTATGCTGAAATTCATGGAAACTGCTGTAGTGTATATAAATAACAGTGATTTTAAGCAGAGTGCACTTTGTACTGGTGTTTAGAAATGAGCCACATAAAGTCTGTTTTTCTGGATCCTCTTTATGTGCTGGTTTCTTCCTACACTCTAAAACAAGTAGCTTGATTGGCTCCAGACTTGATAGGGACCATGTCAGCTCTACTGGGCAGGTAATAATAGGAATTACCACTTTCTGTAGAGTGTTGCATAATATGTAACTAATATATCATTAAGAATAGTTGTACATGAGTTTTATTGTAATAAATGGGATAAATGCACCTTTCAGCATTACAGTTGTTGCTGAACCCCAGTAGTGGAGGGGAATTTGGGTGCTGTAGTTTTTATAATAACTGGCACATCCTGTCAAAAAATCATTTCTAAATAAAATTGCAGTATATGTTAATGCTGCTCTAAGTTGTTTTCACTGTGCCCTTTGAGTTTATTGTGGTATAAGATTTAAGACGGAATAGTCATTGTTTGATTGAGGATTAGAGTCTCGAAGTCCCACACACCCACCCACACAGGGTAAAGAGATCTGCTCTTACTGTGAACCAGTCTACTGAAGTCTGACAGACGGCAGGTCTTTCAATGAGCAAAGATAACTAACGAACGTGCCATTATTTTCTTGGCCGCATCACTGGAAAATTAGCACTGCGAGATCTTGTCTTTTCTCTGAACCCACACACGTTCGCCCGTCTTCTCACACTAAGTCATGTTAAAGAGGGAAAGGGGGGGAAGGTGGAGAAAGATGAACCTTTGTGAACTACAGAAAGTATATTCTCACTCTGAGTGTAAAAACAACTGAAGGAGGAGTGACTAGTTTGAGGTGGAAATTCATTGCTTGAAAAGATCATCCTTGCTGCACAGTATACATTTTTGGCACTGTTTGGTAGTCTAGATTTTGGAAAACTACAACTTCTAGCAACACCCATTTTGCACCAAACTTGTTTTTGTTGTGTAAGAAATGTTGTCCTCAATGATTAATACACATTTTATCAAATAGTAATGAGGACTGTTCCACTAGCCCAGCTGCAAGGAGATGTCCTTCACTTTCTTCCAGGAACTCAAACTCCTTTTGTTGCTGGTGTACAACTGATATATGTAACAACAGTTCTTTATTTTAGGATTTCCTCAATAGCATACCTAAAAAATCTTGTTACTACTAAAAAAATGTTGTTCAGCACTTACTTAGAGCAATAGGTATGTGCCACACAATCTATGAGAATATTGAGCTACATCTAGAAGAAGACCAACAAACAGGGCTTCCTGTATAAAAGGTGAAACCAGCCAAAACATATATAGACTAATACAAGTATTTAATCTGGATTCACTAAAGTGTGGCAGGTCCCAGACAACACCAAGAAACTGCTAGTCCTTATAGACTCAGCAAAAAGGAGTCAATGGGACTACTCTCTCTCTAACTATACACAGAAAAGGTGAAACATTTCCACTGGACATACATGTTGAGAGCTTTTAAAGTGCAAGCAAAAACTAGTTTTGTTTGCAGATTACATTATTCCAATTGTCATACAGTAGGTCTAGATGCCTTCCTGCAAGCTCTATCTCAGACTACAATTAGTTCTCCTGGAACTCA
Source organism: Xenopus laevis (assembly GCF_017654675.1). Taxonomy (NCBI): domain Eukaryota; kingdom Metazoa; phylum Chordata; class Amphibia; order Anura; family Pipidae; genus Xenopus; species Xenopus laevis. The sequence continues at coordinate 81,041,006 of NC_054379.1, forward strand.
GTTCAGCTACTAATACAACAGGTGGCACACCCAGCAGATATCTATATAGGTGAAATCCCAAAACCATATAGAAAATTCATCTTTCTCATCATAACAACAGCAATACTGCTGATCAACCTTCCCTCCATAGAAACAGGGAAGTATCCAGGGCTGGATTTCTAAACTGGGTGCCCCTAGGACAGATGCAACCAAGCTGCCCACTCACTTACCTGGCAACCCAATGCTCCTTGTTTCCCATGTGCTCAAGCATACCCACCTGATACTTTGTTCTTCAGGCACTGGGGACTAGGGACTCCTGCTCGTCCTGTACCCCAGAGGCAGATGTGGCTAGGTGACATGCCATCCTAGGCCTTTGTGTCTTTCAACAGTTCCAGGCCTGGAAGTATCAATATAAGATAGGAACAAATGGCCAAATATACCACCCCAACAAATAATGCTGACTGAGATGATACCTACTGGGAGCAATGGAAGAAATACAAAGTACTACATCACACCTCCTTGATGATGACAGAATAAGCAATGCAGACAACACGAATGAAAGGAGGACAAAAGACCTGGACTCAAACAAATACTACCCATATCCATCTATACCAGTGATCCCCAACCAGTAGCTCGTGAGCAACATGTTGCTCTTCAACCCCTTGGATGTTGCACTCAGGGTCCTCAAAGGAGGTGATAATTTTTGAATTCCAGGGTTGGAAGCAAGTTTTAATTGAATTAAAATGAAGTATAGTGCCAAACAGAACCTCCTGTAGGCTGCCAGTCCACATAGGGGCTACCAAATAGCCAATCACAGCCCTTATATGGCACCCCAAGGGACTTTTTCATCTTTGTGTTGCTCCCCAAGTGTTTTTATATTTGAATGTGGCTCACAGGTAAAAAAAGGTTGGAGACCCCTGATCTATACATACCTTATTCTACTACCAAATTCATTGAGTAACCCCTTTTTACTATATAACCTGACTATTGATAACCCTACTTAAGAATCTATTTTACACTAAGGCAAACCTTCTGCATTGGGCCATGCTAGATTTGAAAGGGGCGGGCAGGGGATGCACATACTATAGGTGTGTACATTTTAATATATTGTACTGTTGCCCTGCACTGGTAAAACTGGTGTGTTTGCTTGAGAAAAACTACTACAATTATATAATTATATAATATAAATAAGCTGCTGTGCAGTCATGGGGCAGCAATTTGAAGGCAAAAAAGTTACATAGCAAATAAGCTTTGTTACATATAATGGTGTTCTACAGAGTAAGTTATTTGCTGTTTAACCTGTGCAAGAAAGACCCATTTAGTTGCCTCCATTGGTACACAGTGGCTGGAATATATAAACTATAGTAGTGTTTCTGAAGCAGACACACCAGTTTTACCAGTGCAGGGCAATAGTACATTATATTTTTATTAATTTAAAGCACCTTCATTTTTTACTGTTCCTCTAATGGATATGTGTATATTTTTCAACTACATTTTTTATGTAACTGTGAAATATATCCATTCACATAGCTATTTGTAAATCTGCCATATACTATTTCAACAGCAATGCACAAAAATAATATTATAGAAGCTGGCAAAATCCATCAAGACACGGGAATGTTATTTAATATGGCATATACCCAGCATAATTGTATTCTTACATGATCAGAAATAAAGATTTTAGAGACAGTTTTGCATACTGCCACACAAAAACCCAAATCTATACTTTATGGCTATAAATCTTAGGCAGGTAATTATAACAGACAGGCTTTCATATCTCAAACTGATTTTTGCATCTCTCCCATGGGGTTGCCTAGCAACAGAGCAGAAGAAGACAGGATAAGAGAATAAAGGAGACATCAGATTTGATACTGAATTTAAGGAATGCCATTGAGATAAGGATAAAAAGGAAAGTAATTTTGAAGCTATCCATAAACACCGTCGGTCTTTGCTTTTTCTTGCAATTTATATTGACATTAAGGTGTTTCTCACATTGTTAATATATGTACAGTATAAATATATCCCCAATACAATATTTAATCTTGAGTGAAGAGAAAATGTGTCTCATTTTTATATAATTAAATCTACATAACTAAATTCTATTCAGGTATATATTATAACCCATGTACTATTTGCAGAACATATTTATAAGAGGGGGTCCCTTATGGTAAACACAGAGGCATGGGGGAACATCCTATAAAGATGGATACATTTGCACTAGAGCAGTACTCTGTAGCTTGCTATACTTAAAAGAGGATTGGAGAAAAGCTGATGTTATTCCAATATTTAAAAAGGGATTACGATCTCAGCCTGGCAATTATAGGCCAGTAAGCTTGACATCTGTGGTGGGCAAATTATTTGAAGGCTTGTTAAGGGATCACATTCAAAATTTTGTCCTAATGAATGGCATTATGAGCAACAATCAGCATGGCTTTATGAAGGATAGGTCATGTCAGACAAATTTGATTGCTTTTTATGATGTGGTAAGTAAGATTCTGGATAGTGGGGGGGCAGTAGATGTGATCTATTTGGATTTTGCCAAAGCGTTTGATACTGTGCCCCACAAACTACTGCTTTCTAAACTAAGGTCTGTTGGGCTTAATGAAGTCGTTTGCACGTGAACTGGAAACTGGCTACAGGATCAGTACAGAGGGTGGTTGTTAATGGGACTTTCTCTACTTGGAGTAAGGTTCTTAGTGGGGTCCCCCAGGGCTCAGTATTGGGTCCACTTTTATTTAACTTGTTCATTAATGACTTAGGGGAGGGTGTTGTAAGTAATGTATCAGTGTTTGCAGATGACACAAAACTATCCAGCCCAATTAATTCCATCCAGGATGTGGCATCCTTGCAACATGATCTTGACAAACTGGCAATCTGGGCAGCTAAGTGGCAAATGAGATTCAATATTGATAAATGTAAAGTCATGCACCTGGGATTTAAAAATATCCAAGCCACTTATACCCTTAATGGGACTGCACTAGGCAAATCCATTATGGAAAAGGACCTAGGAGTCCTTGTAGATGATAAACTTGGCTGTAGCAAGCAATGCCAGTCGGCAGCATCAAGGGCAAATAAAGTCTTGAGCTGTATTAAAAGGGGCATAGAGTCAATGGAGGAGGGGTCATTCTTCCACTGTATAGAGCACTTGTAAGGCCCCATCTAGAATATGCCGTACAGTTTTGGTCTCCATCACTCAAACAGGACATTATTGTATTAAAGAGGGTACAGAGAAGGGCAACTAAGCTGGTAAAAGGTATTGAAAATCTTAGCTATGAGGAAAGACTGGCCAAATTGGGGATGTTCACGCTGGAGAAGAGGCGCTTAAGGGGTGATATGATGACTATGTATAAATATATAAGGGGATCATATAATAATCTCTCTAATGGTTTATTTACCAGTAGGTCTTTCCAGCTGACACAAGGTCACCCATTCCGATTAGAAGAAAAGAGGTTCTGCCTAAATATTCGGAAGGGGTTTTTTACAGTGAGAGCTGTGAAGATGTGGAATTCTCTCCCTGAATCAGTTGTACAGGCTGATACATTAGATTTAGCTTTAAGAAGGGGTTGAGGTAGCTTTTTAGCAAGTGAGGGAATACAGGGTTATGGGAAATAGCTCATAGTCCAAGTTGATCCAGGGACTAGTCCGATTGCAATTCAGGAAGGAGTCAGGAAGGAATTTTTCCTCCTCTAAGGCAAATTGGAGAGGATTCAGATGGGTTTTTTTGCCTTCCTCTGGATCAACTAGCAGATAGGTAGTTAATAAAAAAAAACAAAAAACAGGTTGAACTCGATGGACATGTGTCTTTTTTCAACCTTACTTACTATGTTACTATGTTACTATGAATTACATTTCCCTCTGAAATTTTGCAAGAGATAGTATGTAAATGCTAACGTGTTCTATGTGTCTTATGTAAATTGTCATCATTCTGCATTCCCTGTTTCTTACTTGATAACTGATCCCTACTGTGAGGGCAAATAAAGCATTGGACCTCTGTTAGTTTAGCCCCCCTTCCCCCCAATAAATGTAGTTAGCCACAAGTCCTCTGGTAAGAGCTGAATACTGTCTGGATCCAACAACTAGCAACCCATTGGTCCAGCAATATTAGCTGTGCTTGGTACCAGTACAATTCAGACCTACTGTATAATGGTCTTCCCAAGTCAAGTGATTGATCCCCTCTGAAGCTGTCTTTGTGTTTCGCAGAATAAAATCAAACCCTCTTCTGCATTTACAACAGGGCTCTATTGGCCCGCACCTTTAGTTAGGGAAAATATTTTCCCCCAACAGGTGAAGGGCTTCGAAGCATGTGTAGATGCTTCCTTTGGATGCATAAGCGAATAGTAAAAACTTTTTATGCCTACTAACACCTTTGTCAGTTCTTAGCCACCATTGCAAAGGTAACGTTACTTTGCACACTTTGTATATGTGCTGCTACTATTGTCTACCCCAATTTCACATGGTTAACATTGCTATCCTTCCCTTAATGGCCATGGACCCATTTGGACCCTTTTGCCTCCTAGACCTGCTTCTGGTCTCTTCCCATCTTGTCATCAGCCCCATCAGGCCTACTATGCCATGCTGAAAGACCTGCATCTTCATATTGTTGTTTCAGATACACCTCCAAGATATGCAATACCTTGTCCTCCCATAAGGTGAGCTGTAGCTCAGACAACTGAACCTATCATCGCCAGCATACGAGCCTTCATCCTCTTCTTTCCCTCCCCCAATGGATGATGTGTTCTCAAGCAGTGGCTAGTACTGCACACTGTAACTGTAACAGGCTGTAGGGGGGCACTCAATAGTACATTGTATTGTAGCAGATCTTACCCAGGCTGACGTTAGGGAAGAAGCACCTCCCTGCAACTCCTGGTAGGCAATTGTCACATGTGACTCTTCTCACTCAGGTGGGCCCTCACAGTACTATAGGAGGAAGGGTTACACACTGATTCCACAAACAAAGCTTGATCTTTCAAGTACACTTGGGTATTAGTGAAAACATATGAAACACTTTATTGATGGAACTTACACAAATTTTCTCTTTGGTGGGTGCTGACTCAGATGGTACAAGATCCTAAATAGTCAATGCACAAATGCTTTCTTAAAGTGGACCTGTCACCCAGACACAAAAAAGCTGTATAATAAAAGCCATTTTCAAATTAAACGTGAAATCCAATTTCTATTTTTTATGAAAGCATTCATAGTTATTATAAGCTCATTTAAAAATCTCAGCTGTCAATCAAATATTGTCTACCCCTCCTCTATGCCTTTCACTATCCATTCAGCACTTCCTAGATGTCACTGCTCTCCACACATTCCCCCTGTTCTCTGCACAATTTAATTGTGTAATCAGGGCATAGGAATGGACATCAGGTTCCCCCATTCTGGTGCACAAACAAGATTCTGAGAAGATACAAGGCTTGTCTTAATAACAGTGTCCACAAAATGGCTCCTGTCTGCTTGCTATAATTATGAATTTCCAGACAGAAGGAAGCAAGATTCAAATAATTTGTATAGTGTAATAAAAGTTCATTTTGCTTGACTAATGTGATAAAATAGGATTTTGAATAATTTTTTGGTCGACAGGTCCCCTTTAAATAGTTGTTACCCACTGGATATCAGGTGTAGTGGTCACAACAACCAGGGGTACTATCGCCTGCCTTGGTGAACAATGTCTATCACTAGAGAAAGTCCACAGAAGTGTATTACTCCAGGAATCTATCTATTCTCAAGCCATACTGCTTGGGTCCCTAAAATGGCAGCAATGACACAGCAGGGTCATTAGCCTCCTTGTGTGAGCTTCTGACTGCTCTACTAACTACCCTGATCCTGCCTAAGACTGATTCCAAGACTGAAGGAAGCAAGATTCAAATAATGTACATAGTGTAAGTAAAGTTTATTTGGATTTGGAATTACTTCTCAATATTAACCCCTAGCAACAGATGGTTAAAATCCAACCTCAGAGATGTGGCACAAAATAAAATCACACAATTAAAAAAATCAGGTACAAGAATTCTGCTGTCTAGCCATACTAAAAGTAACTTTTAATGTGGGGTGAGTTTTTTTATATGTTTATGAAAATATTTAAACTCTGGAACCAGAAATTAAATTATCCTACACACATATACAAGTTTATTTTTATATTTAATTAACAATAGATATTTCAGTGTTAATCCTGGACTGGGACTGCAGCTTATTCAGGATCTGCCATGTAACAGCTAGAAGTTCATTGTGAGCAGAGAATGCTTTGGTGTAATTACAAAATTAAAGAGTTGTTGCCAATGTCTAAGAGCTTTTCATTAAAACATAAAAAAACATTATTGCTTGTTAACAGTAAGAAATGTACATGACGATTACAAAAAAATAGTTTTCACACTTTGATTATAGCTCTTGTTACCTAGCGGATCCTGACAGAATTAGTCATGTTGGCACAATAGAATGTGGTACAGATGGATAGCACCTTATTTTTATTACCATTCATTATACAAATGGACGTTTGAGATTGATATTATGCAACACAAACTTTGAATATCTATGGTGCCACTGAATTCAGATATAAAAATACAAGTTCCTAATAAAGATATAATTCAATGGAAAAAGTCCAGAGCAGTGTTCAAGGATCAAGTTGAAGGAATAGTTGTGAAAACAATATCCATTGTATGTGTGGAGATCCTGAGGGTTAGGGATTTCTACAGGCAGTTTTCCTCTGTAGTTGGACACCTACGTTGGTCCTTAGTGAGCCCTGAAAAGCCTTTTCCTGACTGTTATCTGATCTGGTTCAGTGTTTGCCCAGTAGGTGACATACCTCCCAACTGTCCCGTTTTTCGCAGGACAGTCCCGATTTCGACAGCTCAACCCGCAGTCCCAGTTATTGATCTCTTTGATCTCCTGCACTGAACAGCCAGAAAAAGATATAATGTTTTTAACTCAATTGGCTTTTGGCAGAGAGCCCAGAATATGTGGCAGGTGCACTTTTAACAATTTTAAGATAAGCATGTCTCTTGGGAAAACTGTGACTTGCAGCTTAAAGGGCAATTCACCTTCATTAGCAAAACTGTAATAACTAGGGAAAAAAAAACACAGAAATCGGTTCAAACTTTCATAACCTGCCAAAGTTTATAAAATGAACACAGTAATTAGGGGGTGTGGCCACAAAAACAGGCATGGTCAAAAACATTTCACCGCGCTCAACGTTGCAAATCTTTTTGTCCCTCTTTCTATCTCCAAAATGTTGGGATGAATGAGGTGGCAGTGTTTGAAAATATAAAAAGTCTCTCTTTTCCTGGATCCCACCTTGCGGGGAGGTGGGTATAGGACTGGGTCTGAGCCTATGACAGGCCCTGGTTAGGGACAGTGTTATTAAGTATTAGAAGTATTATGTTATAGATGCTCTAGGAGTGAAAGTTAGAGGCAGGGTATTTAGCAAGCAGCTTTTCTACAAGGAGAGTAGTTGGGGTTAGCAAACTTGCGGTGATCAAGCAGCCAGACATGGACATGAGTGGGTGAGCTCAGGAGCAGGGAAAGTGGCAAGGAGCAAGATAACCCGTGTCAACCCGTGTTGGGTAAAATCACCATGGCAGGATGCACTACCCCCTAAGAGGGATCTACTTGCAATATTTCAATGTGTGATGGTTTTCCACTGACTATCCTGATTGTATGTGAAGATCTATACCGCCTGAATGCTGTGACCAAGAAGTCTTGCCTTGTTCAATAAATAAGTTATTTGTTTAAAACAACCCACTGGACTGCTGTTACCTCCAACCTGGTTGAACTGTGCACCAGGAGACAAACAGGATCCACCTGAGGCTAAGGTGCTAAAAGAGGCCACTACACACTGCAGGGAGTTGCAGGTAGTTGCTCACAGAAGTGATGTGCGGGCCAGCCCAATACCCAGGGATTAGGCTCAGGTCGACCTCACTGCGCCGTTTGCACTGTAGGCGCATGCCCGCATAAGGGTGGATGCGGGTCGAGCATGCTCGGGTCTGGGTCGGGTGAAGATTTTCTGGTTCACAGCCTAAGGGTATCTGGGATACACTGGCAACAATCACATTACCCAAACACATTCTCAGGCCCACCTACGGTGCTACTGATGTAATTTTAACAGGGACAGGCAAATACAGATATCATAGTAGAATCAGAATAAGTCCAACTTAAATGCATTACACACAGCAGCTTTGAGTTACAGAACACACAGTTGGTTACAACAGGGTATCTATCAAGAAAAACTCTGGGGATCATTTCTACCTTCTGCAGGGGTTGTGAAGTATAACCTATGCCTAGGAGTGAGAGATTCTCTTCGGCTTAGTGAATGTAGTTCTTGTTCTGTTGTTTATAAAAAGGGAGGATGCATATGTTTCTGTCCCTTTGGACTACCGCTTGTGTCAAGGGTTGATGTGCTGGGGAGGCAGGAGGCTTCAGTAAAAAGATTGAGCCCTACATAAACCTTGGGGGGGGGGGTATTTGGGGATAAGAGACCCCGTGAATGTAGCTCCAACAAGGGCATTACAGTGTGATGTATTTCCTCACGTGGCATACATCAAGTAGTAGAACTCAGGTCAGGAATAGAAAGTGAAATCCCTTGGAGAACACTGTGAGTATCATGGTGTATTGGACTCTCTATTTTTCCTGGTTAAGAACCACTAGCGCTCAAGTTTGTTTGTGAAATTTAATGTGTTGAAACTTATAGTGAGATATAGTTCATACTGCAGACTCTTCCTCCAATACTTCTGCAAGGGCCTAGCTACGGTGAGAAGTCACAAGCATCTATAATGTAGGAACCCTGGAACTACTGGCATCTCTAAAGCACTTAGCTCCCCTTCAATAGGAGGAGACAATCTCTTAATATGAAAAAGTGCCAACAGTGCCAACAATCTCATATGTAGGAGTTAATGTAAACAAACAACCACTTCCATGGAAGCACCAAAGCACAAAGGCTTAGTTTAAAAAAACAGTTATACGGCAGATTATTGTAGTGCCGCCATATTCCCTGCACGGTAGGGCTACGATCTGGACACAGAGTCTTCATAGAAAAGTTGACTTCCAGTGCCGCAGTGGGTTCTGACCAGGCCCAGACTGGCAATTTGTGGATTCTGGCAAATGCTGGCAGCTGTAAGATGCCATAGACAGTCACTATTTATTGGGCTGGCATGGGGCTGGCATGGGGCTGTTCGGGCCTCTGTGTACCTGAAATGCAAGGGCCTATTTTGAATCTGGACCAGAGGTAATTTACTAACAATCGGATTTAAAAAAAAATGTTCTCATTATTTTAAAAAGCTCTAAAAATGAGAAACTTTTAAGTGTAAAAAATCACTAATAAAAAACTTGGCTAGGTAAAAGTTTTCAATGCCCTTTAGAAGTCAATGGGAGTTGTGCTGATATTTTTGGGCCGCTCTAAATCAATTCAGACTTTTAGAGGTTTTTGTATTTTTATTTCACTAGGAATTGCCCAAAAACCTTGAGGTTTTAGAGGTATTCGAGGTATTCGGAGTTCAGCATAATTTTCTGTTTGTACTTTGGATTTTATAGTAAATCTCACAACATTCGTAGTTTTAGAGTTTGTGAGTTTAGTTGTAGTTTCAAAAACCACGAAAATTAGACTGTTAATAAATAGGCCCCTAGCTGTTCAAACTTTATGTTCTCATAAGGGATATAATATTTAGGATGGTGCTTTTTTACCCTGGTACTGTCATAAAAAGCCACATCTGTACTGAAAATACATGGCTTTGGAGTGTACCTACCAGCCACAACAATTTATAACATCTTATATCATATACTCTCAGTCCACATTCTTCTTCTCTGGGTGAATCAAACAATTCAGCATGGCATCCACACATTTAAACACCCAAAGTGTGTGTAAGATATTTAATAAAAATAGAAATTTTAAGGACCTGTTGGACTCTTGAAAATGGCCTGAAAAGATTAGGGTTGTCCCTGCCATGCATAACCCACAAGTCACTTTACTCCTATTTGCTGATCCTAGGAGGGCTTTGAAGCTCTGGGGGTCTTCCAACAGAGGGATATCCACCACCTCTGCCTCTACTAATAACTCCTTATATTCCTCTCAGATGGGAGCAGTTTCCACTGTGAACATGCTGCTACTGTTTGTAGCAAGTGGGTCATCTTGTATAACTAGTACTAATGCAAGTAATACGCCCGAATTCACATCTAATTACATCTAACCAGTATGGTAAAACATCAGTTCAATTAATATGCTTGGTCAGAGTAAATCTCCTGCCAGTTCTAACTTTAAAATGTTGTAGATTCCTAAGCAAATCAATATTACTAAGATCCATGGGCTCTTCTTATGTTGAATTACACCTGTCACATCCAAAAACCAGTCATTAGTTGCCTAGCAACCACTGCTGATAAGCAAGTTTGCATCCCAAATAACAGAGTCTAAATTTAGAAGATAAAGGAATGTGATTAAGTATATCCACTGAGTGAGCAAAATGCTCAAGGCTAGAGATTAAAAGTCTTGCAGTTCTTTGTATAAAAATGCTTTTAGCAAATACTTGGGCGCATTTTCAAATGACTGCTTGTCCTTTGCTGCTGAAATAAATGAAAATACTGTACTTCATAGCAACAGCGTGGATGCTTTATAAAAGAGGCTTCGGTAAAAATCAAGAGGCATTTTAAAGTGCTGTGTCCGGAGAGGAACAAATTAGATTTTCTCTCCCTGTAGTTTCCTCGTCCTCTCCGTGTGAAGTCTGTTAAATCAAAGACAAATGTTGCTTTTAATGGGCAGTGTGAATGTCCAGACTCTTAACTAGCACATAATAGCATGAGGGAGCTTGAAGCCAAACTCTAATGTCACACTGAGAGGATACTTTGATGGCATTTTTCCACTGGCACAAAAACACCCATGGCCACCCAAAACCATCATTAGTGGTGCTTGCGAAGCAAAGCATCACTACTGTTATCTTGCAAACTTATTTTTATTCTTCTTCCGTATGAAAGTTTGGCGCGTAACTAGTCCCGCACCGTTTGTCCTAGACCCATGAATGAGGTGTCAAATCGTGCGGCTTAATCGGGAATGGGGTGGTATGACTTTTCTAAGGGGTGGGTGGTTAATTGCCCCTTGTGGGGGCAATTAACCACCCCGAAAAGTCCCATAGATTAACATTGAGGCCAACTTTTGACGGATTCTAGCGCAGAGAGGGAATCTTGTAGAAACGTTAAATTTACCACATTTGAAGAGGTTTGCGACCTGTGTCAGATGATACCCCACACGAGGGTATAAGTTTTACCCCCGGGGCAGGAGAGGTCCCCAAATTTGCCCCATTGACTTATAATGGGGAATTTATCGAATAATTAGTTTGTCGCAGACCCATGAATGAGGTGTCAAACCGTTCAGCTTATTCGGGAATGGGGTGTTGTGACTTTTCTGTCCTATTTTGGGGACCCAAAAAAGTGAGCAGAGCCGCAAACAACCAATCAGATTTTCCCTATTGACTTCAATGAGAAAATGTAAACAGCTGTAATTCTCACAGTAATAAAGCCAGAGCTCCCAAACTTGGCACCGTGGGTCACTGGGTGACTGCAGCCAAAATTTACAAAAAGTGGGCGGAGACTACAAAAGCCAATCAAATTTCAGCCATTCAATTAAATAGGAAAATTTTAAACTGCTGCCGCTCTTAGACGGTTAATGGCAGCCTCCTCAAAATTGGCACAGTTGGTCACTGGGGGACTGGGATTAAAATTAAGAAAAGTGGGTGGAGCCAAAACCAACCAATCAGATTTCTTTGATTGGTTTTAATGGGAAAAATTAAGAAGGCTGCCATTCTCTCAGTATTGATGTCAGGGACCTTGAATATCACAAATGTGGTCGCTGGGGGTTTCCACTTCAAGTTTAGAAAAAGTGGGCGGAGCCACCAACAACCAATCAAATTTCATTCATTGATTTTCAATAGAAAAAAATAGAAATGCTGCCATTTTTACACATTAAATGACAGCATTCCCAAACTTTGGTATGTTAGTCACTGAGTGACTGTGGTTCACAATTAGGAAAAAAAGGGGCGGGCAACAACAGCCAATCAGATTTGGGCCTGAGTTTTGCCACAGCAAGCACCACTCACATTTTCTTCAGGAAATGTACCTCTCTAGTTGTCTCATTCCATTCTTGTTAGGTGCAACCATCTCTCTCTGTACCCAACCAGTGGGTTTTATCATGAAAACTCTGTCCACTGTGTATACTGATATACAAATACAAATATCAGTAAAGTTAATGGCAAGTGGCAAGGCATTATCCGGTGGTCAAGGATTTCTCCGCCTGCTAAAAAACGCCTCTCTGTCTGCATTAGCCAAATGGTCATCCACAAGCGCTTAAATGAGTAGTTTGCTTTTGAAAACAACATTTTTGTAGTCAGTGATATTCTGAGAGAATTTGCAGTTGGTCTACATTGTTTACATTTTTGGCATTTGAATTATTTAGATTTCAGCTCTCCAATTTGGAATTCCAGCAGCTATCTGGTTGCTAGAATGCAAGACTGACATTCTCTGTCAGTGATGATCATTTTCTAGCAAAATCCAACATGTACAATTTGACCTATTCTAGGTGTTGACAAGTGGGTTGCTCAGTTTAGCAGCACAAAGATGATGTTTAATGAACCACGTCAAGGAACAGGTGATACAGAGAAACCCTGACAAAGTATTGTGCTTAAGAGTGCAGGGGTTTTCATTCCATGTATGCATTTACTTGAGTTTGCTCTGGGTGCTTTAGATTATTCCAAAACTAACCCTGGTGTAAGGAAATTAGATTATGAGTTTTACTGGGGTGACTGAGAATGACAGTAAATTAATAAACATTCTCTGCAAGAAAGCCTTGCAGAAAATGCCAGCTCTAAATAAATAGGTGAACAATTATACAAAATATAACTGGACAGTGGGAGGGCAGTGGTATATGAACAGAATAAGAGGATAGGGTTATGGATAAGGAAAAAATGCAAAAGTCTAAAATAATCAGAAACCACAGTGGTATTAAATGCAAAGAATAGGTGACAGGAAACAGACACAAAGGAAAGGGTGTAGAGGAAATAAATTGAATGGAAAATAAAGGCATGGACTTTAAATGCATACAGAACACTTTATGTAAGAATTAATAGTACTGGTATGCTATTATTCAGAATGCTCGGGACCTGGGGTTTTCTGGATAAGGGATCTTGCCATAATTTGGATCTCCATACTTTGTCTCCTGAAAAATCATTTAAACATTATGGGGGGGGGTTATTTATCAAGGTCCGAATTTATCTCAATATCTGCCGCTACAAACTCCGATCTAACCTGCTCAGGTTTTTAACGCTGATTTATTAATACATTTTCATGATTTTTTCGTGAATTTTCCCCAAAAACATTGTGAAATTGCCCGAAACCCCCGACACAACCAAAAATCAATAGGACGGTTCCCATTGACTTTTATGCAACTTTGACAGGTTTGAGATGCCGTGTTTTTATATTCGGGCTTTTTAGCCCTCAGGGTTTAATAAATTCCAAAAAATTCATAAAAAGAAATCACAAATCTTTTGGATTTCTGGGAATTTCGGGTATTCGGAGCTTAGTAAATAACCCCCTAAATGAATAATAATAATAATAATACTAGGGAATATGAAGTAATTGCCTTATAATATGTCATTTCAGTTGATGTTGGTCTCTGCTGGGAATTGGATCCTGTAACTGGAAAGTGTCATGAAACAGACTGAACTCCTCATTGGATGGCTCTAGAAACATTCACGAACAAGGGACAGACACCGGAATAAGACTCCACGGTACTTATTATATTTCTATTGCAACAGACAGGGACTTAATTTTTAGTGCTAATGGGATAGAATAGGTAGTTAAAGGAAACACCATCTTTGCCCCAGTGTTCTCCTCCTGCCTACACATCTGAGTGCTGCATTTAGTAGCAGTTCAGTTTATTGGGGAGACCTGGATGCAGTTCAGGGCAGTTCTTTTCAGTGGGTGAGCTGTGATTGGTTCTGTATCACTTCTGTCTTTACATTTCTCTCTCCATACTTTGGTCTTTTTTATTTTTTTTTTAGTGTGACATCTGGTCATTAGGGATAACGGCCAATGGTGGAAGAAAGAACAAGTAAGTAAATGTCAAACATTGAGGTTATTCATATGTTACCAAGGAATTGTCACCCAGAATGGCAAATGGCATGTAATTGGCAAGGTGTAACAAGGTGTAACCCAAGTGTAACCCCATTGTGGCCACACCTCTGTGTCATAGGATATACACCATTAATTCCTTACCATCCACAGGTCCTGAATCCCCTTTACTAGATGAAAGGGTACTGAGAATTTACCTCTCATGGCAGTGCCTCCACCTAGTGGGATCAGGGAATACACCTATGGGTGGCCCCACTCGGGAAAAAATGATTAACCTCATCATTTCAGTAAAACACATTTACACAATGCACCATAAATCCTGCCCTGGTGCACCCATGTGTTATTCCAACTCAAGGCACAGTCTCTACCCAGGACACAGTCCCACACTCCACTCCTGATGAACAGACAGTCACAATCCGAAGAGCTCTTTACCCTATACCCCCCTATAACTCACCTTTGGATAGTGGCAGTAGATTTGACATAGCAGGCACACAAACAATGCCTGTTTTCTCAAAGAGGAAACACATGCTGGGATCCTTCCAATACCTATATCTCAGGCAGATCACTCACCGAGGGCTCACAAAGAGCTGGTACCGGCTATACCCTTTCCTCAGGCCAAAACCTACACAGAACTGGTACAGGCATCCACAGCTCTCACAGAAATCTTCAGGCTCACTGCAACACCCCTCCTAGGTGTGAGTACTCCCAGGCCTCTTTCCTTGGAATCCATTTCCAGGCATCTCTTATCGGGTTCTTGTTATTCCCAAGCCCACACAGGGCATCTCTCCATAGCCCGGGGCCTGGTGCAGTCTACTTTGAAGGAACAGTCACTCCATTCTCCTTGAAAGTGAAAGAAGCCTGAACACTATATGAAGACATAATGCAACAGTGACACCTTCTGGCCATACCAGTAATCTGCCAGGGCAAACTGCACTAGGGACAAAGGACTCACTCCCCCTTCTCCAATTTAGGTCCAGCACTTAGCTGGCCAGACAGGGTACCATGCGGTACTTTTAGAACCATAGGGTAACTTAACCCTATGGGTCCCTACACAAGCTTGCTATGTACTCTCTGTATGCAGAGAGTACATGATCTAAACATCATAGCCCTTGCCACAGGTAATTCAATTTCCCCTATATTCCATGATTTAAACTCTGCTGGCTGAACATACAAAATAGCTTATTAGACTATTTATAATGATCATTTGTAGTTTCATGTACAGTCTTTTGTTATATTTTAGCGTATGCTGATATCTTGCAAGTGTCACTGATTCAAGAAAATGAGCCACCTAGCTTGCATCTGAGACGTGGTGAATCCTTTCCTTTATGCATATCACTTTACATAGTACCTTTCTTCTTTTTTCACTTTACATAGTACTTTTAAGGTTTCGTAGTTGGCATATTTTGGCCACTCCCTGATCCATATAGTAGAGGCAGGCTTGAAGTGGCACATATACATCCCCTATCTTCCTCCTAACTTGTTCATCATTCAAACATGCTAGTTAGGTTGTACTGGTGGGTGCAGGACACAGTGGAGCCCTGTATATACCACCTGCCATACGGGCAGGCAATAAAGGGGTGGTTCACCCATAAATTAACTTTTAGATGGCTATAGAATGGCTAATTCCAAGCAACTTTTCAATTGGTCTTCATTATTTATTTTTATAGTTTCTGAATTATTTGCCATCTTCTTCTGACTCTTTCCAGCTTTCAAATGGGGGTCCCTGACCCCACACCCATGAGATAGATAGAAGCCAATTTTGTAAGAATTAAAAATTCCATGGAATACTTTTCTGCTCTTTCCATGTTAATTACCTTTTAATTTATTTTTAAGGTCTGAAGAATTTAAAAAATTTGTGACAGAATGCCTGCCCTGAGGGGATTTGTTAAGCTGAAAAGGAGAACTCCCCCCAAAAACAATTTTTTGCATAATAAAAGATGTAATTTTTATTACAGTGTTTTAGTTACCAGACACTAATACTGCATTCAGTAGCAATTACAATTACATATAAATACAAAACTATTAAATACGTATTGGAAGGCTGCTAAGACTTACATGTTTTTATGCAAAAATAATTTTTTTGGGTCAATTTCACATTTAACATTACTGCTTTTATTCCATTCTATTGCTAATTTATAAGAAGGAATAAGAGTGGCATTGAAAATATTGTATTAGGAACACATTTTATCATTTAAACAATGGTTTTATTATTTATGTTTTTCCAGAGACAGATATTAATTAGTAGGCTAAAATATTTGAGGGGCCATTTATGATGTACCTGGGTAGAATTGCAAGGGCACTAAGGGGTACAAAATGCAGGAGCAAACATTGTGTATTTTCTATTTTATGACATATCACACAATGTAGTACATCATTTTAACTTTTCTAAAAGGGCTGGGTAAGAGTAATGAAAGTTTTGATCCATATAGGTTTATAATATTCTATTTGTATCTACATAGATGTGTACTCTTCAGAGATGGAGAAACCAGCACCAAAGATTCTGTCAAAAACCCTGGGGCTCCCTGGGCATGAAACATCTAGGGCTCCATTGTAACTTTGGATGTCCCCAGAGCAAGCAGTGTATATGCAACTGGCCCTGGTCACTGGTCACACCAACATCATTGTCCCACTACTCATTATAGCTCCACCAGCGGCACACAACACCAGCGGCCCTCCCAACCACAGCCCCACCAGCGGTGTCTCCCTAGCCTGCTGCAGCAACACCAGCGGCCATACCCACACCACAGTACCACCACATGTCCTGATCATTCTGGATAACAAGTCTTATACCTGTACCTTAAACACATAGAAAGTCTCAAATTGAATGTTGCAGGCCTTGTCACGCAGATGATTAATCATCAGGGGCATAACAAGAGGACGCTGGGCCCCCCACCAGAAAGAAATTCAGAGACACTTCGGCATGCAACCCCCCCTCCCCCACCACATGCTAACTCAGGCACGAACATGTCAATTTAAAGAAGAAGAAAGGAGCAGGTAGGAGGATTTGAACGCTATAGAGGAAACAGACCCTGGGATCTTGGCACCCCTTTCCCCGGCTCCCCCGCGACCACAGGGTCTGCTTCCTCTATAGTTAGGCCAGTGTTAATCATTTACTTGAGGTTGTCTGGTTTGCTGATGTACTTTGTCATAGTGATGAAGTTGAGCTGGTCCAGAAGCTCCTCGAGCAGCTGCAATCAGAGCAAGAATAAAATGAACAGCCAATACACAATTAATACAAAGAGACACATGACTGCAGCAAAGGAACATATTACTTGTTTGCTAAGGAAAGCCAAGCAGTATGGGGTGCCGTTTGTCCCAAATACATTCTGTATACAAAACTATCCCTAATACACACAATGAATGTATCTCATGTTATATAAGAATTTGTGACCATACACAGAGAAAAAAAATATACAAAAGACCTATTTCTATTAAAGAATGAAAACAAAATCTGGTTAGTGCACAAAAGGATGTCATTATATCACAAACACCATTCTGTACAGTTTAACAAGCAATCTGTCTCACAAATGTATAACCTCCATGTAACGGACACACTTATGTGCAAAGTTACTTACAGAATGAATTATGTAAAAGCAAAGTTGGACATAATATATAATAGTGTAACTAACTAGTGCTTGTCAAGCTAGATTTGAATGACAAATTAGATATCTGTGACAGAAATCAAGATTTTATAGCACAGGATTCATTCTTTCCACAAAATGACAGTTTTGTTCACAAAACAGATAAAATAACCATTCTGTGAAGCAACACTGTCAGTCACATTCCTGAACCAATAAGAACAAAGCTTATTGCCATATACAAACAAGATGAGAAGTGGCCAGCTCTGCTCCACATGGCTAAGGCAAAGTATCTGACCTGCTATAGAGTGTGCCCTCTAATGTCCCCTCTGCTGCATAGTAATAAACATGAACAAACCTTTCCTAAAAGAGCTGCTGTTAAACACTACAGGTTCATAAATGGGAGTTTTTACAAACGGCTGAGAAATATAATGCTGTACTTATAATGATTGTAGAAAATAAAAGTATGCAAAACATAAATATGATCATTTTAGGTGATATGGCTATTCTTATTGTAGTAACCTGCTTGTGTGGCCATTTTGGTTAAGGGCATTCCTGCTGTTTTGCCATTATCTTATGACTCACTCCTGTTCCTCTTCCTGTCTAAACTGAGAGCAATAATGGGACAGGCCACACCCACCTGCCATCTTCTATTAAATGTACCAGAAGTTACTGTGCTTGTCTGGCTGCTTTGCCTGACTCTCAGAGTCAGTTATAAGTTTTGTATATGATAGTTAGACTCCAATGTCTCCTCCTAGCTGTAATCTTGCACCAATTAGCTTGTAGTAGTCTCTTAATAATGTGCTTACCTATAGTTTAACTACTACATAATAGCTTTAGCCAGAGACTTGGGACTGATCATGTGCACACATACCTCCCAACTGTCCCTTTTTCAGAGGGACAGTCCCTCTTTTGACAGCTCAACCTGAGGTCCCTCATTTGTACTGGAAAGTCCCTCTTTTCTCTGCACTGAACAGCCAGAAAAAGAAACAAAATTTCTAACTTACAAGAAGTCATCTGTATTGTATTTCAATGTGGTAAACAAATTACTCACCACGTAAGGGAAGTGGCCCAGGTGCACTGCCCTGAGCCCTCAGCATAGGGGGCGGACAAACCGAAATGTAAAAAGGAGCAGGCACTCAATGTATGCAGACTTCCAGCAGGCACCAATTCAAATTGTAAAGATCTTTATTGTGTCCAAAATTTCTAACTTAATTGGCTTTTGGCAGAGAGGCCAGTAGAGCTAACAGGTGCAACTAAGATACTTTGTAACAATTTTGAGATAAAAAAATAAGTAATTTTAACAGTTTAGATAAGGAGAAATATTTTCAAACTTTTATAACCTGCCAAACTTTGTAAAATGAACATGGTAATTATGGGGTGTGGCCACAAAAATGGGTGTGGTCAAAAAAATTGCCGCGCTACATGACAAAAATTTTTTTGTCCCTCTTTTTACTTATTACCAAAATGTTGGGAGGTATGACCACGCATTCTGTATAGTATGATGTGTAGGTTATATGAGCAGCCACTCCTGAGTACTGTGTGTAAACAAAAGGGGGTCATTTAGGCAGGGGCAATTTTAGGGGATCATAATCTATTTATATAGAAGCAAGAAGCTATACAATGCTTTATATTTATTTATAACAAAAGACTCTAATGATGCCGTCCCCTTACCAGCCCAGTGCTTAACCCTTTCACATCAGAGTGGGTCAAGGGGGGCACAACACTAGAGCAGAGAGCACAACTGCGCCCATGTCACATGCATGTCCAGGGCCGCCAGCAGGGGGGACAAGTGTTCCAGGCCTGAAGGGGGGCCCATAAGTGCTGCATTTTTCAAAGAGCCGGGTCCCCTTTAAGAGCGCCCAAGCCGTGCGGCCATTGCACATATTACCGAATCGGAAGTGCCGAAAAGACGAAGCTGAAGTCCCGAAGCGGTGAAAAGACCCGAATTCACGAAAGGAGGTGAAGTTGAAGTCCTGAAGCCTTTTGTTTACACACAATACTCAGGAGTGGATGTTCATATAACCTACACATCATACTATACACAATGTGCGATGCACATGATCAGTCCCAAGTCGCTGGCTAAATCTATTATGTAGTAGTTGAACTATAGCTAAGCACATTATTAAGAGACTACTACAAGCTAATTGGTGCAAGATTACAGCTAGGAGGAGACATTGGAGTCTAACTATCATATACAAAACTTATAACTGACTCTAAGAGGCAGGCAAAGCAGCCAGACAAGCACAGTAACTTCTGGTACATTTAATAGAAGATGGCAGGTGGGTGTGGCCTGTCCCATTATTGCTCTCAGCTTAGACAGGAAGAGGAACAGGAGTGAGTCATAAAATAATGGCAAAACAGCAGGAATGCCCTTAACCAAAATGGCCACACAAACAGGTTACTACAATAAGAATAGCCATATCACTTAAAATGATCATATTTATGTTTTGCATACTTTTCTTTCTCTACAATCATTATAAGTGCAGCATTATATTTCTCAGCCATTTGTAAAAACTTCCATTTATGAACCTGTAGTGTTTAACAGCAGCTCTTTTAGGAAAGGTTTGTTCATGTTTATTACTATGCAGCACAGGGGACATTAGAGGGCGCCCTCTATAGCAGGTCAGATACTTTGCCTTAGCCATGTGGAGCAGAGCTGGCCACTTCTCATCTTGTTTGTATATGGCAATAAGCTTTGTTCTTATTGGTTCAGGAATGTGACTGACAGTGTTGCTTCACAGAATGGTTATTTTATCTGTTTTGTGAAACAAAACTGTCATTTTGTGGAAAGAATGAATCCTGTGCTATAAAATCTTGCTTTCTGTCACAGATATCTATTTTGTCATTCAAATCTAGCTTGACAAGCACTAGTTAGTTACACTATTATATATTATGTCCAACTTTGTTTTTACATAATTCATTCTATAAGTAACTTTGCACATAAGTGTGTCCGTTACATGGAGGTTATACATTTGTGAGACAGATTGCTTGTTAAACTGTACAGAATGGAGTTTGTGATATAATGACATCCTTTTGTGCACTAACCAGATTTTGTTTTCATTCTTTAATAGAAATAAGTCTTTTGTATATTATATTTATCTGTGTATGGTCATAAATACTTATATACCACGAGAGACATTCATTGTGTGTATTAGAGATAGTTTTGTATACATAATGTATTTGGGACAAACGGCACCCCATAAAGCAGCAAGTAGATAGCATTTTAATATTTGGAGAAGAGATGCAGAAGAGAATGGCAAATAGTTAAAAACAAAAATTGGGGGTATAAAAAGGCCAAATGCAAATCAAAATAAAGGTGTGGTTCACCTTTGAGTTAACTTTTAGTATGTATCAGAATGGCTAATTCTAAGCAACTTTTGAATTGGTCTTCATTTTTTTAAAATAGTTTTTGAATTATTTCCAGACTGTTTCCAGATTCCAAATTCCAGATGGGGGCCACTGACTCCGTGAGGCTGTACATTTATTGTACTTTTTATTGCTTATCTTTCTATCTTTCTCCTCTCCTATTCATATTCCAGTCTCTTATTAAAAACAGTGCCTGGTTGTTATGGTAGTTTTGATGCTAGCAACCAGGTTGTTGAAATTGTAAACTGGACAGCTGCTGAATAAAAAAGTTAAATAACTCAAAAACCGCAAATAATGAAAACCAATTGCAAATGCAAAGCCTGTTCGACAAATATATGGATGTTGGTGGAAGCTTCAGCCTCTCTCAAGATGATGTTTATTATATTCTATAACATATGCATCTGGAGTAAAGTGCCTAATATTTTAGTGAGGGGAAGGGAGACTTGCTGTTACATCTGATAACCTTAAAGGAAAACTAAACTCCCCCTAGTAAAAACAGCCCCCATTAATTGCCTTCCATTACCCCCTTCACATCTCCCTCCAGACAGGAACCCAGTAAATAAGGGCTGTTATTATTAGGATGGTTTAGTTCTTCATTAAGTCACAACTTCTCTTCCAGCGACCTTGGCCCCTAAAGTAGCAATGTTTCTTAAAGTGCCACTATACCTCCATTTATTATGTTCACATATGGATTCAGCTAATAAAAATATCAAGATCTTAACAATTACTTTTATCTTGCTTAATTTCCCCAAGCGTCTATGCTGATTTGACTGGTTGAAAGTGCAGATTTAGCCTTGCCTAAAAACCACTGCCACTTTATTATCCACCTTTTTAGGTTCTTATTGTTATTATTAAATTACTCGGACCCAGGAGTAGGTATGACTCAGGAGTCCAGATGCATGACATCATCAAGGGCATAGCCAATTAAACATCTCTATAAATACCACTCTCCATAGTAGCTTCATAGGCGCTCCATAGTCTGCGAGGTTAGATACCATTTCCAAACTGGAAAATGAGGTTCAATTCGGATCCGGTAGATATAATGTAAATATTTATTGTTATTGCTACTTTTTATTAATCATCTTTCTATTCAGGTCCCCTCCTATTCATATTCCAGTCTCTTATTCATATCAATGCATGGTTGCTAGGGTTATTTGGACCCTAGCAACTAGACTGCTGAAACTGCAAACTGGACAGCTGCTGAATAAAAAGTAAAATAACTAAAAAAAAATGAAAATCAATTGCAAATTGTGTTAGAATATCACTCTCTACATCATACTAAAAGTTAATTCAAAGGTCAACAACCCCTTTAAGTACAATGCAATTTATTGCCTGTTTTTTTCATGGAAGATTAACGGTAAAGATTAATCCGGTGAATTTTGTCTACATATATCAGAGTCACACAGTGGATTCCCTAGAAATAGTGCTCCAATTACCATCAATCAGGTGAATTTTGCCCACAAGTTACTTGTGGGCAAAATTCACCTGATTGATGGTAATTGGAGCACTATTTATACGAATTCCACTGTGTGACTCTGATATCACTGCTGGATAGCGGAGCAACTTTTCTGCCTCTAAAAATATTAATGTCAAGAGGCATTATATTTATTTTTTAACCCTAAAGAAGTGAAAGTGACACGTTGATATTGGGACTTGAATCTTTGGAAAGCACACTGATGGAAATCAAATCTTCCAATTGTGTTGTTATACGCTATTGATGTCTGCAAATATTGTAAGTGCATTTTATCTACAATTAATAAATTGTTTATGAAGATTCTACACATGGGGAGTGCGCCCTTCTTATTATTGTTTGTAGCCATTCTGTAGTCACGTAAGCAAATGAACCTTACAGATAGTCACTGCATTGACTTTTCCCAGGAAGGAAGCATTGATCTTATTAATACAATCCTGCTCATCCAAGCCTCTTTAAAGGAGAACTAAAGCTTAACTAAAGAATTAGGCAAGAAATGCTGTACATTATGTTTTGGGCTTCTGTATCAGCAGAAGCTAACCACAGCCATTTAGCAAAGAAGATCTGTGTCTCCAAAGATGCCCCAGTAGCTCCCATCTTATTTTCTGCTGATTCACTGCACATGCTCTGTGCTGCTGTCACTTACTTGATCTTAGGGAATGACTCACAATATACAGTACACATAGCAATGTCACAATAGAAGGCTCATTAGTAATTAATACAAATAATTACTACATGGCAGCACAGAAACCAGTACAATTAGCATCAGAATTAAATAATCAGCCCTGTAGCATCAGCTTATATTACAGACAAACCTCATTTTTTGTTTAATAATTTGTGACAACCTCTAAGCTTAGCTTCTTAACAGCTGTTCAGAGCCCACAGACACTTTCCAAGATGGTGACCCCCTGGGACAAGTTTGAGTTCTGGATCATTGCTGCTATTGAGAAGCTGAAACTTTAGGCAGGTGCAATAAGTTCAGTATATAAAATATGTTCTCCTTTAACATTATGCTAATGCTCCTTATTGTAGAGTTTGCCTATGGTGCCAGTTTGGGGTTTGAGCCACAGTTTTTTCTGCCATATTGTTTGAATGAACTGATGATCTTCTAATCTTATTAAATAAAAGAATGAGCCCATGTGTGGCTAGTTTTAGATTATTCATCTTAAGCATTTTGTGTAAAAACTGATAGAAACCAATGCCATCGAAAGACAACCAGACCTTTACTAATAGATGCCAGCTAATAAACATTGCCACCATAGTTTTAATTTCGGTGGAGCTATATTTTCCAGTGTACAGTGTAATGTTGTACAGTTCAGTAAGTTCATGTAGGGCTATAACAACTGTGAATTTTAATTGGTGGTCAAAATACTTGCTACCTGCTGTAGATCAATTCTCATATGCGACAAATAGGATGCACCATGGGTGTCACTTTTAATTATAGCCCAACATATGCACATGGTACCCACAGTGCTTTCTATCAGAGGACATTTCTATTGCCACTCCAAAACTAGCTCAAACACGTTGTGTACCATGTTCTCTTTATCTTCGCTGCCATTGTACCCCCCCACACACATTCACTGTAAATTCAAACCAAGTAAATTGAAAAAGAATGCTTATAACAGAACCGATTATTGAAATGCGATTGCAATGCAATATAAAGGAAGCGAGCCTAATCTCACGTAAGGAGCGTTTCAGAACAGCATTCTCTTTTATTAAGAAGCAAAACGTATACCTTTCGATAATAAAACCATCGCATTGAAGCCATTTTCTCATTCAGCTGCAGATAATGAATTTAATATATGAATTCTACTCACTGTTTGGTGACAATTTAATTATGAATGTCTGTGTTGTTTGAGGACAAACATAAATAGAATTTTTAGTTGTATTCAAGCCCCTACCAGAGTCTGAAAGTCTTTTGAGGTCAATCTCAAATCAGACACAGATCAGACAGCAATTATGTACATTATCTTCATTAGTTAATGCATTACTTTAACAAGTAGATATTTTTCATGGCATGGATTTCAGGATCTTAGGTTTACAGGTGCGGTGCCTCACACAACATCGCAGACACATATTCAGTTTTCATTTAGTTCATCTCTAGGGCATTTTGGGCCATTTTTATTTTGTTACTTTCATATGAAAATGCATTAGACATAGTCTAGTACAGAAAGTTACATATGCCTAATTGCAACAGTGCACTGAGATAGGGTAGAATATATTGCACACATTAGTTCAGTGTTACCTTTATTGATTTAACTTTTTCAATTTACTAAGGATTTTTTTTAACCCAAAGCAGACATCAAGGATAATTCTTATATACAAGCTTTGTATATATATATATGTGTATATATATATATATATATATATATATATATATATATATATATATATATATATATATACGTATACAGTATCTACATATAGGCTGTGAACAGGTTAATAAACTCTATTAAGCAATGAAGAAGGTGGGGGTTGCTAAGCAGCTACTGGAGTCTGGAGCTACTGACCTTGTGGACTGCATTCACGTGTTCTTTATGGCTGCCACGTGAGAAGCAAGTTTTAGCTTTAGCTCGCTACATGTCATTTCACAGTGAGTTTACCTATTAAAGAATGGAAATATGTAATTGCAACATGATTTCACTGATATGTTTTAAAGTTTAATATACATTTCAAAATATCTGTACCCTCTAGGGTTTCCACCTTTTCTGTTGGGGTAGCGGGAGGGACGGTGCAGGGTGTGTGACGATTCGGGGCAGGTCTATTGCATCATTGGTCAGAGATATTGTCTGATCAACATGCCTTTAATTTCAATATCCTGTCCGGATTTCCTAATTTGGAAACCCATACAGGAAGTCATCACCCGGACAGCTCATCCAAAAACCAGGCTGTGTGGATGAATACTGCACAGGTGGCAACCCTAGTTCTCTGTGCTAGAAGGAGACCATAGAAAGCATTTTGTTAATGTTTGTAAAAGTTAGACCCCCCCAGTGATTGTAATCACTTACCTGATACCCTGGGCTTCTCTTGCCAGAATACATCCCCGACCAAGGGTTCTACCAGCGAGTACTACGGAGAGATGCTCCTCCTGGG
This sequence comes from Xenopus laevis, assembly GCF_017654675.1. NCBI lineage: Eukaryota > Metazoa > Chordata > Amphibia > Anura > Pipidae > Xenopus > Xenopus laevis. The sequence continues at coordinate 81,066,593 of NC_054379.1, forward strand.
TGCACTTAGCACCAATCTCCTTAAAAATTAATTTCTGTGCTGAAAACAGAGATAATGGTCGCACCACGTAGATTATTTATCACAAACAAAACCAGAGTAATTGATCTCTTCTCAGTTTCAGCATCACATATATTACTTTAGTGCTGCAAATATAGCTTCACTTGCATTGAACAACAAAAACAGCTTTGCACTCTTTCATCCTACAGAGCCTCTCAACTATTTGCACTTTAATACAGGTATGGGATCCGTTATATGGAAATGCATTATCCAGAAAGTAGGGATGCACCGAATCCACTATTTTGGATTTGGCCGAACCCCCGAATCCTTTGTAAAGATATTGAAACGAATCAGAATCTCAATTTGCATATGCAAATTAGGGGTGGGAAGGGGAAACATGTTTTACTTCCTTGTTTTGTAACAAAAAGTCACGTGATTTCCCTCCCCACCCCTAATTTGCATATTTAAATTAGGATTCAGTTCGGCCGGGCACAAGGATTCGGCCGAATCGGAAACCTGCTGAAAAAGGCAGAATCCTGGCCGAATCCCGAACCGAATCCTGGATTTGTTGCATCCCTACTAGAAAGCTCCAAATTACAGAAAGGCCATCTCCCATAGACTCCTTTTTTATGGAAATAATTGCAATTCTTAAAAATGATTTGCTTTCTATGTAATAAAAAAACAGTAATTTGTACTTGATACTAATTAAGCTCCATTAATCCATATTGGAGGCAAAGCCCACCATGTTGGCTGGCACATGCACTGTAAACCCTCAGCCACAAAAGGCACTGGTCAGCTGAATGCAGCAAAACTGTAGTCAAACAGCTCTGACATACAAAAGCTAGTCAAAACTGACAACATTGTGGGATTATATAGGGAATAAAGTATCCCTTATTGCAAATTATTCGCATATTAGGTCATAGAACTCTGATGTGACTTTTGATATCCTCATCTTTTACAACAGGAGGTACATTCTTCCATATAATATACGTCACAGTGACACACAGATGACATTACAGAGCAATAATTAGAACTGATGGCACCACTAAGCACCTTTCATAAGGATATAATTTACAGGATAGTCTCAGAGCGATGGAGTCCATTCGAGCCAGGCTTTTGGATAGAAGTTATGAGGAGGAGCTGGAGTGGCATCCGTGGACCCGTTACTTGGAAATGCCTCAGCTGGGGACAAACATGGCGATGTGAGGCACTGCACCTGGACGGTGTAAGACACGTTACCTTCATTTCGATGTACTTTTATGGCCGAACGCACTGCTATTTCTGACTTCTTTCTTCCATTCTTTATTTTCTTTTCCCTTTTCTATTTATCTTTCCCTTCTCAACTCCCTACCCCCCCTTTTATAATTGACAATACAGTCACTTTAGCTTTTTTGAGATATTGGTTCATATGTGGAAACTGCATTTATTGATCTGCTGTCTAGATACCTTCCTTGTTATTACTTCAGCCGATGTCCTTTTGTTGCATTACGTTCTGCAATCTATACTGTATTGGTGAAAATCAATAAAAATTTTAAATTTTAAAAAATTTACAGGATAGTCATGATTATAAAGGACTATTAAATCTGAATGTACATTTTTACTGTTCAATAGTCTCCCACATGGTGGCACCTGCATAAATTTGGTGCATCTAATAGAATCCGGGAGAACAGTAAGATCACACGTGTGCTTGGAGATCTTAGGCTGGTTTGCGGAAGTCTGTACTCACAAACAGATACACATCGTTTTACCTCCCATCATCACATTTTCAGTAATTCCTTAAGGAATGTTAACCTTTCACACTTTAAATATTTAGTTTGCAACACCACAAGCCTTGTAAATTATCTGTGATTCACACAGGAAAGAGTTTCTTCCCAGGAAGTATTCTGGCAGATACATTACCTATTTATACATTAATTACTAGATACCACAGTAAATTAACAACATAATGCCTGGAACAACAGACAGACATGTACAATAGCATTAAGGTACTGATTTATCAAGTGTTGAATGGGGGAATGTTAAAGGATTCCAGGCAGTTTGATATTTTCCTTTTTATCAAAACTTTCCCCATTTATCAACTGACATTTATCAAACCTAAATCCTGTGTTTGTACTTCTGAATGTCGTCAACTGCTTTGAGCAGAACATCATTCTGATTGTATGGGTGGCAGTGCTCAGCAATCCTAATCCTTGCTTCACAATGTTTATGGCATGTGGGGAGAAAAGAGACAACAATGATATTCTACTATGTTCCAGCAGGCAAAAGACAGTCGGCTCTTAATGTTTTACCAAAACTGTTAGGTAAAATTGACCAAGGGTTGATAAGTCACCAAAAATATATATTGTATACTTTAGTAAATGTAATAAGTCAAATCAACTGGACTTGCTGTATTTTTTTTTCTCTTGAAGACGTTCGTTAGTCATCCAACTGGCTTTCTCAATTCAGAATTTAGAAAGCCAGTCGGATGACTAGCAAAACCTCTTCAAGACATACAGTATATACAGGACCGCCATCAGAAATCGCAGGGCCCCATACAACAAAATTTCCTGCGCCCCCTGAGATGCCCCCACCGCAAGCCCCACCTACAGGTCCACCCTCCCCACAGGTCCGCCCCCCACCACACAGTAAAAAAATGAAAAAATATTGGTGGCTAGGGTTCCCACATATTAATAAAAAATAAAAAGATATTGGTGGTCAGGGCCCCCCCATTAAAAAATATTGGTGGCTAGGACCCCACATGAGAAAAAATGGTGGCCAAAATTGGTGGCCAGGGCCCCCCCACAGTATAAGAAAATTGGGGGCCAGGGCCCCTTAAACGTCCATGCCTTCCCAAAGTCAGCAGCTCTCAGAAAGATGGGGGGCCCGGCTAATCAAGTAAGTGTGGCGTGGCCGGGCCCCCCTTACCCTCGGGCCCCCTACAACTCTCCCCCCTGTCCCCTCCTGATGGCTGCCCTGCATATATAGTGAATAAAGTACCCCCTCTTGTAAAATATAAGAATATTATAAGTTACCGAGGAGTTACCGAAGGCCGAGTGTTTTTATACAGGTCATGGAACTCCGAGGTAACTTCTAATATCCTCATATTTTGCAACTGGGGGTACTTTATTTATTATAATACACAAATTTCAGTGAGTCATGTGACTGAAATGACATCAGAACTCACAGTTTATAAGGATATATTTTACAAGATATTCATGGCTTTTGTGTATTATATATGTGTGTGTATATATATATATATATATATATATATATATATATATATATATATATATATATATATATATATATATATGAATGAGAACCTTCACAACATAATGTTGTGTGTATATGTATAAAGAGAGGAAAGCAATTCATCACACTTTTTATAGAAATCTGAGAAAACACTATACCCTTTAGCTGTGTGCAATAAAACTTTTTCAGGTATGGGATCTGTTATCTGGAAGCCCATTATCCATAAATCTCAGAATTACGTAAAGGCCACCCCCCACAGAATCCATTTTATCCAAATAATCAATTTTTTTCTTCTGTATTAATAAAACAGTACCTTGTACTTGATCCAAACTAAGGGAATCCTTATTACAAGCAAAACCAGCCTATTGGGTTTATTTAATGTTAACATGATTTTGTAGTAGACTTAAAGGAGAAGTCTGCTTGCCAGCAGCCCCCCTCCTGAAACGCCACATTAAAAAGTGTTTATTTAGTAGTAGCTTTGTGCACCCTTGTTCGTTTCTACAAAGTTAGGCACCTCCATTTTCCATTCAGTGCGTCTCTTCCGCCTTGCGCCTCTACTGTATTGCGCATGAGCCTCCTTCGTGATCCTGGTGACACACTCATTCCTGTCTGACAGCCTCTAAACAAGTAGGCGGTAAAATAAAGTTAAAATAAAGGCTTCTTTTTAAATTGCGCTGTTTTTTTTATTTAGCTGACCTCCGATCCACAGCTCCTGCGCTCGCTGCCAAACTGTAAATTAAAACCGGAGCGAGCGCAGGAGCTTGTAAGCTTCCCTGTGTTACCAAGCAACAGGGAAGACGCATCGCGATGACGCTTGAATAAAAGCAGACGGGGGCAGAGAGGTCAGAAATGACGAAAGGCTAAATCACGTGCCTACAATGTCAGCTCTTCAAAGGGAAGCCACAATATACTTGTGCGCATGTGCAGGGCACCGCTGGGAATGATTGCGCATGCGTGTGCCCGAATAGGACAAGTTTTTGGACTGTAGCCAGGGAATGCTTCCATATACAGCTTTGAGCTTTTTTTTTAAAAATGATGACAGCATAAACCTTAATGGAAAAAAGAATGAGGGAATGCTTACTGGTAAGGATACTTTTATTTCATGGTCAGCAGTTAGAGCTTTATTTGATTTTTGACTTCTCCTTTAAGGCATGAAGATCCAGGTATGAACCCCAGGTCTAGAGCATTCTGGATAACAGGTCCCATACCTGTACCATAAATACAAAAATCTCTTTATCTTTCTCATACATGTCTGTCTATATCTGTGTAGCTATATAGTAATATTTTCTCTCATTTTTGTAATACCTTATAAGAGTTTCATTGCGTGGGTGTTACTTTTCAGTGCTTGGGCATACTTGACTAGCAGCAATCCAATTAGCAGTGAATTGTTAATTTCTATATCAGATTAATGAAAAGGTGATGATTTCTCAGCACGTGAGGTTGTTTTCACCTGTGGGTTTGAGAAGAAGCAGAAGATAACTTGTCTTGTATGTATTTGTTGTGCATAATTATATATTGTATCTGGTATTGCTATTGAGGGAAATATATTCAATATATTTCATTTTTATATTTTGGCTTTTAAGTAGTGTGAGTCAAATTTGATGTAATAGAGTGTTGCTGTTATTGATTTATGGGGATGAAATGATGAGTTATTGTATATTGGAAGTTTATTTTACTTAGTTTTGTCTGTAAAGCACTTTGTAGCTATACTTTGAAAAGTGCTATATAAATAAACTTTATTATATATATATATATATATATATATATATATATATACATATATATACATACAGACTTTCTTATGAGAGAGAACCATTTCTTGTGTGCACCTCTATGCTCTTCACTGTCACTTTCTACATCAGGCACCTCTTCACTTTGCTTTGTGTGTCTGTGTCTTAGAGGGTCAATTTGGCCCAATGTGCAGCAGATCATTTATGCAATTAGATCATCTGCCAACACAAAAGACATATTGCTGCTAATGAAATTGAAATGATCAGATCAATGAGCTTATTTTAATCTGCTATCAGTGTTTTCATTATCTATATCTTTAAAGTAAAGTATTACTCGTCTAACTTTATGGGTAATCCATTTGTTGTATTTACTAAATGGTGCCCTCTGTTTGTAGTGGAAATTAACATGCAGTCTCCCCCACTCCCCGTCATTTTTTCTTGTATGACATTCCTGGGTGAGACACAGGGTTATTTGTAGCTTTTATAGAGTATCATATTGCACTTACTGGGCCACTGGCTTTAGGGAGCAGGCAAAATAACCATACAATTTTTGCCATTATAATCTGTATTAAAAAATCATAGAGCAGATGGATAGTTGTTTAGGTGCATTTTGAATTGGATAATGCAAGTGCATTGTAAAACATGTAAATTATATCAAACACACAGGGCCATGCTCCCATACTTTGAATGCTTTTAATGTATGGGTGGGGGAAAAAGGTTTTGCCTAGCTTTATATCAGGTATTCCCCTAGGAATAGTTTGAACAGCTAAGAGCTGGTCCTGATCTACAGTTCGCTGCTCAGTAACTAGCCATGTGGTGTCAGGGTTCTCTTAAATGTGGAAGCCAGCACGTTCTGCTCTTTGTTCCCCATTTGCTGGAGGAGGTGGTGTGCTGAAGGGCCTGGGTGGAGGTAGGCCTCAGTAGGTGAAGTGAGTCATAAAAAGGTTAGTAGCAGCTTAATGTAAGAGTGAGAGGCAGGCTTGTGGTAGTTAGTAAAGCAGCCAGAGGCTCCAGCCAGGTGACCAGGAAGTGCCATGTGTATCACACGCCAGTATAGGGACTGAAGGGGTCCAGCTCAGAAACAGGAAATTGTTGAAGTAATACACCACTGTGAGCATCACCTAATGCTGGGGACTAGCTCATTGATCTATGAGTACTATCTCTGGACCATTTTGAACACTACAGATGAACCTGTATCAGCACCAGCAGAGAGACTGTGAACCAGTCAGTCAATAAAGAGTTGCCATTTTGTTTCAAGAACCACTGGCACCCAAATTATTTGTAAGATGTGTATGAAGTCAGTGTGGTTAAACTTTCCACCAACAGTACAGTGAGGGCCCATCTGAGAGGAAAAGTAATTCATGGGGCATAATAAGCAAGAGTGAAGTTAAAGATCACTGCACTCCACTAGAGTGAAATTCTGCCACTCTCCATTCATTTCTATAGAGTTTCTAAAGGCATATTTATCAAAGGATGAATTTTCATTTTCACCCATTGATAAATACGCTTTAAAAAATCCCATAGAAATGAATGGAGAGTGGCGGAATTTCATTCTAGTGGACTGTGGTGATCTCTAATTTCCCTCTTTGATAAGGAGGTCTATAAGCTAACTTTCATATGTAACAAAAGGCACTAAGTTTGGCCAGGTGCAGTTACCCATAGCAACCAGCAAAAAGTTTGGTTTTACAAAGTTGACCACTAAATGCTTCCTGTATATTGGATGCTATAGGTGATTAAATCAGTGGCACACTTAGAACCTTTTAATCGATATGCCCAATAATAGCAGCATGACAAGCAGAATGGTATAAGACAGGCAACAATATATCCACTTGATTTAATAGTTTGTGCAGTCACCAGGTGCTTAACATTTTTAGGTGTAAAACAACCACAGACAATTAAGAGATATGTTTGAAATCAGTAGAAAAAAGTACCAGAAATATTAAAACTGGAAAAATTTCATTTTTTTTTTTTTTATATGAAACTGCACACAATTTTGCCTTCTACTGTTAGTAAATAGACCACTTTATGATATGTACTAAGATATGGCAGATGTAAAAGAAACTTAGAAGTGCAGGTTTCATCTTCCTTGCCCTAATCATGTCCCAGTCTCATCTCAGTTAAAAATCAAGAGAAGCAATTAATTTCTCTCGCCTCTAAATTAGATGAATGCAGTAACCACAGCAACGCAAATTAAACTGAAATTTACACCAGGTTGTTCGTTCAGGTCATCAAAGCAAATGCACAAAGTCAAAATGTTTCGTTCAAACTAATGAGCTCTCAGACAGTTAAAAGGGTCAAAACTGTCAAAACGATGACTTGCAATGATGCCAAGAATATTTTCTGAGAAGGAGTTTATTTGATATCTTCCTACAGGGGGTGTTTCTTCTGATGGGAGTATTTTAAGGCAGTAGAAAGGTTGAAATTGCCAGGGGGGAATCTTGTAGTATATGCTAGAAATGTGATAGGCAGCAGATTTTCTGAAAAGAATGCACCTGCAAGAAATACAACATTGGTTTAATGAGATGTATCAGAAACCGAATTAATTTTCAAGTGCATTGAATCAGTTGCTGGATTACATATCTAAACAGCCCAAGGGCTGGGCATGGAGCTCTGGGAAATGGTCACCAATGGGCAGATTCCCCACCCCCTTTCATATAAGAACACAATTGGTATGTTTCACCATCTTAAAATGTTTGGACATGGAATTCATTTCTTTTGAAAATGTATCTTCCTGCAATTTTTTTTTTTAAAGTTTTTTTGTCACTAAGGGAGATGTTCCCTCTAGAGGTAGCATTAATCTGTAGAAATGGGAAGAACAATGGTTAAAACATTGTTTTTAATTATGGCATTGTTACTTTAAGGCAGGGATCCCCAACCTTTAGAACCCGTGAGCAACATTCAGAAATAAAAGGAGTTGGGGAGCAACACTAGCATGAAATATGTTCCTGGGGGGCCAAATAAGGGCTGTGATTGGCCATTAAGTAGCCCATATGTGTATTGTCAACCTACATTGAGGCTCTGTTTGGCAGTACACCTGGTTGTTATGCAGCAAAATCTTGCCTCCAAGCCTGGAATTAAAAAATAATCACCTGCTTTGAGGCCACTGAGAGCAACATCCAAGTGGTTGGAGAGCAACATGTTGCTTGCGAGCTACTGGTTGGGGATCCCTGCTTTAAGGGTAGGACTACATGGACATTTTCGGTGCGATCCGACGTGCTGCGACAAAACGCCTGCGACAAGTCGAATGCAACAGAAATAAGTTAAGAGAGAAATGTCTGATGAAGTCGCAGCGTAGGTCCTATGCAACATGACTGTTGGATGCAGACGCTGCATCGGATTGCGACGAAAACGTCCATGTAGTCCTACCCGAATAGTGAAAGTAAGACTAATTTCACACCCAGCTGCTCCCCACGGGTCTCACGGAATACAGATCAACAAGAGCAGCAGCACTCCTGTAATTTGAAAAAAGTGAATATTTACTTTAAGTGCCAAGGCAACGTTTCGGGCTTATATGGCCCTTTATCAAGCCCCTTATCAAGATCTCACAGAATAAGTACTTCTATTTAGGAAATAGGTTTTTACGACTAGGTAGAAATCGCCATTGTATGAAAATATTGCACAGATATTAGATATCAGAATAGCAGATATAGAGCTTATGTAAGAAAAGACACTAAGTTTGCCCAGGAGCAGTAACCAATAGCAACCAATCAGCAGGTAGCATTTACTGGTCACCTGTTTAAAAGCAAAGATCCTATTGGTTTCTGCCCCTGGGCAAACTTAGTGCCTTTTATTGCATATGGGGGAATAGTGCCATTTACATGTTCAAAGTTATTAGAAATATAGATGTAGAGAAAAAGATCAATGCACATTCCATGGTCCCCTGCCACCATACCACATCAAGTTAAAACCCATATGGTGGTCCGTAACTATTTACCTCTGGTCATAATATTTAAATGCTAAAACCTCCCGGCATAACAGCATTATCTGAAATAAAGGTGGCTAATCAATTTTATGATCATAATTTTGTAACTAAAAAACCCCTGTCTTTGTAAATACATGCATCTGCATAAATTACTTATGTGACGGGACCAGGGAATGTGCATTGATCAATTTTTTTCTTTTTCTTTTTGTTTGTAGTTAATTTGGCCAGATCAGTAGCACTTCCATTGTATTTTAGTACATTTTTATTTAGCCATGGAGTGCTCCCACAACCTTTCCTTTTTGCATTTTGCTATTAGAAATATGTTTAATTTCTACACAAATCAGTCAGGATTTTCATGGTTTTAAGTGTCCATCCCTGATGTTTCTGGACAACAGCACCCAGCATGCTTTTAGCCATGATAACATATTTTATACTGGTTTGTATATGTAGTCAGCAACATTTAAGAAGAATATGTTTTAGCAACAGTGTTTACATGCCCTTTAATAAAGATATATGACTATTAAAAGATCAAACAGGCCCATATGAAAAATTAAGTTACGCTTATTAGAGTTCTTTAATTTCGGAATGAAAATAACATAACCTATTATATTTCCAGGTGCATTTTATTCTAATGCAGTTTTCAGTAAGCTGTCAACATATTGATGGAAAATATGCAAATTGCATACAGCAGGCTAACAGTTTTGAGCCATAACACAAACTGAAGAAGGAGCTCTAAGCTGGAGAACAATAAAGCAAACTGCAATCATCTGTGTGCTTCTAATTAACACAGAATAAACATACCGCCGCAGCTTTGATTATAATTAATTGCAAATCTGTATTCAAAGTGAATACCATATTTAACTATATACAACAGCTCCTTTGAGAGCATGTGCATTATGAGGTTATTACTAAAGTGAGCATTAATATTGTTTGTTTCTATTTTTTAGTAATGCAGGGTGAAAAACAAGAGATCTGTAGTACTGCTGAATGCCAAAAAGATATTATATCACAACAGTCGAAGAGTTGTAGACAAATACATGAACATTACACTAAGTATACTCCAGAGAAAACAACCCCAGCATTGACAGTCTACCCTCATAGTTTAAATCTCCCATCCCTCTAATCAGTTTAGTTACACGTCTCTGCACTCTCTCCAGCTCATTTATATCCCTCTTAAGGACTGGAATCCAAAACTGCACTGCATACTCCAGATGAGGCCTCACCAGGGACCTATAAAGAGGTATAATTATGATTCAATCCCTTGCGCTAATGTCGTATTTTTATGCAAAAAAAATGCTCTATATGTAGCCATAGAATGACACTGCCCCATATTTATCTTATAGTGAACTTTTCCATATTATTATCTTCTTTCCTAGATTTATTAGTCACACAATTTCAGACATTAAACAGGTTTTATACTAGGGATCCATTAAACTCCTTTTTTTACTCATTCATCAGAATACTGAATCATCCACTGCAGGTTCTGCCATAAACAGACACAAATCAGAATTTGCATATGGAAATGTAAGTAGAATTGCCTTAAGCAATCAAAACAAATCTTGGCTTGTCAAGATTTCTGCATTAGTGATAAAAATGTGCCATCTAAACTTGTCAGTTGCAGTCAATATACAAGAAAATCTCACCAAAATCTTGTCTTGTATATTGATCCATTATATATCAATAATATAATAACAGCACAAGGACTTTTTCTAGGGACATGGATATTTTAAGGCCAAGCAGCTGTGCACATAAGGGTAAATGTTAAACATCAGCTGCATTGCAGTAAAGGATGCTGTCAATGGCTAGTGTTTCATCACCTGGCAGTCTATTGGACAAGTCTGGGTTTTCAGATTCCAAATATGTGATGCTGACATTTGGTAGAGGAGGAAACTAAGTATGACATTGTCTATCATGGTTTTGTGTAGGGCCCCTAGTACCAGTGAATGCAAACCAAAATGTTGCAGCGTAGAAAAACATTCTTAATGTTGTATATCTACCTTGTGGCAACAGCTCGGGTAAGGCCTTTTCTATTTCAAGGTTTTAATTTCCCATCTACAATGTTAAGTTTATACAGAATTGGTTGGCTGAGATCATAGTGGAAGAACTGGAAAGGCCTTAAAGGACATGTAAACTCCAGACGAAAAAACTGAATCAGTGAACAGCCTCTTTAAACACTGACCACTCTGGTTGTTCAAAGGTTAATAGTAAGGCTGCAGCATCCACTTAATACCTTCTCCTCCTCTAACCCACTCAACCAGTGTTGGACTTTAAGGCATGGCCTGAGGCAGATGCCCCTGCTCTAGCCACAACTCCCCCTATGCCAGCACACACACAAACCACACATACCTTGTTCTCTTCCTCCTGCGATTGTGGCTGGGGTAGGTCACGGGCAGCGGTCTTAGGTTGGGGGGCATTGGGGAGTAGGTCTGAGTTGGCAGACAAATAATTAAAAAAAACTATACAAAATAAATTATGAAGCCAATTGAAAATTTGCTTAGAATTCTATTCTATAACATACTAAAAGTTAACTAGATGGTGACCCACCCTTTTAATTATTTCAGTCAATCAACAGAAGTAGCTAAGCTACAAGGACTAGTGGCTAATAGCCACAGATTTTTATATTTATAAACCCCTCTTCTATAATTTTGAATTTAACAGCAGCATAGCCTCTCTCTTTAACCAGGTAGATGAGTAGGTCTAAAACCATCACAGACACCTGCTACTTTAGTTGGATTTACTGTAAAGTCCACTGGTTTTCATTTAGACATCAAACCCCTGAGCTAGAGGGACATACATCCTCTCTTGTTTAATACTTTGCCTTGTTTTAGTAACCATCACACAGCCAAACTTCATTCCTACTTTGTATCATTTTATGCTCATTGCTTCTTTGTGACCTAGTAATTGGGACACAAATGTTGTAAAGGTCATACAATGCCTGTAATCCAGCATGCCCTTCTACAATTAGGATGCGATAAATTAAATGTTTTTATGAATAGAAATTCATATAAATCTGTATTCACTGCAGTCAGATGGCACACGTCTGAACCTCAATTTTTAATCACGCTCTGTTTTTTCTGCCATTTATATGTTTTTATAGTTCTTGCAGGAAATCAGACATAGTGCGCATCAAATATAGATTATTAAGAATCTAATCATATAAAAATATAAGCAAAGTCCTTACACTAGCCCCCATTGTTTGCATCCATTCTGCCGTGGCTTTTATGTTAACTTGTACAAACCATTATAACTTTTGCATGAAAGTACTTGGGCAACATCTACATTACTTTGGTTTCACATGTTGAAACATTGCTATAAATTGGAGGTTAATATCGGCAAAGTAGAACCCTGAATTCAATGCATCAGGGCACTAAAACTTGCATATAATCAGGATGTATGCCAGGATTGTACTTTATAACAGCAGATCTTTTTCAGTAGGTTGATATCTGTAATTTAAGAAACGTGAGATATCATCATATAGTTAAATAATAACAGCAGGGATGGAACTAGGGGTAGGCAACAGAGGCACATGCCTCGGGCACAAAACATAGAGGGTCTCACTAAGAGGGGGGAGGAGGACAGTGTGTGGACGAATAGGAGAACCAAGGACAGAGCAGACATGTACGGGTTTCTTTGCATGTGGACAGGCAGGGTACTCTAGCATTGCTTTGGGCCCAATACTACTAGGCCTGCTTCTGAGAAACCGCACAAGCCAAGACATAAAACACTGTATATGTTAGGGAAAACATTGACTTGTTTATAGTATAAATAAAATGTATATAAATATATACAAGCATTGATACTACACTCTAAACTGGCTTTACGTTATGTTCCTAGCCACAATCCATTTATTTGAGACTCTGTTGTATCAGGACAGGGGAGGATATTTCATTCCCACACTTAACGGGATATTTAATATACAGTAGAACCCCCATTTTATGTTTTTAGGGGACCAGAAAAAATGGTGTAAAATGTAAAATCAGGGAAATTTATTATACATAATATATATATATATGTGCGATCACAAAACAACAATGTAAAATGAGGGAAAATTTAAAATCAGGGTATGTAAAATGGGGGTTCTATTGTATTGCAAAACATTTTTTGGTTGTTTTTTGTTACTTTTATGTATCCTCTGTCTTCTTGCCATGACATTTAGAAAGCAACTAGTAAGAAAATGAAAGGAATCAACATTTTTTGGTGATAGTATAAAAAAAGAGTGAAAGCCAACCCATCCAAAAACAAGATATAGGTCCTAGAATCCCTAGTCTAATGCTATCAGGGTCTGATGGCACCTAAACATTTAGATGAAAGCACAAGCAAAGTCAGATGCTGCCTTTGTCTGTCTAGACCTCTGCCTCCTCCCGTGGACATGAGCTGCAGCACTAGCTAAACTAACCACTGCCATAAGCTGGTCACATTATATATAAATTTATATATAAAATATCAATTATATCAATTTGGCGAATTTAAACAGTTGTGAAAAAAAAAATTCCTTTTGAAAATTCTATGCAAAATACATAAATACTCGGCAGAAAAAAATGGTAAAGAAGGTTACAAATGAGCCAAGCAAACACTGCAAAGCCAACAGCATGTGAAATGATGGCTGCTTAAACCACCTACAATATCACTATCCCACGCTGAAATTGTTTCACTGACAATCCATACAAAATGAATAGGTAAAGATTAATAGTGATTTTGCATCCCTTTGGGCTTTCACAAATATAAGCAAAGAAAACACTTCAAAAATATATAATTACATAATGATAAATATATGGAAAACAATAACATGTACTAAAGCATACAAAACATTTGCAATAAAGAAAACTATAATATACAATAACTGTAGTTAACATTTTATAGCATGTAGCCCCAAATATCACAAAAAACACACTTTTCACAGTTTCATCATTGATAATCAAGCAAAAGTACACTGAAACATTGTTGAGGAAACGTTTGAATCATAAGTGTAAATGGAACTGTAAATGTTATATCAACCAGAAATACAGTCTGCTTTAAAAAATTGGTCAGTATAGAAGAAATGAAATGTAGCACAATTATCGATGGGATGACTAGAAGGTTACCAGAGGCTTCATGAAAAATGGGCAATTCAGTATTCTTCTCCTTCCACTGAATTATTCTGACCAATCAGTGAGCTCTTTTTTCACCTACCTGCAGGGCACTGCACTGCTGGGAATAGTGGTGAAGCTTGATTTTCCTGTGTCTCGCTGCAGAAAAATATTTGTGGTCCTCTCTATGTTTACGGAGACACCCTGCCTCCTGAAAATATGTGGCTAGAATGGCACAAAATCAGGCAGGAAGATTGAGGGGGTCAGGGAGATGTGGGTCCTTACCAGGCCCTCCCAGTCACCTGAACCCCCTGTGGTGGCAGCAGTTTTGCTGCTAGGCAAGTACACCACTGGCTTACCTAATGTTTTTGAATTTAGACTGAAAATCCTGATTTATGTGTTTCTATTTTATAACTCAGAAAACTTACAAACAAAGTGCCTTCTTCAGTTGGCCTAGATGTGCTGCAGGCTGAAAACGGAGTCAATTTAAGTATCACAAAAGAGACTTCATTGGAGTACTGCTCTACTTTCCTGTTCACAATGAAGTGCAAACCAAACTGTATTATTTTTTCACTTGACTCTCTTTTACCTAGTGATTGTTCAATAACTAAAAATGTCACATTATCAGCTGAGGCAAACAGGTTCAGACTAAGGCCAAGCAGATGGCATGCCCTCAACTGCCATAGACAAAGCTCAGCGATCTTGGCTGCAGACAGAGTTCAAGAGTAATCCTCATATGCACAGAGACTGAACAGAAAGTCTGGATCCTGAAAGTTGGCATACTGCCAGTCAACAACTAGGCCACACCCTAAGATACATCCCTTGTGTATCAGGTACACAGGCCAATGCTTACAATTAAAAGGGCTAGAAAGCTTTCTTCTGATGAAAAGTTGCAGCCTGTCATTTCTGGAAGATGCTTTCCTTTCCTAAGCACTCTCTGAAATGAGTTTGTATGTGTGAGTGGGGTTTCCTTCCACACTCCAAAAACAAGCAGCTTCATTAGTTTCTCAATAAGTTGACCCTAATTTGTGTGAACGTGACCTTATTTTCCAGATATAATCGTGGCACGGTAGGGGAGGGTTTCCGGCACATGTCAGGAGGGTGCAACATTCAATTCCAGATGGGGGACCCAGGTGCAGGATGCTGACTAGTTATACCACTGAACAAAAAATTATATTTACTACTTTATGTCTAGGCACCATAACAGCAATTAGAAAAAAAATAGGTAATTTATGGATAGGGGGAGTGGAAGATGTTACTGCACTGTCAAACTACTTGAAAAAAGGGTCTGTTGAAAGTGTAAGTTAAAAATTGTATGTAAAGCCTAAACATTGTTCTCCTAGATTAAAAAGTGCACTGCATACAGCACATTTTCTTCACTGAAATGACGAACTCTTGTAACGATAGCAGCAAATGGCAAAAGGAAGGGGATCATCGGGCATACTGCATCTTTCACATTGCCTTACTAAGATTATGAACCTTCCTTAAAAAACATGGACATGACACAAAAGAAACACACATATTTGCGTCTGTAAGAATTGTGCATCACCTGTAGGGGCAGTGCTACTGGAATTCTCTGAAAAAACTGCAGTGAGTAGAAATATGTGGCTCACTGCCAGATTTTTCCATTTTGCCCCTATTTTATAGTTTCAGCTTGATGGATTTGCAGCTTTTAAAAACTACAAAGCAATCCTATTTCATTCACCCAATGATAATTTTACAGAGAAAGCCAATCACTGACAGAGCTGAATAGGTGTGACAGGGACAAATGAGGCCATCGTGTATACTTCATTTGCATTTACCTTCGGATCTTCTTAGACTGTTGTCAATCTTTTTGCCGGATTTAGAACCTGGACATTTTTTATATTTAGATATATTTGAACTTCTATTTATTTCAAGCCGGTTTGAATTCCTCTGCTGTATTATATTCATAATCAAACACAATGTCCTAGTATAAGTGTGCGTGGGAGAGTGTATTACTCATAGACTGGCCAAATGAGTAGGTACCTCTTTTCCCTGGCATGATCAGGAAAGCAAAACACAAATCCCAACTGCACTCCCCGTGAGCTAATTATTAATGGTGCACTTTGGAAAGAAATGTGACCCTGGTGCTGCTAAGTGGATTTTAGATGCCATGGTAAAGGAACTGTGTGTGGCATTTGTCCTAGAAAAATAAATTGTTTCACTTTTCTTTCCTTTCTTTTTTTTGCTTGAAGCAAAAAACACAACTTGCTTGAATGTTGAAAATACACTTCTTATTGACAGGCTTTAGGTGCCCAGGAGGACATGGACGTGGGCACACGTTGCTATAAATGGAAATGCAATATCTTCTGTTGTTAATAATAAACTATATATAAATACTGATACCACTTTCAGTAATCTCATCTTTGTAAGCATGAATATTTACAGCAACTATGGCTCAGTCCCACTAAATTAGAATCATTTAACTGGATGTTCGCTACAACCCCTTTAAACTCCAGTCCCAAACCAAGTTATTTCTTTTTTACAATAAAAGAGACACATGTTGTTTAATAAGGTAATAATGCTTTAATATCAAACAAACATTTACAATACCACATGTAGGGGCAGATTTACATATGGTCGAATATCGAGGGTTTATTAACCCTCGATATTCGACTGCCGAAGGTAAATCCTTTGAATATCGAAGTCGAAGGATTTACCGCAATTAGTTCGATCAAACGAAAAATCGTTAGATGGAACGATTAAATCCTTCAAATCGAACGATTCGAAGGATTTTAATCGATCGAACGATTTTTCTACGACCAAAAAAAAAATTAGAAAGCCTATGGGACCTTCCCCATAGGCTAACATTGAGGTTCGGTAGGTTTTAGGTGGCGAAGTAGGGGGTCGAAGTTCTTTTTAAAGAGACAGTACTTTGACTATCGAATGGTCGAATATTCGAACGATTTTTAGTTCGAAACGTTCGATTTGAAGTAGCCAATTCGATGGTCGAAGTAGCCAAAAAAACCATTCGAAATTCTAAGTTTTTTCTATTCTATTCCTTCACTCGAGCTAAGTAAATGGGCCCCGTACTATCTCAAAACAGAAAGTTTACACATTTCATATGTAATAAGCGTATGTATAAATGTTATATTTTTCTATATTTCCTTATATTTACTCTTATGGTCGATGGGAACCTCACATGAAATATAATGGAAACTTAAATAATTTTTGTCCCAGTAAAACTGGACCTTCAACTATTTTACCATTTTTGATGAAGGTGGAACCATGTCCTCTATTCTTATCCTGATGAAGGGAGGTTTATCCCCCCGAAACGTTGATCACGAGGTGATATAATAAAGAGGGGTGTCCCCCCAACTGCTGATTATAGCGTGTGTGCGGATCCGTTTCTTGTTTGCTCTACCAACTAAGCACATGCCATGGGATATGGAGTCATTTTGTCATTATTTCACTGCACGCTGCTTTTGCTAGATCCATTACGGTTTCTTTTAAGGCACCCCCTAAAACATTAATGCATGCCCTCATTATATTCTGCCTGGACTACTGCATCCAACTTTGTACCCTTCTCCATCCTAATACATGTTAAAGGAATGATTTACTTGCTTTGTTTTTCACTTAGTCCCTTGAATGTAATATATATTAATTATATAGTTTTACAATGAAATGTACCCCTTAAGGTACATTTCATTGTAAAACGATATAATAAATATAATGTATAGATTATGTTTAGAAACTACTCTTACCAACAAATGAATGAAAAACTTTAGTGAATTTAAATATTGAAATCTTACTGTGGCCCCTAGTATGAATTGTTACAGTCCAGCACTCTTCCAAATACGATAAAATCGAAGGCTCTGCAATGATTCATAACAGACTGCTGCCTAGCAACCCCTGCATTATCTGTTTGTTGCATATTGCCGACATGTCCACTCAAATACTTACATACGGATGCAAATGAACACCATAAAAAGGGACAGCGCATCCAAGTGCAACAATCTAAATCTAGAAGTATCACCAACATGTAGAACATTGCAGGAGAGCACAACAACAATCAAACTCCAAATGCTGTGCTGCTGGTGTTATAGCCATATCCTTCCTATAGATATATGTGCAGTGATGAAGCTGCAAAACAAAAGTTCTTACTATGTTTGATTAATTCCTAAACCAATATGGAATGCTTGCCATGGAGTCCTAGTTAGATACACTGCAGTGCAAATAATACAAGAAGGCAGCAAGGATAGTGCCAAGCCATGACACAGGTGCAAGTACCAGTACAGGTATAAATGTCCTTTTCATTGTGTATCTTTTATATATCATTACAAATGCAATATTTATTTTACAGTACATAACTCCAGATTTCAGAATTTCAACATGGAGTACATTAGTTCTTCATCCACATTAGTTAATGTTTCCTGGCTGCTTGCTTTACATGTAGCGGTTCCGGATGTACTCTCTGTATGTGAGCATATCTTCTTTTCCCAGAGGCTGCATAATACCACGTCCAGCTTGGATGTGAGCAGTAAATATTTCTACTGACTTTCTGTCAACTTTGGGTGGTTGAACTTCATAAATATTGTCATGAGAGAATGAGGATATACAGCTCCTATAGGAGACAAATTAAAGACATTTAAAAACACAATACTTTCAGTTGGATCATTTTGCTTTGTAACATCCAGCATATATATCACTCGTTTAGCACTGGCTATCATTTGTATTTACAAACAGCTATGATACAGACCAATGCATCAAATATTTATATATATATATTTCTCTTACTAAAATAACACATGGAGATACTCATGAACGTGCTGCTTGCTTTGCACATTGTACAGAGGTCTCCCAGAAGAGCAGTAACAATGTAATGGAGTTTTATGAGGAATATTAAAACTAAGCAAAAAAATAAGAGCCAAACCAAATGATTTTGCATGGTTTTCAAAGTCAGTGGACAGGTGAAATAATACTTTCATTTTGCATTTGTTAGCCATTACACATAAGATACTATAAGGGGGTTATTTATTAAAGTCCGAATTTATCTCAATATTTTCTGCTACAAACTCCGATCAAATCCGCTTATTTATTATTACATTTTCCCGAAAAAGAGCTTTGCGGGAAAAAACCCCCCTGATTTTCACGATTTCTTCTGATTTTTTATCTGATTTTCATGATTTTTTTGGATTTTTCACCCGAAAACTCCAAAAACTTCGGGGTACTGCACGAAACCCAGCGCACGTCATAAAATCATTGGGACTTCTCTCATTGACTTTTATGCAACCTCGACAGGTCTGAGAAACCAGATTTTCTGATTCTGACTTTTTCATCCTCAGGAAATTTGTGATTTTTTAAAAGTCCAATTTTATAAAAAAGGAAAAAAAAAACCAAAACACATTTTTCATGATTTTTGCATTCAGAGTTTAGTAAATTACCCCTAAATCTGCATTAAGTGTGCAACTACCACCTGTGGACATATACATCACATACATTCATGCAATCTTATGTAGAATGACAAATAACTGGACAGCTAGGTTTTCTATGCTGGATTCCCACGGGATAATTACAGTATATTAAAAGACTCAAAATGTATGAACTCTTCCCTAAATAAATCGATATTTAAAAAAAAAAAAAGTCAGTTTCCTCTGTAATAATAAAAGAGTAGCTTGTACTTGATTCCAGCTAAGATATAATTTATCCTTACTGGGAGCAAAATAATCCTATTAGGTTTATTTAGTTGCTTAACTGATTTTTCAGTAGACTTAAGGCATGGAGATCCAAATTACAGAAAGACCCCGTATCCCAAAAGCCCAGGGCATTCTGGATAACAGGTCGAATACCTGTATAAGAGTTTATATTATTTCTAGCCATCTGAAGCTAATTAACCCTAAAAATGCAGCTTAGAAAATATATGAGTAAGTCTCCTTTATGCAGAAGCAGACACAGCATTAGAGGGTTTTAATAATTAAATGAGCATAGTTATGATGATTTTCCACTTGCTTTGCTTTCATTAGTTATGTGAACATTTTACGCACTTTTTTTTCAGATTAAGAAATTCTCAATCTTTCATTTGTCCACTGCCCTTCTAACAACATCCTATAGCCCTCCTGTTTTGTTACAAATCCTTATTAACGAGCTAGCAGAGACTGTGGCCTAGGGGCATGGAAAGCTGAACACAGAAAATAATCATTTTATAGGCATAGTACCCATTTAATGGGCAGGGCCCCCCAAAGCTACTTTTAATTTTAAATAAACCACCTAGAATCCTATTCAGGACATCGGCCTATATAGTTTTATGTTTTAAAGCATAAAGCAATTTCAAAGTTCACTGTTAGTGCATTAAAATTCAGGGCCAGGTATTGCTGAAATAAATACATTTTTCTTAAAGGGATCCTGTCATCGGAAAACATGTTTTTTTTCAAAACGCATCAGTTAATAGTGCTACTCCAGCAGAATTCTGCACTGAAATCCATTTCTCAAAAGAGCAAACAGATTTTTTTATATTCAATTTTGAAATCTGACATGGGGCTAGACATTTTGTCAATTTCCCAGCTGCCCCTGGTCATGTGACTTGTGCCTGCACTTTAGGAGAGAAATGCTTTCTGGCAGGCTGCTGTTTTTCCTTCTCAATGTAACTGAATGTGTCTCAGTGGGACCTGGGTTTTTACTATTGAGTGTTGTTCTTAGATCTACCAGGCAGCTGTTATCTTGTGTTAGGGAGCTGTTATCTGGTTACCTTCCCATTGTTGTTTTGTTTGGCTGCTGGTGGGGAAAAGGGAGGGGGTGATATCACTCCAACCTGCAGTACAGCAGTAAAGAGTGATTGAAGTTTATCAGAGCACAAGTCACATGACTTGGAGCAGCTGGAAAATTGACAATATGTCTAGCCCCATGTCAGATTTCAAAATTGAATATATAAAAATCTGTTTGCTCTTTTGAGAAATAGATTTCAGTGCAGAATTCTGCTGAATTAGCACTATTAACGGATTCATTTTGAAAATGTTTTTTTCCCATGACAGTATCCCTTTAAGTAAATATGCATATGAAGCACCCTAACAAACAACCACATTTTATTCTATTACATCGCAATCCAAATCAAATTCAGTCTAAGATAACGAAACCATCTTTCATATGCAATTTCTGTTTAAACAGCAGGAAGTTTGCCTTTTCTTATGCTATTTGGTGAGCCTAATAGCAGGACCTAAGTGACAAAGTATAATTTCATTGTCCATTCTGTTACTGAAAGAATATTGCATAATCCTATTTAAACATTGTGCCTGAAAACGGAAATGTTTTTGTTCCAGATTACATTTGTGGCTCGGTACTGGCAAATCAAATAACTTACAAAAATGATGTTATTTGTTCATTATAATCATAATACACAAAAGAGTTTCTTGTCTGTTGGTTTAGTAGAAAGAAGATGTAACCTGAGAGTGTCAAAGGCCCATACAGTATTTCTAAAATGGCTCAGTCTAAATTTTCATATTATTACATGGGGTTGGTCAATACAGCTAATAGAACCAGCTACATACCGGTACTTTAAAAATCGGGGTTTACAGAAAGTTCACCCAAGGAAAACAATGCATTATTAAGGTGGATTCTTTTAAAAATACAAAAAAATGCCCAATTCAGTAACACTCAGCAAACATTAATACATATATTTTTAAAGGGATCTCATATTTGGGCCTTGTACTAAAGATATAGCAGCACAGTTGTAGGCCATTGCACAAAGGAGGTGAATGTGCTCCCATTGAAATGCATGATATGGGCTTTAAAATGCATGTATTACATTTGTATGCCTTTTTAACTGAAATAAGTGCATTTTTGTGTTCGTGAAATTTTCTATTTCAATATACTTTTGAAGGAACGTCAAACAGAATCAGGCAGAATAAAATGGAATCAATTAGCTTTTAGCAATTTTGCATTTAGGTGCTCTAAAAACCTGAATTTAAAACGCATAACCCCCTCCAACCTGTATGTCTAGGCCTTTAGAGCTAGTTTAAATGAAATCATATACAACTGGCTACCCACACAACAATGAAAGTTGTTGTTTTTTTAAAAAAAAATAAAATAAAATGAAAAAGCATTGAACAGGGAATGGAGGAAAGAAGATGAATATATTTTAATGATATTTACCTGTACCGTTAAGGATTAGCACTAGGAATACCGACAATTCATTTCTTTTTTAACTGTGACAGTTAACAACCGTTATCAGATAATTCCAATCTAACAAGAAATCTTTTTACTTTTTTTGTAGTTGAAGCTTCAGATAATTATAACTTAATGGTGCAATGGTTTTGATCACAGTGCCTCAGCTAAATAAAGTATCAGTTCTAATATCTAAATAACATTCTGAATTCTCTAGGAAACAGTCCAAAGTTTTATTGAAAAATAGAGGCTTCAGAAGGGGTTCTGCCTACCTATGGATCAAATAGTAGTTATGTAAGTTTTATATAGACAGTGTGTATTTTTACAAGTTTACTATGTAGTTAGTTTCATCTCAAGCCACCAGTGTTGTTTTGGTCTGTAGGGAAAAGAAGATAATCTGAGGGAAACTTTGTAAATGCAGGAAGAACTTCTCTACAATCTGTTTTGAGAACCTGTTTTACATTTTTCAGAGGCCCAGATTTTTTTTTGTAAAATACAGGAAAATGTCAAATCAGGGGAATATATTGCATAATATATAGGTGGGAGCTCAAAAAAAAAAAGTAAAATAAGGGAAAACTTAAGGTTTCACTGTATATTAGCTAAATACCAAAATTCTTTCTTTACCACGCTACAGTACAGGAACTCAGCTTTATAGATGCAAGCAAATACAGCAAACTTAGTACATAGTCACACTTGCCTTGATACCTTCACTTTGTATGGATAGAAGTAAATGATAGTATTTGCATAACAGTTCTTAGCCTTGTAAAATGTGAGAGTCTACAGAAGAAGGCCAAAAATAAATGACTGACATTCAATGTCGTATTTATTCATATAATAACAAACCACGTGTATTTATGTCTGAATGTAGTCATTTATTCATTACAAAATCAGCAGTGCATGTTCAAGGCTATGTTTGGCAGCTCTTATTTCATTTGCAAGCCATCAGGTTATAATTGCTTTGGTCTTCATTTCCACCATGTGGTCATGTGAAGCTTAAAACAATAGCAAAGTAATTGTGTCAGTGACCCCCCCAAAGATGCTTCAGAAATACATAAGGTGAAAAATGAAACTAAATGTCAATATTATAAAAACAGGTACAAATAGAAAGTAAGCCAATTTATTCTGTTCCCAAATTAGAATTAAGAACCAGTATCTGATCTCCTATATAATCATAAGTTTTCCTTCTAAAATCAGTCCAATAATCACTGTAATGTAGGCTTCTGTTGAAGCCAACAGAGTTCCCATCTATTTTTCTTTTGTTTATTGCAGTGGGTCTTCAACAGTAGGGCAGGCACTAGGGAAAGCAGCTGCCTAAGGTGCATCTATATGGGAGACACATTTCCCTCCTCCCAAAAAATGTACCTGCCTGTCCTGGCTTACCACAAGGGCGGTGGAGCGGCACCAAGTAGTTGGCTGTTGCAGCAGCAGTGCTTACAGACTGGCCAGAGGGGTGCAAGCAGAAGCATGACCAAGAGGTACTTGCCTAGGGCATAAGAACCTGTAGCAGTCCAGTCCTGGTAATTCCCTGTAAGGAAAAGTCCCGCAACTCCATTTTGGCAGCCCAAGAGTCTCCATCCCTTGTCCCCAAAAGAGTACCAGTCCTAGGTAGCGCTACCTGCCCAAATACCTTTCCCGATGGAAAAAATTTGCTCCCACGTGGCAGGTACACAAACGGCCTGTTTCTCCAAAACAGGAGATCCCTGGATCCTCATCCTTTCCTACCTCTTCCCTCAGGTAACACTCACCCCAAAGGAGTCACACAGATGGATAGTCTCACACAGAGCTGACAGGCATCCACAGCGATGATCTCTTTATAGGCTCCAGACTCTCCCAGTCGAGCACATAAGGCTTGAATCCTTCGAACAACTCCTTTTTGCCTACATTTTGCCGGATAGGATACACTATCTCCACAGTGAAGAAGGTTCAGCAGCAAAACTGTAAAACTGTAATCCTGTAATGGTTGACTGAGCACATGGCATCTCCTTTTATATTGTTGCACAGTGACACCTTGTGGCTGCCTTTGGGATCAGCCATGCTGCACCAATCACAAGGGCTCTGCCCCTTAGGAAACCTTGTATATACCATGAGGCTGCGACTAAAGGGGAAATTAACCATTAAGGTCCCTACACCTAAAATGTACAGTGCTTCTGGTATACAATAGATGGCCCAACAGGATCAAAGATAGCAAGCTCCTGTGCACAAAGCACTTACCATAACTGTTATAAGGATAGGGGGAACCTCTGGGCTCGTCCTAAGTTCACTAAAATAAAGCATTTTTAGCAATAAAATTTTTTAGATTTTAGTTTTTCTTTTAAAACCTGAAATATACTCCTAATAGCATATAGACACTCTAAGAGGCTGATTTATTACAATTTGAGTTTTTTTTCCTTGATTCGAGAATATTGCTATAAATGACCTAAATTTAAATTGTCTTTTCTTTCAAAAATTGCTGCAGAATTATTAACATTTGTCAAACTGCAATCAAGAAAAAAAATATGAGAAAGTGTTTTCCCACAAACATTTTAATTTTAAAATAGTTTTTTATTATTTATTGTTTAAATGCAAACAAAAATAAATTTTCAATAAATTTTAAACATTTTTTTTTACTCAGAAATTTTTATTAGTTTTACAAAAAGAAAAGAAAAGAAAATAATGCACAATTACATAGTGGACATCGTTGCACATAAAGCCACGTGAACATTGTATGCAATACAATATTAATAGCTTAAGTTATCACAAAACAGTCGCAAAACGAAGCAATGCCACAAAAATCTCCAATTATTGAAGAAAAGAAAAAATAAAACAGATAGAAAGAGGAATAGGAAAGAAAGAAAGAGTTCAGAGAATAGGGTCCCCCACACATGTAACAATAAACACAATGATGTACACAGAATATCTTTCAGAGATCCACTATGTATACAATGCTATAAAAGGAGCTGTTCGGTTGCCACATAGCCAATCCACGGGGCCCAAATTTCCGAAAATCCGTCCAAGGTTCCCTGAACACGAGCTGAAAGCTGTTCCATGATATAGATAGCCTGTATTTTCCGCAAGGTCTGTTGCCATGCTATGACTGGGGACAACCAACTAATAGCCAAACTCCATTTAGCAGCCGAAAGGACATGCTTAGTTAACTGCCTGGACCGTTTCTTTAAAGCCGTGATTGGATAATTATGTAACAGTTCCCAGGGGTTTAATGGAAATGAAACCGAAAACATCTCTTGTAACAACAAATGTACTTTAATCCAGTGAGCTTGTGCAATAGGGCAATCCCACCAAACATGTAAATTTTAAACATTTTAAATTCAATAAATAAATAAATAAATAAATAAAATAAATAAATAAATATGTGGGTTCAAATGTTTTCTTTTTTTTTTTTTTTTTACTAAAGCCTTACCTATTTGAAACATCACTACCAAAATTACAATGGAATTGCAAAGTGCAAAATGGAAACAAATTTACTTCCAACAATAATCATATACACTAATCACGGCAGAGTTAGATATTGAACACTGCTCTACTATGTCAAGAAAGTAATTGCTATGGCATGGGTGAGTCCCCAACCACCCACAGTGCAAAACTGGATAACATTGGTGAATCAGAATCTGCCTCTGATTAAACTCACCTTACTAGCCAGAGGCTCGCTGAAAAGATTTGAAAAAACATGGTGGTCCATGGTGGGAAGCTGGGCTTGGGGGTCAGGGCTCCCTAACATGAAAAGGAACATTTATACTATAAAAGGCAAAAGTTCTTAATTTTATCTAGAACATGCTGTTACTGTTCAATGTCCATGATAGGTATTTCAGAAGTAACATCCACTTCTCAATGTATCACTGTTTGAACTATATTTTAGATGTTGCTTTATCAACCAAACTACTAAACAATCTGTAAGTAAATATTTTGCTCAAAGCTCTGTAATAGTAACTCAACCGCGTTTACGGCATATGTTTTATTTTATATTTGATGTGTTATAAAACAATAAAATTTTACCTATAAAAAAATTTAGTTCCAACAAAATGCTATTTACTGTATTCAAGGTACTTGAATTGACTAATGCCATGATCATTAATAACCATCATTAATGTAACAAAATGCCATTTATATTAGGTGCAATTCACTCAGTGCAATTCACACCCACACTAACACAATTCAAATGCAGCCACATCATGTGTATGGTGCCCACAATTAAAGGAGTTGTTCACTTTCAAATAACTAGTTGTTTTCAGATAGATCACCAGACTTTTTCCAATTACTTTCTTTTTTCTATCTGTCACCATTTTTCTAATGTTAAAGTGTAATTTTTCACCTACCAAGGGGCTCTGGGAGGGGGGGTCGCCGACCCTGTAAGCTGTTCTAAATTGATACATTTAGTTGAAACATTTATCTTTGTCCCTGCTGAGCAGAATCTCTGGGTTTCATTACAGGCGGCTGTTAGAATTGATACAATAGTTGCGAATATTGCAGAGATGCTACTGAGAAATGTATCAACTAAATGTTGCAAGATTGTAACAGTTCAGAATCTGCACCTGAATTACTGAGCTGCCAGACTAAAACACCAGAGACAGGGACAAAAAATATTTGATTTTAGAAAACCAGTAAAAAATAAATAATGCAAAGTAATTGAAAAAAGTCTTTATTTCTGGAGAATAATCTAAAAACAACTAAACTGAAAGTGTTTGGAAGGTAAACAACCCCTTTAAGTTGTATTCTGGGCAATAATGTTGAATTGTGGGTAAAAAAAAACATGTGCAAAGGTTCCAACTTTAAGTTGCTTTAAATGTGTTTTAGAGGGAAATAACAGTTAAATATTTTCTATATACTGTATTACCTACATATAAACAGCCATAGCCAGAACAACTGTAAATTAAGTGTAAATGTGTGGCTTTGCACATATATCATATACTTCTATATATAAGTGGTTGATATACAATTGTTTTTTCTACTAAAAAAATAGATTGTGGTAGATGTAAGGTATGGAGATCCAAATGACAGAAAGACCCAGGACCTATGCATTCTGGGTAACAGGTCAGAAATGGCTAAACATATTTTTTTAATGTAAACATCAAACAAATGATGTAGCTATAATCAGTTCAAAAACATCAATACTATATGATAATGATAAGCCAACAGTATTGCCATTTTATATTAGAAGTCCTAATAATTCTATCAAAGTCACAAGAAAGATTAAGATGAAAGAACAGGGAGAAATGGGCTTTATTCAATGCAATTATTTGAATTCATGATGTACAAAATTGTCGATAGGTCAATAATAATAGGTCTCTTAACTTTCATTTCCTTTGTGTATTTGGAACTATCAATATGAGAATGTATAACTGTTTTTCTAGCTTCTATGAAGGAGTTACTGGCTCTCTTGGCAGTTGTGTTGTCTACAGAGTTTCTGAACATAACCTACCAAATCAGCATCTTCATATCCACTACAGTTAGCGTCATAATGGTATTAAATAAAACTCCAGTGTAAGGGACTGACATTTTGAAATATAATGAGGACGTACCCATCTATAAACACCATCAGATGGCTTTCTATCATCATAATTTATTCATATTGCGCTGACAGGTTACTCAGTGCTTTGCCTTAGTTATAACAAACGAGGAACAAATGGTAAATAACAAACAAGGGTTTACAGAGTACAATAGAATTAGAGGGCCCTACTCGTGAGGATTTACAACTAAAGGTTAGGGTACAATTGAGACATTAGGATTTTAGAATACAGCATGATGCAGCAATGATTAATAAAGGTATATTGAATAAACTTCCCTAAACAGGTGGGTCTGGAGCTTTTGAAAGTTTGGAAAGAAGGAGAAAGTCTGACAACTTGAGGCAGAGAGTTACAGAGAAAAGCAGAAGCCTGAGAGAAGTTTTGTAGACGAGAATGGGCAGAAGTGATGAGAGGAGAAGCGAAGTGTAGGTCAGAAGCGAGGCGAGGGTTGCATTAAGGAATGTATTTGGAGATCAGAGATGAAATATAGGGAGGGGGATTCACTGTTAAGGGCCTTGAATGTAAATGTGAGTAGTTTAAATTTCATTCTAAAGGAGATTGGGAGCCACTGAAGGGATATGCATATGGGAGCAGCTGAAGTTGAGCAGTGAGATAGATGAATGAGTCTAGCAGCAGCATTTAGAACACATTGGAGTTTGAAAGGTGACTTGTTGGAATACCTGCGAAGAGTAGTTTGCAGTAATCAAGGTGGGAGATAATAAGAGACTGGATAAGTGTTTTGGTTGAGTCTGAACTGAGATACGGTGGTATTTGGGCACGTTGCGCAGCTGAATATCACAAGATTTTGCAGGAGTTTGCATATGTGGTGAAAAGGACAGATGCAAGTCTAAGATAACTCCTAGGCAAAGTGCCTGTGTGGTCGAATGAAAGGTGATGTTGTGTGACATCTGAGGGATAGGGGAAGATCTTGGAGGAAATATAATGAGCTCTGTTTTAGAAAGATTTCCACAGTCTTGGCTAAACCAGGAATTAATTGTTAATTGTAACAAGAAACCATATTAAAACAAAAACACTAAAGAAGCACAGAGATAAACTGGAAAATACAAATCAAAACACATTGGCTGTCTATCCTTGTCTTTCCTATATTGGCTTGTTTTTTTAAGGCCCAGAGCTCTTTTATCAGTTAATTTAAACTTTTAATTGCAAAACATTTTTCAGAAAGGTCCCTCATACAAAACACTAATGCTGGTTATTTCTTAGTCCAGGCCATGAAAAGAACCAATGAGTCATCCTCCTGTCATGAGAAGCAATTATGATAGATTCCCTGTACATTTTGCCTCACAAATGTTACCAAGAACATAGCTATTTCCAGCTAAATTCAAAGAATGTTAAAATGATTAGGATGCTCAGGAAACAATATATTAAGCCATTTCAATGGCTTTCTGCTCTAATACAAATAAATACCTTTTTGGTATGGCCAGTTACTTTTTATTTGCAGGGTTGTTTTCTAGCAGTGAGACAGTGCGTGTAATTACTTCAGACAATAAACAGTGCTAATCGATGTTACCATAATAGTGCAGGTCGATGCAAAAATGAAAATCTCCAGGAATTAAGTACAGCTTCAGGAAACTAGCCCAAGCTTACAAGGTAGTGAATTCACTTGTTTACAAGATACTTTTTTACTGGCAGCACAACAGCAGACACAATGTATTAACCTTAATTATGTTCTTGCAAGGTAGCAGGCTGGATATTACTCCAAACCACCGCTCAGCAGCGTGGCTATTACTGTCTAGCAGTGATTGCTTATTTATTTAATGCAAGTCTATTCTGCTACTTTTAAAAAGTCTCAGGAAAAAAAAACATTTAGTGCTTGCATACCATGCACAAAACAATCAATCATTAGGTATACATTAGCATATAGTAATTAAGCCTACAAATTCAATGTCAAACGTACAAAAAAAAATTATACTAAATAGTATATAAAAAAATTGAACAAATGGTTCACACAGCAAACATAAAAATTCACCACTGGGTAGCTAATAGACATATACTTAAAGCAAGTCAAAAGAATATGCCACGGATACATAGAAGACATAATATACTGTATCTGTGCATTTCAAAATCACGTGTCTTCTTATGGATGGGTGAGAATAACAGCAAATCTGAGTCATACCCAATTATGTTAAGCAAATACTGCCTTATCTTAACACAACTGAACAACAACATATAACCCCTTGTCTCTGTACATATAGCTCTTAACGTTAATTGGCATAACAAGAAGGCCTGGTAACTGCCTCCCTCTACAAGTCTCATCTACAAGTCCTAATCAACAGTCTAAATTCTATCGGTGAATGTATAATACATTGGTCACTACATATTTTGTGTAGTTCAGCTATAACAAATACTGTCACACAATGTAAGAGTATAAACCATAGGAAAGCAATACTGAATACAAAAATACCAAAAGTATTTTGGTACGTTAGAAATGAATGTGCTGAATGAAGCTTCAGTTTTTCCTTATGGTGCACAGCTACTGTCTGTAACAATTTCTTTTTTTATGTGACGGGGCAGCAGGGGATTTGTGTGCAACCTGCTCTTTGCACTGCCAGTGCAAGGTGCAACTGCAGCCCTGCACTTGCTACATGCTATAGTTTCAGGGACAGCATAACTAACCTAAGGGAACCTCTTCAATATTTGACTGTAGGTAGAGTTGCCACCTGCCTGATTCTAACCCGGAAAACGCGGTTTTAGAAAACGGTGTCCGGGTCAAAACTGCTTTTCCGGTTTACAAATTAGGAAAACCAGGCAGGACTTTCCTAGATTGATACTACAATTGGTCAATTGTCATTTGCTGTACCATAGCCCTGCCCCTGTATTGGCTCTGCCCACCTCTGTAACATCACCCCCCGGGCAGTTTTCTGGAGGGTGAAAGGTGGCAAACCCTAACTGTAGGAATGGGATTCTTTTGTTCAAATGCTAAATTTTTCCCTGTAAACTATGTTGTGCTTTACCAAAAAGCTCAAACATTGTCACATCTACATTACAATCTCCCAGGAGGATTTTGGATTTCTCAGGTGCTTTACTTATGTGTCTCTGTCAGTAGCATGTTCTTCCTGGGTCTTCTACCATAGAAAAAATAAAAACGCTGAAACTGTTGTGTACCTTGTGTCTTAAGGTCCATCTGGCAGTTGATCTAGGTTCTTTCACCATAATTAGCAAATGTACATTATGCAGGGGTTGTGAGATACAAATTGACAAATGGTATAGAATTAAGAAACTGATGGTGATTAGTAAAATGGAAGAATTGGGCTATAGGGTTATACAGGTATGGGATCCGTTATCCGGAAACCCATTATCCATAAAGCTCTGAATTACGGAATGCCCGTCCCCCACAGACTCCATTATAATCAAATAATTAAACTTTTTTTTAGGCATGAAAAGTCATATATATCTTGTAACTGAAGTGAAATTATACAAACATTGATAATGTATTTAGAAATCCTAAATTATAGAGTCGACTAAAGAATAATGTACAGTTTTCCTAGGAAATGTCCTTAAAAAATAAAGCATGTTAAAAAGAAAATAAATTGGCATTAAAGATGTACCAAACCCTGCTAATTAGGCTTCAGCTAAAAACTGAACTACAGTAAATCCTCTTCACGTCCTCCTTTTAGGGTTCTGATTCAGTTCAGCCACGCTCTTGGATTCGGTTAAATGCTGCTGAAAAAGGCTTGGATTCAGCAAAAACCATAACCGGACCCTGGATTTGGTGCATCCCTATAGATTTCTGATTGGGATTCTCCAACAAAATCAATGATGTATAGTTAAACTGCAGACAACTGTATTTGTAAGCAATAAAGAGACAAATTAATCTATATTAACAATAAGTCAGAGATGGAAATAAATATGAAAAGTTAATGCAAACCAACTATTTGCACTATTTATTACATGACTAATATCAGAGCATGAAGCAGTAGCTGTAATTATGGTAAACGTGCACAAGAAATAAGGAGACTCCTGCAAGCCTTAAGGACATTGGAGTCTGCATAAAACACATTAAATTGTGACGAAGCAGATGCAACCGTCTAATAGTGAATTACAATGTATTGAAACAACGATATAGGCTTTTCTTTATTAATTTAAGCTGACAAAATAGAATTGATTTGTTTCACTTGCTTTGAGTTCACTTTTCCTTTTGCTAATTTGAGTTCAATAGCAATCACATTTATAATTTACTATCTAATTTAAACTTTTCAGTAAAATGTATTTGACTGAAATACAGAGTCAATCTATTGTATTTCTTTTTTTTCTTTTATTTCTTCTGAAACCATGCAAGAGATGAGCAACTCTTGCTTGTTTGTATGTATGCTGATTTTGGTATACTATCGACAGACACAACCACCACACTACTGCAATGAAAAAGCATGATAAATGTAGCCAGACAAGACCATTGCTGGTCATACATAATTAGAATTTGCCATTGTGCCAAGCCCATAACAACTTGTTCAGTGGCCACGCTGATCTTTAATGCACCATATTATTATTCAGAAAGTTGGTCAGTACCAGAGAGACCTTCAACAATCACAAATCTAATATTTCATATTAGCAACATAAATTAACACAAAAGATAAAATTGAAATACAATAGCAACCTGAGGGATTTCATACAATGTTTTACCTTAGTCACCAAACTCATAGCAAGTTGGGTGCCGGAGTATGTAAACAAATACAGTATAATCCCATTCTTATTCAAGATCCCACATATTCTACCACTACACCTGCTCTGTCCTCCAGCAGGCCAGTTACTACAGCAAGCCATTTGGCAATGTGAATACCAGTTGGTTCAGTGACTATTGAACTAAATGGCACATATAATTCACTCATATTAGGCCTTGTAGCAAGAACCTGCCTTCAGTTTATAAGGTTCCATTTTTAGGATCATGGTTCTGGGAAGATTGTAAAGTATGCAACCTAAAAAAACACAGTTCTCCAGCCATATTATATAAATACATATATTAAGATGTTTTAATTATATTGGAAGTGTGGTCTCTGCAATGATTACCGAAATTGTAATTTATCCAGGAACATCTTTAATCCTTAATGCCCAGGAAGCAATAAATCAAGGATGTGGCATTCAGTACATAGCAAGGGGCATTCTAGGAGTCTTGAAAGCTTTAAATTAACTTTAAGTTAAAAAGGGGAGGCTGAGGGAGTGAAGTTATTTTTTAATTAAAAACACAGTGCTTTCTGCAACATATTATATATTTCAAGTTTTTCACCGATCCTTTAGTAGATCGCTACTAATAATTCCTAATGGGAAATTTCTCCCAATAGTGCTCTCCTAAAAGTCAGACCTATAAATTGTCCCATTTTTTGGGAGTCACCCATATTTATATCTCAGCCACTATTGAAACAAAATATGGTCAGGGTGGAACACAAATTTTACCTTTAGTAGGCAGATGTACAAGTTGTGCCTGATAAGAGCGAGCACATCAAATAATACACATGCCTTTTTTTTCTTGGTACAAGTACAGCAGATAACATAAAGGCCTTGCTTAGTTACATCACTTCAAGTAAACATTAAGACAGATGATGCAACAGGTTAGATAATAAGGTTACATAACATATCATAAAGAAACAGTGATGTGTTGTGAAAATATAATGCAATAGAATCAATATATTCTCAATATTTTGTGCAATGTTATTACATAATGCTTTTATGTGTTATTTCAAATATAACAAATGAAAAAGAGAGAATGGCATTTTCTCAAAATTCCAGGATTTTGCTCCGCTGTTACTAACTGTACATAACTGCAAGCATTTGCTCTAGTAAGGGAAGGGGTGGAATGCAGGCATACACTTACATGTGTGTGTCTCCTACAAGGAGCCCTAACCACTTGTGCCCATAGAGGGCAATAAAATGTTGAGAAAGGAGTGGTAGAGTGAAAAAATGTTGGAGAGAAGAAATAAATTGAAAGTCTTTGTTTCCACGGTAGTGCCATTACCAACAGTGCAATATTTCTCCAAACTGGAAGCAAAATGGTCAACTTAGACGCTCCCCTCATGAAGGCTGCAAGATATATGTTTTTCAGACAAGATAGTAATCTATTTTCCAGCTCTGATGATTTGTAGAGACTCTTGCTGTAGAAATTAGGATCTGTCTTTTCTAGTGTCTTTATTAATTCAACACAAAGATGTTCATGGAGCAGCTGCTATAGTGAATAAACTGCCAGAATTCCATAAAAAATTATTGCTATGCATGTTTTAGTTCTTCAAGATTCATGCTTCTAATCTGTATTTAATTACTAATGATATTTGTATTATCTGTTATAGTGTAGTTCCAGAACCACTTTATATGTATAATGGGAGGAAGAGGGGCATAATTCAAGTTTTTTAACTTATTTTTTCCCCAACAATAGCCAACTCATGTTTCTACCCACAATACAAAGTTCTGCAATCAGATGTACCAGGAACCAGAGAAACAAAGATTTCCATGGTTATCAATATGCAAATCAACTTGTGTAAAACAGACCTATTTTATAATGATGAGAAAATGCAGATCTGACAGCGACATTTTCAATCAGTTTTGCAAATACAGTATGTTTAAAGGGTTGCTGTTATGAAAACCAAATTGTGTATATGCTCAACTGTTATTCTAAATATAATCAGTGGCACCATATCCCTTTTGAGTTTAAATTGTTAACTGTTGTTGTTGGATTTTGTGCCTATGAATTCGTGAATACATGAAACGCATTAGGACATTATTGTTTTTAATACCATAGAATAAAAGCAAATTTTACCCTAATAATTGGTGGAAGGAGTGCACGCCGGTTTGTCACACTTCACCCCCAGCTATGGGTTTGAGGCACTGCACCTGAGCCATTAAGAAGACTTGGGGAGTGCAGATATCTCTCTAACTTTTGGTTGTTAAAGCTGTATTGGTGTAGGGACCCCTAGGGTTACGTTCCCCTATGGTCTGAAAATCCCACGTGGTTGGTTGGTGCCCATTCTGGCAAAACCTGGGCTTAATATGATAACAGTGAACACCAGTGCTATGAGCTCAAGGCACCTTCTAAGAGCCAGAATGTCTGCTAGTGCTACCTCTACTGAGTCTGGACACTACCAGAGCATTACATCTGTAAATTGGACTGTACTTGCTACTTGCTCGAGTTCTATCCGGCAATTGTACTATAATTTGCATTTAGGTACATTTTTGTGTGTTACTCTGTAGAAAGAGCATGTGGTTACAAATAGGTAATTATGCTCCATCACAATGATGAAACTTTATATAGAAAAGGATAATGATGGCAACTTTTCGAGAAAACAGTAAACGGGGAGAATGTTTTTGCTGACAGAAAAAGAAAAGAAAAACAGTGCAACAATTCAGTGGAAAATGCCTGGCTGCTTTATGTGAATTATACACTTTTGTAAGAACTGTTATAAGTAGAAGAAAAGTAGTTTATGATAACACACAAGCAAAAAAAACTTTCATTCAGAAAGGGCTGGATTAATTATGTATTTTGATGCAAAAATGTATTTGTTGTATTAAACATATCAACATAGATAATGCAGTTATCTGTTCCATACCTTTAAGATGTTTTGCATTTAGGCACTACCTTTAGTTTCTGGATGTAGTGCTGAATTTAAGCAATGCACAGAGATAGCGGAGTGATTGTATGTGTACAAACTGTGTGATGGGGAAATGGAAGGTACTAATGCACTGCCAGGGGACCTTGGGGCTCTGCATTGTACTTCAAGTGTTAACAAGGATAAGATATATTGGTAGATGTAATAAATGGTGGGGACTGTGATTAAAGGGATTGTTCACCTTTAAATTGACTTTTAGAATGATGCAGAGCGTGATATTCGGAGACAATTTGCAACTGGTCTTAATTTTTTATTATTTGCATTTTTTTTAGTTATTCAGCAGCTCTCCAGTTTGCATTTTCGGCAATCTGATAGTAAGGGTTCAAATTACCCTAGCAAACATGCACTCATTTGACTACAGATACTACAATATGAATAGAAAGGGGAGTATTAAAAAGTAGCAATAACAATACATTTTTAGCCTTACAGAGCATTTGCCTTTAAATGGTGTCAGTGACCCCCATTTGAATGCTAGTGTCAGATGAAAAAGGCAAAAAATTCAAAAACTATAAGAAAGAAATTATGAAGTCCATACTAAAAGTTAACTTAAAGTGGACCTGCCATCCAGACATAAAAAGCTGTATAATAAAAGTCCTTTTCAAATTAAACATGAAATCCAAAGGCCTCTTGACAAAGCTGCGCTTGGCGGTGAAACGGTCGTTGAGGTTGGTGCAGCGTTCTGTGAGAAGGGGTCCCTCTCCAGAGATTTGTGGTGACAAAGCATCTGGACCATGGACGTTGAACTCACTCATTCACCCTAAGCCCGGCTTAGTGGCAAAACTTCAGGAATACGGTCTGTGTGTTTACTTGTGCTACAGTATTTTGGATCAGGCAGGACAGTGCCATTATAGGATTCCATGAGTCCTGTTATTCATATCACTGCTACAAAAACCTTTTGTGGAATACTGTGATTGCTCTAAATCGTTAAGTATGTCGTTAAGACTTTACACATATGGATTCCTAATTCCACTAATTGTATATACAGACCCCACTGCCAACTTTTACCATATAACCATCATATAGTGTCCCTGACTGACACTTTGGGACGTTGCTCTTCGAAGGAGATTCAGAATCCGCATATTGGGACAACTTCTAATGCATATAACGTTCTGGACAGTGTTTATAATCTATGCTTTGTTGCCCATCTTACCACCCATTGCCATAATATACTGCTTAACCAGCTGTGTGCAAATCAATCACGGATATAATATGTGCTGTGGTATAGATGCATGCATAAGTTGAATGTTGACATGTCCTACACCTTATAGACAGATCTGTCTTGTAACTTATAGCAGTATAAATGTCACTTTATAATTTGCACACTTTTACGTACTACATACGCTCCTCTCACCCGATTTATTTAAATCGGGCTGAGTGGTTCAATGATCTAAGGAGAGGGATCCCTACTCCCATGAGCAACATCTTTGTTTTTAAACTTGCTTTTAATTGATACTCAGGGCATGGTTGTGAATAAATATTGCCTTTTTAGAAACATTGTCTGGATTATTCATGACATTTTGCTATTCACGGATAAAGTCTTGGAGGTTAAGTCCCCTTTTTTAGGTTAAGATATTTCAAATTTGAAAGTTATTTCAAAAGAAAAATTATTAAAATATTTTCTTCATATTTCATTAACCCTTTGCCTGCCAAGCACGTATGCTGTACGTTCTGGCAGGCAAGGGCTTTAACTGCCAAGAACGTACCTAGTACGTTCTGGCAGAAATCAGTGCTGATCTCTGCATCAGTGGCTTTAGCCGCCTCTGCAGAGACTTAGCAGTGCTGACAGCCCCCTGGGCAACAAGGCTGGGGGGCTGCATGTCGGTCCTGCAGGATTGTCGCAGCGCTGACCTAAAATCGCAGAAAGAAGCAACTTACCAGCTCCTCCGTCTTCCTTCTTCTCTCTGCTTCACTGGCGACTCCCATGCACTTCCTGGCTGCAGTGACTCATCAGCACACACGCTGCTGAAAGTCTCTAGAGCATCAGACTATCCCTCCTGCTCCAGCAACAGTAAGTGGCCTTTATTTTATACACTAAACACTACACTTGTATAGATCTATACAGTTACACAATTAACACACTCATTTTAGTAAAGTTTTTTTTTCTTTTTTTTTGTAAAGTTATGTACACTTATTTGCACTTATTTCACACTTATATACACACTGTCACACCACTTTTAGAAGTGTAAACACATGCATACACAAAAAAACTCACAAAGAGGGCTTTTTTATTTTTTCATTTTACTAATTTGTATTTTTTTACCCCTAAAAACCATTTGTTTTGGCAGCATGACTATTGGGTAATGGATTTTAGCCACTAATTATGCTGTCGGATCATTCATTTTGTTATTTCATTGATTTACACAAATTTTGTAGTTTTATTGCAATTTTATCCCTGCATTATTTTTCCTTATGTATCTTTAGTATAGTTTTGCGGTTTGTTGCTTTGGTATAGAAAGATATATTTTACTTACTTTGATCCGTCAGAATATGTACTTTCCAAAAATATATGGTGTTCTGGGGGCTTTTTACAGTTTGGGGGTCTTACAACACACAGTGCAAAGTCGGGGTACTGTTTTCAGCAGCTGAGTTGGCTAGTGTGAAAATTCATATGCATGTTTTTCATTTGGGGTTCGTACACAACACATACTTTGGCAAATCTGACATCCATATTTAGGGTGATTTTTCTTTGTACGTAAAACATTGTGTGAGAAAAATGTGGCAAACTGCAGAATTTTTAGGCGATTTTCAGAAATGTTGTAAAAACCTAAGTTTAGAAAAGATTTGCAGTTTGGTAGTTTGGTGTAGAAAGACATCTTTATTTTTGTTGGATTTGTCAGAATGTGTACTTTCCAAAAATATATGGTTTTGGGGGGTCTTTGTTAGGAGGGTCTTGAGGCACATAATATGAAGTCAATGGTCTATGTTCACAGAAGGCGAATTGGCAGCGGAGAAAACTCATATGCACTATTTTTATTTGGGGTCCGCACATGCCAGCTGCCTTGGTATATCTATGCATATCGGGCATCAAACTGCTCAGTAGTCCCTTGGCTAAATATTTACAATTGTATGTAAGAAATTGGGTGAGATAAATGCGGCCAATTGCAATATTTTTAGGCAATTTTCAGAAATGTAAAAAACGTTGCTTTTATCGCAAAATTTAGGAAAGGCTTGCGACTTGGTACTTTGGAGTACAAGGACATGCATACCCAATTTTTGGTTCATGGGAATGTGTACTTTCCGAAAATATATGGTTTTCTGGGGTGAACTTACTTTTTTCTACCTTTGCCCCCCCCCCAAAACCATGTAAATGTGTTGATTTTGCAGTACCTGAAATG
The DNA here is from genome assembly GCF_017654675.1 of Xenopus laevis. Taxonomy (NCBI): domain Eukaryota; kingdom Metazoa; phylum Chordata; class Amphibia; order Anura; family Pipidae; genus Xenopus; species Xenopus laevis. The sequence continues at coordinate 81,105,097 of NC_054379.1, forward strand.
ACAGACCATATGGGGGTCTTCCTTTTGGGGCCCCTATATGCCACGTGCTTAGGTACAACTATACATATTGTGTATCAAACTGTTCAGAGGACCCTAGGCTTTCATATTTGGGGTGATTTCTCTTGATACCTAAAAGTATGGGGGTAATACGATGTTGCCGGGTAGAAATTTTGAGATGATTTTTGGAAATGTCACCAAAATCACCAAATTTAGGAATGAATTGCGGCTTGGTACTTTGTAGTACAAAGACATGCATACCCAATTTAGATTCGTGGGAATGTGTACTTTCCGAAAATATATGGTTTTCTGGGGTGAACTTACCTTTTTCTACTTTTGCCTCCCCCCAAACTATGTAAATGTGTTGATTTTGCAGTACCTGGAATTACAGAACTGTTAGCTCAAATGAGGTGTCTACATTTTAGGACCCCTATATACCACATGCTTGGGTACATCTAGATATTGGGCATCAAACTGTTCAGTGGACCTCAGGCTTTCATATTTGGGGTGTTTTACATTGATACCTAATGATGTGTGGGAGATATGGTGCTGTAGAGTGGAAGCTTTGAGGTAATTTTTCAAAAAATCCACCAATTTCTATAAAACATAACTTTAGGAAACAATTGCAACTTGGTAGTTTGGAGTACAAAGATATATTTACCCATTTTTGATTCAACAGAATCTGTTCTTTCTAATAATGGGTAGTTTTCTAGGGTAAACCTACTGTAAGTGGAATGTTTGACCTTGAAATCAGAAGTATGCCGTTTGGGGAGCGGTGCTTTGGAAATTTGGCAGTGTACTGCTTGTAGATTTTGATCTATACAAGTGAGAAATCCCCATAAAACTATATATATTTGGTATTGCCGCGTTCAGGAGACATAGACCTTTCCAAATCGGCTGTGTTCTCGTACATAAAATAAATGATGTTTCTGATATATGTGATTGTTCTTTGTGAAACATGATTTTTTTCATTTTATTAGACACTTAGAAGCCTATATTTTTTTACAGAAGTAAAATTACACCAAATTTCTTGCATATTTTGAAAGTTCGTGTTGTCCTGAAAAAAACAATTTATTGTTTTCCTTGGTAAACTCAAAGGCCGCCCCAGGAAAGGCCCTTAAAGTGAAAGAGTGCAAAATATCTAAAAACTGCTTGGCAGTAGATGTTCGCATCTAGGACAAAATGGCTGGCAGGGAAAGGGTTAAAGGGGTTGTTCACCTTTGAGATAACTTTTAGTATGATGTAGAGAGTGATATTTTGAGACAATTTGAAATTGGTTTTCATTTTTTATTATTGAAGGTTTTTGAGTTATTTAGCCTTTTATGCAGCAGCTCTTCAATTTGCATCTTAAGCAATCTGGTAACTAGGGTCCAAATTACCCTAGCAACCATGCATTGATTTGAATAAGGGACTGGAATATGAATAGTAGAGGGCCTGAATAGAAGGATTAGTAATAGAAAATAACAATAATAATTCATTTGTAGCCTTACAGAGCATTTGTTTTTTTAGAAGGGAGTCAGCGACCGCCCAATTTAACGCTGCAAAGAGTCTGAAGAAAAAGGCAAACTATACAAAATAAATAATGAAAACCAACTGAAAAGTTGCTTAGAATTGGCCGTTCTATAACATGATAAAAGTTACCTTAAAGCGGAACCACCCCTTTAATGACACATATATAAATATATTACAACTAAATGTCCAACAGTCTAATGTATCAAAAACATCATAATGTGAGTAGCAAATTCTAAAAACAAGATGTAAAATACAGTTATAGCTTTATAGGTTCTTTGTATGACGTTCTGTTGAAAAACTGGCATGCTCAGATACACATACAAAAACAATCAAAGGAAAATCAAAGTCATTCTAGAATATGCCTTTAATATTTTCCAATATAGAAAGATTTGTTTAGTGGGAATGGTAAGCATTTCTTAATATGTGATGTGAAATAAATTGCAGGGAAGTGGGCAGGTATAGGGGTTAAAAAACATGACAAAGATGCCAAAATTGTTGAACCTACCTGCACAGGAAATGTGGAATCTTATAGAATCTGAGATGGATTTGAATGTGAGATGCAAATGAAAGAATTGAATCGTAGCCAGTGAATATGGGCATTTAAAATAAAAAGTAGCTTTCCAAAATGTAACATAGGGCTAACACCTGTCCAGTCTGCAAACAGGCTGCCTGGTTAAAAAAATGCAGCTAGGACTCCGCCCCGATTATAGCACAAATCAAACAATCACAGCTGTCAACTCATAGCCCACCCCTTTACGTGATCGACCCACTTATAAACATCATCCTGCCTCCCATCCAGACTTCTTATCAAAGGCAGCAACCATACTGTGAGAAGTTTTTGTTTGCGGATTAAATTATGATGATAGAATGTCCTGAGCATCCAAGAAGTAGTAGAGATATGGCACATAGCTGAGAGGTAGACTGGGCTGTATAAAGAAAGTATTAAGGCTCATATCACGCAATCCAATTCCCCCTAAGATGTAGGCTTTATATATAATTTAGTGAGAACAACTGCCTCTGAGAATTCAGAATCCATCACTTCTTTTCTTATCCATTATTTTCAGAAGTCTATCTTCAAATAGCTTCAAATTATGGTTACTGTCCTCTATCTGCCACTAGCATGCACAATCTCCATATTCAAACCACAGTATGCTAAAATTGAAAGACTGCTGCAACTTTGTTGCCCAATAAAGTTTCAAAGTGAAATTTCAAGTGTCGCAATCAAAGCTAAAATTCCTCTATGCGTTCTGTTTCACAGAATAAAAAAAAACACCTAGCAGACATCATTAATCCAACCACAAGAATATAACTTCTGTATTATGTTCGTTGATTTACCCAACTTGTTGGATATGGAAAGGCTTAGAGGTGTCCTGTGCCTGCCACTTTACCCTGCGACCCAGCATGACAGTGACCTACTTATGTACATGATTCCTGCACAAACTACTCTGTGAACTTCACTGTCATCTTCTTCAAAAGATTTTTTAGGGCAACTTTTTCACATTTCTCAAAGTAATTAGGCCCCTGTACTTTTTTCTTCAAAAAGGCATTTGTGGCCAGATACACACAGAGCAAATGACAATTTCCATTATGGAGGAACACACTGTGCTCTCAATTACCTTTTTGATGGAAAAAGCAGGGGAATCATTTTAAGTGGCAACAGGGAAGGCAACACAATCAGTAAAAATGTGAGTTCCATTTTCACTTACTGTACTAACAGAGAACAAAAGTAATCCTGAAAATCAAGTGCACAAATAGTATAACCGGATAACAAACATTAAACCTCCATTGCCAGCATCGTATACCGATTAATAGGGACAAAATTACCAATTAAGAACATTTCTTTGTTTAGTGTTCAAAAAGCATTAACATATTTTAGGCTTTTTTTTGTTTATCTCCAACAGGATTTAAAAACATAAGAAAAATATAAACTGAAATACAGAGGTGCTGGTTTGAATACAAAATTTAGAATGATAAAGAAACAGGTCAGGCTGGCATTCTCCCAAAAATTCAACAGGAGTAAGATCAATACAGGTGCAACATCTATTACCCAGAATCATGTTATCCAGAAAGTTGCAAAAATAGCAACACCATTTCTTACTGTACTATATTTTCACATTTCTTCATTTCTATTTTTTTCCTTATTAATAAAACCGGCTTCATTTACTAGGTGCAGAGCAAAGTGCAAAAAATAGGGTTCATCTACATTTTAACATTCCACATTTACCTCCTGAAGTGCTCCATTCTGGAGCAAAAAGACCTGTGCTTCTCCCATAAATACTGCATTGCCTGAATTAAAGCAGTGCTTTATTCATAAGTGGGGCAGGGTGGGGGTATTAGGTGGATGTCCCCTTGGATGCCCCCTAGACTTGTACTTTATTTAGACAAGCAAGCTATAGAGTACAATCAAGTGATGCACAGTGAAATAACTGATCCTGGTCCCAGAGAGCACACAGGTAGACTATCAGTTTCTATTCAGTATTTTATCTATGTACTTTATCCAAGTTCAGATAGTGTTTATGTACCATTTTCAACATAAGTTCAATTGAATGAGCTCAAGCTCAAGTATATGTTTGCTTTAAATCTACAATGTTTGCAAAACAATCCTATTGGGCTTTTTAATCTTGAAAAATGTTTTACTACTCATTACTCATGGTGCGCCACATTGAAAAGACTGAACTCGTTCACTCAGAAGGAACGCTTTCCTTAAAATAGATTCTACCCTTTAATACTCTTAAATCTTTTTTTGTGTACCAAAATATAATCATGATACTGATAGAACACTTCTAAAAAGTAACAAAGACATCAACAGCAAAATATTATTTAAAAAAGATCAATGATACACTTCAGAATCAGAGTTAATAATTGCTAATTACAGATTAAGGAGAAAGGCAGGAAAATGAAGCAGGATAAGAGATGTGATATATTTGGCTTGGTAAAAAAAGCATATTAATATTTTTAAGTTTAATAAAAGCACCAGGAGCATGACAAAAAAAGCTTATACTCCATCGGGCCCAAATGACCACTCAGTTATCCGTCTTTTTTTATAAATGGATTTATAAAAGTTACAAGTACAGAAAATTGGGTCTGCACACTCAAAAGGAATTTTCGACTCAGGTGGTGAAATTTAAGATATGCTTTACTTAATAAAAACAGACAATGACATCATCATCACAGCGAACAAAAAACATTTCACATTGTCATAATATACATACCACCCTTAAGTACAGAAAAGGCAGACAAGGGAATACAAGTAGCGGATACACCTGCCTAAATGAGAATGACCCCAACGTTTCGGCAAAATAGCCTTTGTCAAGGGGACACCTCATATTTAATATTTGCCTATGTTTATTGGAACTAGGTGTGCCCTCCATTTACTTATATTGTTATATTTATAAAAGTTACAACACTCACATATAGGGATCATTACAGAAAGAAATGCATTTGCAATGGACTTTAAAAGTGAGATTCAGTATGTCTCTGCACAGACACAAGCAATGTATTTAGGCAGTCCATTAACGGACCAGTAACATCAATTTTTTTTTTCCAAAATTCGTTAGTTTACGATGAAAAATAAACACCAAGACAAATTAAACTTTTAAATTGCAAAGCCTTTATTAAGAAATAACTCACCAAAACTCCACTTCTGCTCCTCTTCAAAAAAGGCGAAAGGGCGACCATCCATCCTGCAGTGTTCGATTTCTCCTCCCTGGCTATTCTAGTGACCGCGTGTGAAGGAGACCGAGGCTCCACTCTGCAGTGCTTCCCCTATTCCCAGCAGCAGCAGCAGGTATTGGGAGAGCTGAATCAGTGGGGTGTGCATACCACTTGCTCCCCATCGATGTGCCCAACTGAGTGTGCCCGGGGCTGGCAGATCAGAGTTTTGTTTACTAAATACACTGGCGACAGCTACCCGCAAATAGCCAGGATCCCTGGCAAAAGCCCCCTAAACTCCTCTTCTTCCCCGTCAAGGGAGGAGAGGCTGGAGCCGAAGTCCGAATCTTTAGCAGCGAGCTCAGAGTAACAACTGGAGTCTGAGATCTGTGTGCCTGCATGGCTCTTCCGCCTTCTCCTGCAGCAGTGTGCACTGCCAGCCCCGGACAGAGTGGAGCCTCAGCCTCCTTCACACGCTGTCACTAGAATAGCCAGGGAGGAGAAATCGAACACCACAGGAGGAGCGGAAGTGGAGTTTCAGTGAGTTATTTCTTAATAAAGGCTTTTGCAATTTAAAAGTTTAATTTGTCTTGGTGTTTATTTTTCATTGTATACTAACAAATTTTGAAAAAAAAAAAAATTTTAATTAAATATATTATAAGCAAATAAGATAAAGAAGTATTAAAGTGATACTGACACCAAAAAAAAAAAAAAGACTCATCAAAAAATTGATTGACTGTTACTTCTCAACCTGTAATATTTGAAGCATAAATATGGTGGCCCCATGATAGAAAAACTTAGGAAATCAGACAGATAATGAAAAAGTACAAAACAACATTGCTCAGCTGCTGTATGAGTTGACTTAATCACAAAAAGGGTTTCCAAGTCTAAGTAAAGTACTTTGGTTAACATGAGAACAGCAATCGAAGGTGAAAAAATTGCAGATTTCTTTACTTTACTTCTACTTTATTGGCAATTTAAGGTTGTTATTGATAATTTGACTGGTTTTTAAAAAAAAAAAATGGGTGGCTTTCTACTAATGGATTCATTCAAAACTATATGAAAAAAAAAATCATTAACATCTGTTAGCCAAAAAATGTTTCCCGCACCTAGAAACTTACAAACTTAGATGGATTGTTTGTTTGATGTTGTACTTACAGTTTTGCAAAACTCTCCAACGGTTTTGAACTTATATGCAGATTTCTCTTATCTTGCTTATGCTGGCAGATTCCCAGATGTACAAACCTGTGAAAACAATCAAAATATAACTCCAGCATAAATACTGCGCAAATCACTACACAACATTTTAATGAAATCTAGAAAATCCAGAGCTCTTCTCTTGGCTGTTAAAATGATGCCTATTACCACATAGGGGTTGAGAATTATCTGCCTGGCCAGGCAAATTTCTAGCATTTTGCATCTTAGTTAGGAAAGATTATTTAAATATTTTTTATAACAGACTTACAGCTTCAAGTAATGCTCATTAAGGGTGTATCTACAGTTATATAACATGAATAAACATCATCACACCATTGCAAACAAATAATTTCTCAACTGGGTAAAACTGAAAATGATTATTATGTTGCTATGGTTCCCTCAAGGCCCACTGTGTATTGCCAAATGATTTCGTATTTTAAAGAGGATGTTCACCTTCCAAACACTTTTTTCAGTTCAGTTATTTTCAGATTGTTCATGTTTCATTTTTGACTGTTTTTCGAAAAATTATGTTTAACATTGACAATTTCGAATTCATGTGAATTTCTTTTACTGTAATAACTGTAATAACGACTGGGATTGAAAAAATTTGAACATCTAAAACTCAAACGAATATTACTGATCCGAAAACTTGAATCGAATTCAAATCAAATTAGACTAAACTTGAATTGAGTTTTTTCTCGGGAAAAAAACTTGAATGTCAGGAAGGCTATTAACATTTTCAAATGGGACACTGGAACTCTGCCAATGACTTCTACATGAAGTCAACAGATTTTAGGTGTTGAATAGTCGAATTCGAATTGTCCCCAGGGTCCAGACATGATAAATCTAAAATTTAAATTAAAATCGAGTTTGGATTATACGAAACTTGAATCGGTGAGTTTTGACCAATAATCCAACTCGAAAATTCCAATTCGAACCTTAATAAATCTGCCCCTAAATTTTCCGGTCTCTCTTGTTTTCAACAGAATTTAATTAAAAGTTTATTGTTCCTTGAGTTTCAGTGTGGCAGCTCAGCAATCCAGGTGCGGATTCTGAACTGTTACAATTTGCTACATTAGTTGATACATTTCTCAGCAGCATCTGTACATTAGCAATTATTGTATCAATTATAACAGCTACCTTTAAAGGACAAGGAAAGGCTTTATTCCAAATCTTTATTATGTTGTAGCACCCACTTGGTGTACCTGATTGCGAAGTTCCTGTTGTGAAACTGTTTACAGAACTCCTCCTGTGCCCTCTGATAAATTCATTCATTCGGCTTCATTTGCGACCGTAGTGTTCCCATGTGTGATGTCATCAACATGCGCCAAAATTAAACCACTCCCTGACACAAGTTCCTTGTTCTGTCTTTCTAGGTGCCCTCACAAATAATTCTTAATGCACATGCACCAGGGTCTTGGTCTTTGTCAGGGAGTGGTGGCTGTGTATCAACTGTGGTATTTGTATGTATCAACTCAGTGTTTTTTTCATGCTTATGACCTGGAAAAGGGCTTGAGCTAGCTGATCTTAAATGAACAGATGACACCACTGGAGGTATGCCTGTGAATGAAGATTAAGTCTATATAAGCCTTATAAGCCTTTCCTTGTTCCTTGCCCCAGTTTAGCAGGGCCAAATATGAGAAATGTATCAATTTATAAGAGCTACTTTATGATGACAGAAGAAGGTGAAAAATGAATCTTTAAACTTTAATATCAGAAAAAAGGTCACATATAGAAAGTGGTTGAAAAAAGTCAGAGTAGAAAACTATCAGAGAACAACTGAAAAGTGCTGGAATGTAATCAAACACTTTTTATTTTTTGATGTATTATTGCCAGTCTCAGACAATACAAAAAATCATTATAGGTTAACACTGGTATTCAGACACACTGCTGCGCTCAATATAATTCTGCTTATAGCATCACCACTGATTCTTTGGTTTCTGATCCTGTCAGCCCAGTTTCTGAGGCAGCTCCGGCAATGCCGCCCCCCTTGCTCACTTACCTGTCTGGGGGGTGAGGCAGCAACACTAGCGCGGATAACGCAATTGGGCTCTCTTGTGCTAGTAAAGCTGAATTTTTGGTTTAAAAAAAAAGGAAAATAGGCTCTTAAAAGGTACCAGGAGTGACATTTTGCTCGTTTCTCAAAAGAGCAAACAGATTTTTTAATATTTAATTTTGAAAATCTTACATGGGGCTAGACATATTGTCAGTTTCCTAGGTGCCCCGAGTCATGTGACTTGTGCTCTGATAAACTTCAGTTAATCTTGGAGTGATATCACCCCCCTCCCCCCCCCCAGCAGCCCATCAGCAGAAAAATGGGAAGGTAACCACATAACTCCCTGGTAGATATAAGAACAACACTTAATAGTAAAAACCAATGTCCCACTGTGACTTTTTCAGTTACATTGAGTAGGAGTAACGATAGCCTGTCAGAAAGCAGTTCCATAACGCAGCAATGGCTCTTTCTCAAAGCGCATGACCAGGCAAAATGACCTGAGATGGCTGCCTACACACCAATATTACAACTATAAAAAACATACTTTGTTCAGCGATGAAATTTTACATGGTAGAGTGAATTATTTTCAGTGTAAACAGTGTAATTTAGAAATTTAGTAATTTAGAAATAAAAACTACACCATAAAAATCATGACAGAATCCCTTTAAATTTATCCCATTCTTTCACAGCACTTAACTCTTGGTTCACTCAGCAATGTTTAGGGGAAAACACAAGCTGGGTTTCAACCAACTTTACTGTCACAAACTCTTAATACATATAGAGGCCTATTTATCATACTGTGTAAAAGGATTAACAACAACAACAAAAACACTGTAAAAGCTATGTAAAATAAACAGTAAATTTCAAGATACTAAGTTATGTGTGTTTTATTTCACACCATCCAAACACAGCAACTGAAACCATTATTTAACACCACTTCAGACCTTACATAATGTGTCAAAGTAAATAATTTAATTTTAAAAAACCTTTAGCATTATCCAATGTGTCATGCATTAGTTTGTCCTATCTATAAAGCTGAAGACTGACATGACTGAATGACTGAGTACAGAAAAAAAGTAGAACCTTTGCTCCTGAGTTTTCTTCTTGATTAGATAGTAAATAAATTTGAGACAAATGTGCTTGCCTTGGTTTTGTTGCATTTTAATAACTAAAAGAACACAGTATTCCACTGTTCTGTGGATTACTGCGAAATAGGTATTTCTAATTTATTTGGAAATCTTTTCAGTATGTAACAATTACAGTGCTAATAGGGTTCTCCTAGACTAAAATATACCGTTTTTTCCGGCTTAGGGAACCTAAATACAGGTTGCATATAACAATAAAAGCCTGTATCAATAATTATTAATCCTATTTAGACTGCAAGCTCTTGAATCCAGGATCCATACATATTTTTTCTCAATACTCATTCATTCACTCATTCAAATTGCGGTTATGGCTTTCTATAAAAAGTGATGCAAACTCTCTGGCAGTGACAATGCTCAGAAGTATTTGTTTTTGTGTTTCTGAGGAAAGCCATAGTTTCCCATGCCTTGCTTCTTTAATAGAAAATTATGATGGTTAAAATGGCTGCAAGCCATCTGTGGACAGTCAGTCTCAAGGCATTATTGCTTAGTTAGAGGGTAGTGATAACCATACTGAGAGGGCTAGATTAGTTGTTGAATAGAACTTTTGCAGTATTGCCATTATCCAATTATTTACAAGCACTGGATTATGTAAATATATGGTGCATTTTACATAGAAAAATGTGCATATACAAAATATACACACGATACAATAACTTTCTCACGCATACAAATCACTGTTTCATATACCACCCAAAAAATTGGTTTATTCAGGCAGTTATGGTAACCCACCATGACCAGTGTGCAAACCCAGTTTTCGTTCTCACCTACAATTTAAAGATGGTTTTTTATATATTTTCAAAACTACTTTTTTAATTTGGACTTCATATCTCACAAACGTTTTTAAATAAGATTTCAAAGAAAAAGCAGGTGTTAGTTAATGATGCAAATTATGGAGAGCACAGTTTATTTCTGTTATGCGGTGTGCTGTCCTTAAAGGAGAATTCAACCCTAACATTAAAAACCCCTACCCTACATAGACCTCCTCCCCCAGCCAAAGTGTTTCCCCGGGTAAATGCCCCTAACGTTCTATGTACCCCTCGGTGTAGATTCAGGCATCGAAATGCACAGGTGCCATCTTCAACCGCTTCGGTAATCTTCGGAATGAGACCGGCACCTCGTCAATTTTCGTGAGTTTTGGTGCATGCACAGTTGTCGCGAAACAGAAAAATGCACCAACTGTGCAAGCGCTGCCACACCGGCCTCATTCCGAAGAGAAGCAGAAGATGGCGTGAACTCCATTGCCTGAATCTGCACTGAGGGGTAAGTAAGACGTTAGGGGCATTCTCCCGCAGTAACACTTAGGCTGGGGGGAGGAGGGAGGGGGGTCTATGTAGGGTAGGGGGGTAGGGGTTCTTTAACTTTAGGGTTTAGTTCTCCTTTAACCGGCATGATGTTACCTAATAGGACATGTTTAGTCTGTCCTGAAATATCATTATGGCAAATACATCACTTGAGTAAAAGCCTTATTTTTGGATCTGATAAGGTTATTAATAAACATTACTCTTTCTTTCAGATAAAACATCATTGTTAAGGTGGCCATACACGGAGAGATCCGCTCGTTTGGCAATGTCGCCAAACGAGCGGATCTCTGCCTGATATGCCTACCTTAAGGTGGGCAATATCGGGCTGATCCGATCGTGGGCCCTAGGGCCCAACGATTGGATCCTAATGATGGCTAAACCGCATCAACGAACAGATGCGGGACCGCATCAATGAACAGATGCGGCCGCGATCAGACGTGTTTTTTATTCCCGTCCGATCGACATCTGCCCGACTTTCGGCCAGATATTGATCGGGGAAGCCCATCGAGGGCACCATACACGGGCCAATAAGCTGCCGTCTCGGTCTGTTGGCAGCTTTTATTGGCCCGTGTATGGCCACCTTAATCTGATCAGTCATTGTTTTATTAAGATTAGCAACTGAAAAAAAAGTTGTTGCATTTACTTTAATCAGATTCCCTTCACTTTAGGTTATTAGTAAAAAGAAAGAAGTAGATGCACATTTGCCCACGCTTCGCTCTTTACTTCACATGATAGCATATCATATTGAAAGCAAATCACCCTCTCCATACCTACCTTTATGCACTAATCTGGCAATGGTGAATCATACTTACAGCTCAGATAAACAGGATCTATATCCACAATTAAGTAAACTGGCAAATGGGTGCATTATTGACTGGACTTCAGTAGATTTATGGTTGTAAGAGAGACGTTTATTTGGGGGTTATCATCAAGAAAGTAACACATGGGGTGGTTCACTTTTAATATGTTATATAATGGCCAATTCTAATCAACTTTTCAATTGGCCTTCATTATTTACAGTGGTGTGAAAAACTATTTGCCCCCTTCCTGATTTCTTATTCTTTTGCATGTTTGTCACACAAAATGTTTCTGATCATCAAACACATTTAACTATTAGTCAAAGATAACACAAGTAAACACAAAATGCAGTTTTTAAATGAGGGTTTTTATTATTTAGGGAGAAAAGAAATCCAAACCTGTGTGAAAAAGTAATTGCCCCCTGAACCTAATAACTGGTTGGGCCACCCTTAGCAGCAATAACTGCAATCAAGCGTTTGCGATAACTTGCAACGAGTCTTTTACAGCGCTCTGGAGGAATTTTGGCCCACTCATCTTTGCAGAATTGTTGTAATTCAGCTTTATTTGAGGGTTTTCTAGCATGAACCGCCTTTTTAAGGTCATGCCACAACATCTCAATAGGATTCAGGTCAGGACTTTGACTAGGCCACTCCAAAGTCTTCATTTTGTTTTTCTTCAGCCATTCAGAGGTGGATTTGCTGGTGTGTTTTCGGTCATTGTCCTGCTGCAGCACCCAAGATCGCTTCAGCTTGAGTTGACGAACAGATGGCCGGACATTCTCCTTCAGGATTTTTTGGTAGACAGTAGAATTCATGGTTCCATCTATCACAGCAAGTCTTCCAGGTCCTGAAGCAGCAAAACAACCCCAGACCATCACACTACCACCACCATATTTTACTGTTGGTATGATGTTCTTTTTCTGAAATGCTGTATTACTTTTACGCCAGATGTAACGGGACGCGCACCTTCCAAAAAGTTCAACTTTTGTCTCATCGGTCCACAAGGTATTTTCCCAAAAGTCTTGGGGTCTTTTGTGGCCTCTCGGATGAGTTGTCTCTGCGCTCTTGGGGTAATTTTGGTCGGCCGGCCACTCCTGGGAAGGTTCACCACTGTTCCATGTTTTTGCCATTTGTGGATAATGGCTCTCACTGTGGCTCTTTATTTTAGTTTTTGAATTATTTGCCTTCCTCTTTCCAGCTAGGGGGTCAGTGACCCCCCATCTAAAAAACAAATTCTCTGTAAGGCTACACATTATGGTTATTACTACTCTTTCTGTTTAGACCCTCTCCTATTCATATTCAAGTCTCTTATTCAAATCAATGCATGGTTGCTATGGCAATTTGGACCCTAACATTCAGATTGCTAAATTGCAAACTGGAGAGCAGCTGAATAAATAGTTAACGCAAAAAACACAAATAATGAAAAATTAAAACCTACTGCAAATTGTCTCAGAATATCACTCTCTCCATCATACTAAAAGTTAACTTACACGTGAACAACCACTTTAATAACTATTTAGCTTCTTTAAGATGTGTTAAATCAGTTTCTTCAAATAAATTATTACATTTTGCAATTTTTCAGCTTGTCTTTTATTGTAAATTGTTTTCAACTGAAAATGCTGTGTAGTTGTAAGGACACAAGGCTTGAATTTAATTGCGATAATTATCTTGTGTTGCTTACCTTTCTATTCAGGCATTACTAACTGCTGCCTAGTAGCTAGGGTAATTAAGCCCTAGAAAACAAATATCAGTAAGAACTCTACACCTAGGGTGGTCATTTACTAACAATCGGATTTCAAATTTTTTCCACGAATCTCTAAAATGTGTGGTTTTCTCATTATTTTAAAAAGCTCTGAAAATTCGAGATTTATGAAGTGTAAAAACTATGAAAACCACTAATATAAAACCAGTTAAAAGTTGTTGAGGTCCTATAAAAGTCAATGGGAGCTGCTCTGATCTTTTCGGACTTTAAGAGGTTTTCGTATTTTTTTTTGATAGGTTGTCCAAAATTTTCTTTATGTCTATAGCATACAATAAGCCAATTTTAAGGTGTGCTACCCCTTTATTTTTTCTTCACACATAAATATTCTGTGCTCTCCTCCAAGTCCTAGCTTTTCCATGGTGTCTTCTCTGCATCCCACCCAGTGGTGGCTCCACACAGTGAACACTAAAATCTAAGAGTCAATAATGGCTCTTCTCCATGTACGGGAGAAGGAGGGTAGTGTTCTTGCAAAGCTCATTATCTCTAAAAACTGTGCCAATAACAGGTGGAGAGGTGGGGAGAAAGTCAAATCAAAATCAATATTCAGTGTTTTGTGATTAAAAATTAATTCCGTAAATTAAAAGAATGAGTAAAACGCATTTTTACCACACCTATGTATTGTCCTCCTGTTAAACAAAAGGGTATATAGAACTATACTTCCCCTTTAATTAAATTTCAAAATCTTACCTTGTGTATATCTGCAGGTCATTCTCTGAAGGAACATCTGAAAGATTAATTCCATATGAATCTTTTGTTGATTGCATGTAGTTCTGTTGAGGGAAATAAAGATGTACATATCACACATGCTGAACATTTCGAATCTGCTTATCCAAGCTCATACAACCTAGGGATAATATCTTTAAACAGCAAGATGAACAGACTTAAGAGACAGATGATAAACTACAGTGCTTACCAGTAAATCTTATATTAGCATTCACTGCGGACATGTGGATAAAATGAATCACGTCAGTCACAATGTAGGGGACAAAGGATAGGGGGGCTGGTCCACAGTTTGTCCAAAACAGCAAATTCGCCGTTTTGGCTGAAGATGCTGGGGAGGAAAACTCCTAACTGGCGTGTATGGAGCAGGCTGACTCTCGGAGCACCCCGGGAGGCAGTGGCTCTAATACGGGTGGTGGGGGGAGTGCAAGGAAGGAAAGGCAGGTTCTAGTTATAGGGGATTCAATTATTAGAAAGGTGGATAGGGTAATCTGTCGCAAGGCCCCTACATGCCGAACAGTCTGCTGCTTGCCTGGTGCTAGGGTTCGGCATGTGGTATAACGAGTGGACAGATTATTGGGAGGGGCTGGGGAAGACCCAGCGGTCTTGGTACACATAGGTACCAATGACAAAGTTAGAGGAGGTGGTGAAGTCCTCAAAAATGATTTTAAAAAACTAGGTGCAAAGCTGAGGGCGAGGACTTCCAAGGTAATTTTCTCAGAGATATTACCTGAGCCACGAGCAACGCTAAGGAGACAGCGGGAGCGTAGGGAGATTAATGCGGCTC